>NC_138867.1:49846905-50349405 GCF_965194805.1 Balaenoptera borealis
ATGTTAGAGTCTTCTTACAAAAACAAAAGTTTTGTCCATGGTACATGCATTTTTCTGAATCTGGCTTAAAAAGATGAGTGATTGGGGCAAAAGATTGGGAAAGTCTGTTAGGACCGGAGCTGGTTAAGTGTGCAGAGTGTGTATCTGTGTGTTTTATCTGCCACTCAAAGGCCCAGACAGGCTGTCATTAATACATTCTCGGCCGCCCACTGCCCCAGAGTTGCCCCAATTTTTCTAAGCCCTACAGCATTGTCATTTCATTTGTCTGGCGAGGGAATTAGAGCCAATGAGTGAGAAGGCCACCCACCCCCATGGTAATGATATTTCCATTCCCCTCAGCTATCTTGCCAACAACTAACTCTCCCTCCCCCGCCCCGACTACCACCATTCTCCTGCACCAAGGAATAAAGGATGATTAAAGGTCTTTTGCATGAGGTGTGGTTTAGTTCAATATGTACTGTAGGTTCTGCTGCAAATATGCTGGTAGGAGGTTGACTATGCATGTTATGTGCCGTATGCCACTCTGTTGGCTGGCATGTAGTGGGAAGCCTGAAAAGCAAGGGAGGGAAATGGATATTCTTTCTGCTTTTGAAGCACAATCTTAAAAAAAAAAAAGAAAAAGGAAAAGAAAACAAACCCAAGAGTTTTAGAGAAAAAAATAGCACGTAATTACAGTTTTGTTAATCCTTCATGGATTTCTTACACTGTACACAATTTACCTCTCAAAAAAGCAGCAGCATATTTAATCACCCTCCTCAGATTCATAAAATCATGTTCAAATAAGTATACTTCACTTTGTGTGCTTGATATATTCTTGATATATTATGTGTAAATTCAGTTTTTATAAATGTGGTCATATTTCAAAAGTTCTCAGGGTGCTTTCAGTTTAAATTGGTACCATTTTGTAAAACAGATAATTTTGTAATGCAAATAGTCACTCCCTAACTTATTTGTTTTGTAAGTTTGGACTATTGTATTTACATTTTTTTCTAAAAGCCAGATACATCTGTAGATAATGGTAGGCAGGAAGACTTTAATTTGCAAGTAATAAAATGTAAAATTTTTAAACATAAATGAAAATATTTTTAGCTTTAGAAATTTAATCTAGGAATTTAGACTTTTTTTAGAACTTTTGTCTACAGCAAGAACTTGTGCCTACCCCAAAGTGAGGCAGTCTGGCGACAAGTAGCAAAATACTGAATTTATCCTAAGAATGTAAAACAACAATTGTGTAAAGATGTATGTACCCAAAAAGTTGATTGCAGCACTGTTTATAATAACAAAAAATTGGAAGTAATCTAAAACGTTATCAATGGAGAAGTCATTTAAATAAGAACCGATTATTTTACTCTCATGCAATGAGATATTATGCTGCTGTCAAAGGGGGCAAAAGAACCACAATGAGATACCATTTTCACCTACCACGTAGGCAACAATTTGAGAATTTGATAACCTCCTGTTGGTGAGTGTAGGGTAATGAGGAGGTCAGAGGTGGCATGGACAGATACCTGAAACACTTCCTCACTGGGTGGTTTTTCCTTGGTGTGTTGATAGGTTTGGGTACCATCAATTTTGCCAGTTCACAAATATTCAGGAGAACATTGAGGTGGTATTATCAATGCTACCTTGAATAGCATTGAATTACTGAATGCCGGAAGTAAACCCAGGTCTTCTGACACCCAGTCCAGTCCTTGAACTATAGGGATAGGGAATATTCACCAATAATCTCACCATCCTTACTTAACACTTTTTTGGTCTATTTCCTTCCAAGAGTTTTTATCAGAGTTGTTATTCTTTTAAATATAAAATACTACAAACACACAGGAAATTATAATAAATTATGTAATAGGACTTTTGTTTGCTTCTGTATGGCAAATTGAACATCCCTCCACTAAAAACAACTAAAAATGTGAAATAAAATTTCAGAATTAAAAATTATTTTTAGGGACTTCCCTGGCGGTCCAGTGGTTAAGACTCTGCGCTTCCACTGCAGGGGACGTGGGTTCAATCCCTGGTCGGGGAACTAGGATCCCACGTGCTGCACGGCATGGCCAAAAATTTTTTTTAAATAAACAATTATTTTTAAGTGCATCCCTGAGCTAGTAAGAGAGTAAGAAATATTCAGAGGCAAATAAGGTGGAAGCAGGAGTCCTGAAAGTTAAGAGTGCTCTGAATTTAGCCTTCTCCATGGAGGCATCAGTTGAGCCCTGCTGGCCTTAACCTAAGGTGTTAATGGTGGCAAGGGGTAAAATTGGCAGGTGACCAAGCCCAAGGCCCCAGCCAAGGTGCATTCTAACAGGAGATCCCACCTGTAAAGCTTGAATCCCAGTGAGCAACACCTTCAGTACAAGGGTGAACTATCAATAGATATAAACCCACCCACAGATGGAGATAACAAAGAAACTTGCTTATCTTGACTGTTGTTCTGGGTGGAGAGGGGAACACTCTCTCCCAAAAATTCATAACCACAAGCAAACCTACACAGGGGTTTGTGGTCCAAAATTTACTTTATCTATGAGGACCAAGAAACCTGAAGTTGAAAATTTTATTTTAAAGTGGTTTCAGGTTTTGTTAAAGTATTTGTTTTTATTTATTTATTTATGGGGTTTCAGGTTTTGATTCCAGGCACATGGCAGAAATAAAAGCAATATAGTCTGGAGGAACCCACCTTTAAATCAGACCTCAAAAAATTCCCACGATTAAACAGAAGAGAATCTGGCCCAACCATCAAAACTCACAGAACACACAAGCAATCAAGACACCATGGGGGATGTCCAGAAAACAAAATGGAAGAATCAGACCTCAAATGACATTAGATATTGTCATTATCAGTCATAATAAAATAAGTGTATGTGTATCTAATTGGCAAAAAATAATAATAGAGGGGATTAAAAGTAATGATCTTGCAAATTTGCAAAAGAAAAAAATTTTTTTTAAAAAGTATTATAATTGAAATTTAAAACGCCAATAGATTGGTTAAATGGAAAAGTAGGCACATTTGAAAAAATAAGCGAACTAGAAGAAATTGTTCATAAGATAGAAAAGGGAGACAAGGACTTCCCTGGCGGTCCAGTGGTTATGACTCCGCGCTTCCACTGCAGGGGGCGCAGGTTCAGTCCCTGGTCAGGGGACTAAGATCCTATATGCTGCACGCCTGGCCAAAAAAAAGGAGACAAAGAGATGAAAAGGAAGCCAAGAGGCTTACAGAGTAGTTAAGACCTTACATGGATTTAATAGGAGTTTCAGAGAACAGACTCAACTTCAATAGTAAACAGGGAACTGCAAAGAGAAACAACAATGAGATGTCATTTTACCCTTCTTATCTTGGTAAAATTCATGATACCAAGTTCCGGCAAGGATGTAGACAAACAGGAACTATTCTGCATTGCTTATGGGGGTGTAAATTGGTACAAGCACTTTGGAAAACAATTTGGCAGTGTCTAGAAAGGCTGAGCATGTATCTAGGTGCCTACCCTAGAAACATTCTCATTCAGGTACCCAAGAAAATGCGCACAAGGATGTTCATCATCGCACTTGCTTGCACTAGCAAAGGAGTAAAAACAACTTAATGGTTACGTATTTTTGAAAATCACTGCATAATCCCATTCTGCAGGAAAGGAGCACTTAACAAGAATCTAGTCATTTACGAAGCCCTGGGAGACAAGTTCTGCCTTGTTCACCTCTGGAGGCGGCAAGGGCACCTGGGAAGAGAGAGTAAAAGTGGGGGCTGAGGAAGTTCTGGGGATCGTCTTGGTCATTCATTCATTCGTTCAACTTATAATTACTGAAGGCCTTTTCTGTAGCAGGTGCTAATAGTTGAAAGGGCTCATCTTTCCAAGCTAGAGTCGGTTCTAACTTTTTGGGGTGTGATGATACTCTGTGCATCCTCGAATCTCCTATTTCTCCCTCTGGGTCTCAGTCTTCCAGCCGTTTTACTGCACCTTGGACCTCCCACTAGGGATAGTCAGGAGTAATGAAAGAAGAGCACAGTTCCTTCTGCCTTCTGTTGGGAATAAAAGGTGGAAACATGGTTGAAATTCTTCACTCTCCATCCTTCAAGGCTCTGCTCAGCTCTGATCTTTGCCTGACTACTCAGGCTAGTTTTTCTCAGTTCCCAGGCCTCATTTTCTATAGGAGTCACTTGGTTTTTAATAATACACTTGTGATGAAGTTTCTTGCAATGATGTTTAAATTGAGAGGGACATTTTTCACTGCCCTACCATGGTTTTTAGTTGTTTGATGGCCAGAATGACTCTCTATATCTTCTCATTGAATAGCGCATACATACAATGTACTGTACACAAAATTAGTTATAAGTAACGGTTTCTTGAAACAAAAATGAATAAATATATAAGCGAATGAATGACTTAAGCAAAAATTTGGGAATTACTTGTGGTCCTTTGCTCTTGTTGTAGGTCCCTAAATCTGAGGTCATTTCATTTGTGGGACAGATACTTGTAACTGGAAATAGAGAAGAATTGCATACGTGGATCAAAATATATCATGCTACATGTAGCAAAAGCCTAGGTGGAGGTATTGGGAAGCACTTGTCCAATAGCTATGAAATTTGGTATTTATCTTCTTTATGATTCTAGCTGCATCTAGCAAAATAAGATAACAGTATCTCCTGAATTGATGTATCCATGCACTTGAATATACTCCCAAATAGGCCCATTCAAAGCATTTTTAAAACCTTAATTTTCCAATATAAGATCTCATTTCCAATTAGGACTTAACTCCCACTCTCCCTGGCATCTCCACAGAAGGATTAAGCCACGCCACATCACACCTGGCTGGGCCTGGATGTCTCAGGGATTTATGAATGACAGGCTATATTAGAGCTGAGATCCTGTGCACTCATCCTGAAACCTGAATGCTCCCTTCCCAGTGGCATGGGGTCAGGGTCAACAGGTCATCAAAGGCAACATCATCTGTGCTCTCTCCTTTTTCAGAATCTTGCTTCACGAAAATTCAGAACCAGAATCTTGTAGCAGTTTTTAATGAGTAACCTGTAATTTAAGCAAAGTTATTTTTTTCTTAATATTGATTGTGAAGAAGGTGAGGGAAGAAAGAGGCTGGAGTGGGTGTGAGGGGGAAGCAGAAGGAGACGGGAGGGCACTGTGAGTTCACCAGCAGGAGAGAGTGCCCTTGCACCCCGCCAGAGAGGTCCATGGAAAGACAAGGTCATGGGCCTTGTCTATCGGAGTTCCCACTAATAAGCTGAAAAATATGCAAACTAGAGAGTTCATACAGAAGTTCAGACATTCTTGGGGCATTACAGAGAATTATTTTGAAAACATACAATAAGATTATTGAGGGGCTGGTTTGTCAGTAAGCAGCACCCGAGACTCTGGGTACATGGGAGACTTTCCTGAAACTGTTGTGGTGACCGCAGGTCATGGAGGGATGCTTGTCTCCCTGTGAGCAGGACTGTCTGTGTCCCGGTCATGAGACAGGCTGGGCAGCTTGGAGCTGTCTTCATTTCCTTAACAACTGATTCCACCGAGGCCATGTCCAGTAAGACTCCCGGGGTCATGCCCTGAATCCTTGAAGCCCCAGGCTTCTGCCTCTTCCAGAGGCAAAGTGCCGAAAAACAGCAAGGAGAAAAGCAGATATCCCAAAAGATTTAGCTGGGAGAGACAGAGACCTACAAACAAACACTCAACGGCACCATGGGGTGATATACGTGGAAGTGTTTTTAAAAATTCCAGGTGCTACATAAACAAAAACTAATACTATTTCTATATAATAGCATGGCTTAGTGGATCCACAAACTAGAAGCACTACGTCATGGATAAGCTGGTCCTTAAAAATAGAACCAATAGTACCATCTTTTCTCAGTGCTCCTAATGCATAATTCAGCCTTGTGGAAATTCAGCTAGACTTTGTGATGTATGATGGTTGGTAACAGCAAGTAGAGTCAGAGACCTTTACTTCTTAAGATTGGTTATGGTCAGATAAGAAATGAGAGAACAGAAAGTGACATCTAATAATTCACATCACTATGCATCCCTTTATAATTTTCGAAGCACTTTGGCTTTGTAGTCTTAGACCGTGTGAAATAGATGGGGATTATTTTCTCCATTTTCCAGGCGGGGAAACCGAGGCTCAGAGAGGTGTTGCCCCAGGTCACAGGGTTGCTGAGCAGGTCCACCGTGGCTGTGTTGTCAGTCGTCTCTAGAAAGCTCTGCAGAAATGTGGCAGGAAATAATTCTAAACCCAGAAAGTTAAACCGTTGAACTGCCGCACTGTGGAGGCTGAAGTCCTTTCCCTGTTTGTGGCTCCCGACATCACTGAAAGCGTGTCTGGGATAGGGGGTGTTTGACTTGCCTAAACTGCATCTCACCCGCCACCTTCTCTCTCAGGGCCCCCTGCTCTTGAACAATCCGGACAAAGGCACGCCTGCCCCAGTAGCAGGGTAATTGCAACATGGTAATATTTAGCACGGCTCAGCACTTTCCACCTAGATGTTATCTCATTAACCTTCCCCGTGTCCCAGCGAGGCATGTGCTACATGCAGGGTTGCTGTAGCCTCCACCGGTCTCAGGAAGATAGTCCTCTGTCCCCCACGATTTGGTCCTTCGGCTCTGCAGCTGATTGGCTGCGGTCGTAGGCCCAAGACTGGGGTTTCCTTTGAAAGGAAATGGCTGGAGTACAAGCAGCAAATACTACCTATATTTTGAGCACAGGTATTTAGAAGTCTCTTATTGCTATACAAAAAGGGGTTTTGGGGCTTCCCTGGTGGCGCAGTGGTTGAGAATCTGCCTGCCAATGCAGGGGACACGGGTTCGAGCCCTGGTCTGGGAAGATCCCACGTGCCGCGGAGCAGCTGGGCCCGTGAGCCACAACTGCTGAGCCTGCGCGTCTGGAGCCTGTGCTCCGCAACAAGAGAGGCCGCGATAGTGAGAGGCCCGCGCACCGCGATGAAGAGTGGCCCCCGCTTGCCACAACTAGAGAAAGCCCTCGCACAGAAACAAAGACCCAACACAGCCAAAAATAAAACATAAATTAAAAAAAAAAAAAGGGGGGTTTTGCTTCCCTATAATGACACTGAATAATAAGTGCTTTTTTTTTTTAATTTTTAAATTTTATTTATTTATTTTTTGGCTGTGTTTTGGATCTTTGTTGCTGCAAGCGGGCTTTCTCTAGTTGTGGCGAGCGGGGGCTACTCTCTGTTTAGGTGCGCGGGCTTCTCATTGCGGTGGCTTCTTGTTGCGGAGCACGGGCTCTAGGAGCGCGGGCTTCGGTAGTTTTGCCTTGCTGGCTCAATAGTTGTGACCCACGGGCTTAGTTGCTCCGCGGCATGTGGGATCTTCCCGGACCAGGGATCAAACCCATGTCCCCCGCGCTGGCAGGCAGATTCTTAACCACTGCGCCACCAGGGAAGCCCTAATAAGTGCTTTTTAAATGGCCCTTACTTAATCCTGACAACATTAGAAGTAGGTATTATTATCCCTCGTTTTATAGGAAACCGAATTCTTAGAGATTAAATACATTGCTGGAAGACACACTGGTATTCGATGGCAGAGTTGGGTTTGTACCCAGGTCTGGATGACTTCAAAGCCAAGACATAAGGCTGTGTCAGCATCCGGTGTAAGGGGTTGTTTGACCCCATGAGTGGAAGGGAAAGACTGAGGGCTCAAACAACACAATCTAATTGGCACCAGCTAAATTTTCAGGCTTCCCTCCATCCACTGCCAATGGCAGGGCGGATGGGGGGGAGGAAAGGTGTAAAGGGAAGGGGACAGGACGGCACTTCCCGCACAGCTCCTCTCAGCACCCTGGCGGGCTGTCGGGTGCCTTATCTGAAGTCCGGAATTTCTTTCAAAACCCAGAGGCTGTTTCCAGGGCTCCCCGGCCATCAGGGAGCGTGTGCCCAGTGCAGCGGAGAATTAGGCAGGGCATGAAGGGATTCTCAAAAGCGAGATGAAAGGAGAAGAGAGGAGAGGAGTCAGAGAGTCATGCAAGGGAAGAGGAGAAGCGGGGCTGGGAGAGGACCCTCATTCCCCTTGGTGTCTATCAGCTCATGCTGTTTCCATAAAAGTCTCAGCAGAACCAGGCCTGTATGACAGAAAGAGCACTTGTTGATTTGTGAAAGAGTGAGTTTCAATACATAGAATCTGCATTTTAAGATTTGTCCAACCAAATTTAGGAGGAAAAGAAACGCTCCACCAGCAATCTCAGTAAAACGAGGTGGTGATGTGCACATAACCAAATCAACAAGAATAAACCTTTCAAAACCGATTTGACTACGCCTTTATTGTATTTACATTAGCTTCTGGGGTTAACCTGAGAGATGATAGTTTTATGTAAAATTGGTTGTAAGGGGAGAAGTAGTTACTGTCCCAGGTTAACTGTGATCCGTGCTGTAATTCCACAGTCAGTAAATCAATTTGCAATATCGTTTGTTTGAGTAGTTCCGTTAACCTAAGCCTTGGACTCAGGAATGGGTGGCCCTGAGCCGAGCTGCTCCACACCCGGCTGCCTAGTGACTTGCATACTGTGTGTTCTTCAGCGTGTTGACATGGTCATAGGAACTGACCAAATCCAATACTCATTTTTACATTCTTCCATGGAAAAGTGGATTCAGATTAGGATCAGCCTTACTAATAAACACCCCGGAAATATTATCAGCCACCTTCCCCAAGGCTACATTTCTCATGCAATGTCCTCGTTCAGGGCATGTGACTAATCACAAAGCTCTGATAAGTAGTGTGTGTTCTATGTAACTTATAAACTGGATGTCACGCTGACATTTTGGCCTGATAGTGCTGAAACAGGTATTTCCAGCTTTGTCGAATCAAACTTATACCCTAATGGATACTTTTGGAGATATGGAGCTGATTCCTCATCTGCTTAAATTTCAGTAGCTTCTCTTCTCTAGATTAACATAAAATTACAAACTTCAAGGAGTCATTTGGTTATCCCCATTGCCTTAGGTAGGTGAATAATAAACTGCTCAAAGACCCGTGTTTTCCATTCTTGTCTTTTTCTAAAGGCACAGACTGTCATCTTCAGTGGACTTTGTCAGGGTTTTATCACTCCTCAGGCAAATTCTCCCTTATACCCATCCAGAACCTTTCCTGCTTTAATTCATTTTCCTCTTTCAGTTAGGTCTTCAGATGTTATGGGGAATAACTCTTTGATATCCCATCCATAAAACCCTCCATGTACTTGAAAACAACTGGGTTTATCCATGGGCTTCTCTACCATAAGATAAAACCTAATTCCTTTTAACTTTCCATGTTGACTCTATTTCCCCCAGTACAGGACTCCTAATGCCCCTTTGGTTTCTCCCTGTTTTTATTCAGTGTGGTGATGTACTGTTAGCTTGCCTTCAGGGGTTAATTATGTCTCAGTGAAAGTCTGCAGGCAGGTGACACCAGCCCAACCACAACACGGAGGATGCCTACGCAGTCTTTAGCAGGTTGGGGGTGTCCCCCTTGTGTTATAAGATGTCTGCAACAGTTCCAGATATCCCATGCAATACACCAATGACCAGTAGAAAGAGGCGGTCTCCTCCCATGGGTCTCTCTATACTGTAAGAAAAGCCTTTTCCCGAAGCTCCACAGATGACTTACTCTCAGACCTCATTGGCTGGAATTGGGCCACAGGCCATGGGAGTGGGACTGCAGAGATTGACCGGACCAGTCACCATGCATGCTCTCCCCCGAACCAGAAAAGAGGAGTCATTTCCTAAGCACGTAGCTTTGTGGAGAGTGAAACTTCAAACAAAATCAGGGTTTCTCCAGCAAGGATAAAGGGGGAGGGGAAGTGATGGCTGTTAGGTAGGCAATCAGTTGTGAAATAGGGAGCAAACTGTTCTCCATATCGTTCAACATATTAACAGTAACACAGCAAAATAAGTAATTACATAGAACCCACCAAGTGCCAGGGACTGTGAGAGCTGGCAGGTGCACAAAGACGAACACTACGTGGTCCTTGACCCGCAGAGCTGGCAATCGAATTGGGGAGGAAACACATCACACCGTGTCATTTCAAAATTGTACAGTGAGTGATAGGAGAGAGCCATGCAGAGTGTTCTGGAAGCACAGAGAAGAAACCCTTAACTCAACCAAGGGGTGCAATTCCTGGGAGAAGGCCACGTGGACCGGCTGTAAATGCTGAGAGTGAGTTAGGCTAAGAAAACGAGACTGGGGAGGAAATATGAGGTATGCGACTCTTAATTTTCTCATCTTTGTATAATATTTTATGTTTTATTACTATGGCTCATCTAAAGTTGATGAAATAGAAAATCCTTTCAAGCCTTGAGGGTGGTGTGCATTTCAAGGGTCATTTCCCATGAGTTCATCTTTTCATATTTTGTATCTGATGAAATCCACTTTATGATCAGTGAATTCCATACTTAAACAAGGAAGCCACTCATCCAGTAGGAAAATGTGTGAGGGAGTGAAAATGAGTGCAGTTCTGATCATTATGATGTCACTGGCTCTGTAAATGGGCTTGTTTTTAAGTATTATTAAGAAAACTCCAGTAATTAGGACTGAGGGGGGAATCAGTCAGAATGAGTGCAAGTCTACAGCTTAGATTGTTTTATTACTTTTATTTATGTGTATCTTAAGACAGAATAGCAAAGAGTTGCTTATGAGGAATGAGTGTTAAATAGATAAGAAATGAAGCAACTGACAAAGGATTAATCTCCAAAATTTACAAGCAGCTCATGCAGCTCAAAATCAAACAAACAACCCAATCCAAAAATGGACAGAAGACCTAAATAGACATTTCTCCAAAGAAGATATACAGATTGCCAACAAACACATGAAAGGATGCTCAACATCACTAATCATTAGAGAAATGCAAATCAAAACTACAATGAGGTATCACCTCACACCAGTCGGAATGGCCATCATCAAAAAATCTACAAACAATAAATGCTGGAGAGAGTGTGGAGAAAAGGGAACCCTCTTGCACTGTTAGTGGGAATGTAAATTGATACAGCCTCTATGGAGAACAGTATGGAGGTTCCTTAAAAAACTAAAAATAGAACTACCATATGACCCAGCAATCCCACTGCTGGGTATACACCCTGAGAAAACCATAATTCAAAAAGAGTCATGTACCACAATGTTCACTGCAGCTCTATTTACAATAGCCAGGACATGGAAGCAACCTAAGTGTCCATTGACAGATGAATGGATAAAGAAGATGTGGCACATGTATACAATGGAATATTACTCAGCCATAAAAAGAAACAAAATTGAGTTATTTGTAGTGAGGTGGATGGACCTAGAGTCTGTCATACAGAGTGAAGTAAGTCAGAAAGAGAAAAACAAATACCGTATGCTAACACATGTATATGGAATCTAAAAAAAAAAAAAGGTTCCGAAGAACCTAGGGGCAGGACAGGAATAAAGATGCAGATGTAGAGAATGGACCTGAGGACACGGGGAGAGGGAAGGGTAAGTTGGGACGAAGTGAGAGAGTGGCATGGACATATATACACTACCAAATGTAAAATAGATAGCTGGAGGGAAGCAGCCACATAGCACAGGGAGATCAGCTCTGTGCTTTGTGACCACCTAGAGGGGTGGGCTAGGGAGGGTGGGAGGGAGACGCAAGAGGGAGGAGATATGGGGATATATGAATATGTAGAGCCGATTCACTATGTTATAAAGCAGAAACTAACACACCATTGTAAAGCAATTATACTCCAATAAAGATGTTAAAAAATAAAAATAAATAAATAAATGTATTCATTTGATTATAAAAAATAAATAGATAGATAAGGATGATTTCCTTAGCATGTTCACTGTCTCCCTAAAAGTGCTCCTCAGATGGCAAGAAATACTGGAAAACAAGCTGTTCTTTCTTCCTGTGTCTTTTATTTACTTATTTATTTTTTACATAGTTTACACTCTATTAGAAAATAGTTTTACTTTAACAGATGTAAACATCAACTTGGTCTCTGCTGAGTTTATTAGAGAATTATGAATATGTAAAGCATAATTGCCTTTTAAAATCTTAGCTCCATCACTGGAGTTCTATAGGCATGTTTTCATATGACAATCCTCCTGTTGTAAATCGATAAGAAAAAGAGAAATATTCCGATAAACAGCCAGGCAAAAGTCAGGAACAGGCAATTCAGGGCAATGAAGCATATAAAATAGGGTTAGGTTCCATAATAATCAAAGACATAAAAGTTAAAGCAAGATATCACTAATCAAATCAGCAACAGTTTTTGTAAAAATATAAATCAATAAATAAAGTATGCCAAATAAATAAATAAATAAAGTGCTAATGCCCAGGGCTGATGACAGTGTAGAGAAATGAGGACTAATGTTTTATTCTGTATGAGAGATGTGTGTATGAGGATGTTTATTCCAGCGCTCTTTTTTAGTACAAAATTTTAAAACAACTTAAATGTCCATTAACACAGATGTAGAAAACAAACTTATGGTTACCAGGGGATAAGGTGGGGGAGGGATAAATTGGGAGATTGGGATTGACATATACACACAACTATATATAAAATAGATAACTAATAAGAACCTACTGTATAGCACAGGGAACTCTACTCAATACTGTATAATGGCCTATATGGGAAAAGAATCTAAAAAAAGAGTGGATATATGTATATGTATAACTGATTTACTTTGCTGTACACCTGAAACTAACACAACATTGTAAATCATCTATACTCCAGTAAAAAAAATTGTTTTAATGTCCATTAATAGAAAACTGATTAATTAAATAATAGTACAGTCATACAATGGAATACTACACGTCCGTTAAAAAGAATGAGGTATATCTATATATACCTCAAGATTCTTTAGAATGTCAAGATATATTACATAAAGAAAGCAAGATGCAGACAAAATAAAAGTTTTCTGTATGTACATATATGGAAATAGTAGTAATTATAGTTTCTGGAAGGATATATGGGAAACTGTGATAGCAGTTATAGTGACTGCCTTTGAAGAAAAGGACTAGGCATAAAGGATGGAAGACTTTTACTTTTCACTTTATAGCTTTCTGTATGGTTTGAATCAGTGCAAGAATTGCTTTATTTTAAAGCATGAAATATGATTTTTTAAAAAAAAGTATAGGTTGTATCTTCATGGTTTGACATGGAAAACTATGGGCAATATAAGAGGAAAAAGAGCAGGTGCAGAATGATCAGAATGGGATGACTCTGTTAATGATTTTACTGATAGAGATAGCTGTAGACCTATGCAGTATTTGTGTTAGAAAGTCTGGAAGGAAATAACCTGAACTGTCATCATTGTGGCTCCTAGCAGAGTGGAGAAGTGGTGAGACTGCAGAAACCTTCACTTTCTCTGTACTGTTTAATTTTGTATAGTGCTGGTAAAAGAAAAATATAACTTTTTCCAACCAGGGGGGAAAAAGTAAAAAAAGAAAGGATATCCATTCGTCCCCCTCCCTCTTGCATGAAGGGCTCCTGTCTGCTCTGTGTAAAAACGAGGGTTTGGCTATGTCTCTCACCTGGATGTTCTAAGCTTACTCTCATCTATTTCCCTTTTAAATCCCACCTGCTAGGGAAGCCTTTGTAGTAGATTAGAAATCTCTCCTCTGATCCAACTTATCTTCCCAAGCCTTACCCAACTAGAAAAACTGGAAAATAAAAATCAAAAACAACATTCAAACAAGATGCTGAAAACTGGCCCAACCTGTAAATAAAATCAGCATGTTTAGTGAACCACCATTTTGTGCGAGGAGCTAGTAGCCAGCTCAGGTGCCCCCAGAGACCACCTGGGGGCATTCCCCCACAATTTGAACCTCATTGTTTTTCTCACCCACTCATCCTCTCTGTTGCCCTACATTGGGAGGTTGATATGAGAATCTGGTGGGGCAGGAGTGCTATGGAAATAAAAAGTGATTAACCACATTGATGTGTAAGCCCTGGAGGCTAAGACTTGTATCATGGGTTTGTTATGATTATTGCCTAGAAAATTAGGAGAACCCAAGATATTCATTAACCCAAATATGCTCTGTTTTTTAAGAAAATGCTTTCACAATCCAATCCTAACAATTGATTTTTTCAATTACTTTTCATCTCAGAATTTTGAAACACTTAAATGTCACTTTCAGCCTTATATCACAACTGTACAAATGGGTGTGAATCGCTATGGGGCAACCAATGATACCTGTGTTGGCACATCTTCCAGCACCTCCCACCCCTCCATCACTAATGAGGATACGTTTTTTGTTACTGGTGAGAGCTGCTGTTACAATGAGGAGAAGCAGCTCAGATGTGTCCCAGTGTTGGAGAAGAGCTTAGAAAAGAGAAACCTCAGTTGAAAGTACAAATCAGATTCCCACTTCATTCAAGGAAACCAGAAGAGGAGAGGGAGCAGGCCCACACAAGGGGAAGTGGCCAAGCAGAAGTTTCTAAAGCCAGGGCCGCTATTGAACCTACCCAGCAGCTCTTTGCCATTTGGTTGAATCTAGTTATTAGTGTAGTTACAGAACATTCCATAGGCTGACCCACAAAATAAGAGAGAGTAGTCTTTCTTGTAAGTTGGGAAAATGTTTAAACAACAAGGTAACCTACTGATATTGGCCAAACTGTGTCCCCCAAAATAAATATGCTGAAGTCCTAACCCCCAAACCTCAGAATGTGACCTAATTTGCAAATAGGTTCTTTGTAGATTTAACCAAGTTAAAAATGAGGCCATTAGGGTGGGCCCTAATCCAATATGACTGGTGTCCTTATAAAATGGGGAAATTTGGATACAGAAACAGACACACACAGAGTGAAGAAGATGCAGACGCATGGAGAACACTGTGAGAGGACAGAAGATTGGAGTGCTCATCTATAAGCCAAGAAACACCTGAGGCTACCAAGAAGCTAGGCGAGGCATGAAACAGATCCTTCCCTAGCACCTTCAGAGGGAGCATGAAACTGCCAACAGGTTCACTTTGGGCTTCTGGCCTCCAGAACTGTGAGACAAAAAGTTTCTACTTATTAAATAGATACCCACCCAGTTTTTGATACTTTGTTATGGCTGCCCTAAGAAACTAATACATCTAGCATTAGTCACATGTCCTTAACAGTGGTCAGAAAATGGAGTAAGAGTGAAACCTCAGCGTATTCCAGCATGGGATGTTTGTGTGACAAAATGAGTAAGAGGAGTTCGCGGCTTCTCTATTATGGTGGTGGGTTTTTCTGGGAACACTTGGCCTGGAGGTAGTTCTCTTCCTGTGGGATGCAGAGCAAGGAAACCCCTCCGCCTGTGGTGGAGCAGGGAGAAGCCGTCCAGCGTGCAGCCCAGGCTGGCAGGGAACACACCGTTCCAACCCTGGCCGCTGCTTGTCTCTGTGCAGCAGCTAACGCTGTGCACACAGCTGCTTAAAGCCCACCCTTTCAGCAAATGGAGACAAGATGGTGACAGGGCTCCCCAAAGGGGATGAAAGCCTTGAGACCAGGCAGTGATGCTTCTAATGCCAACCCCAGAGACTGGAATGGGGGGCACGAGGGGTCACAAACAAAACAGAACCTGAAAATCTCAAGAATATCAGGAACTGGACTCTATCCGGCCAAGGATTTTTTTGTGTTCTTGTTTTATTTTTGTTACTTGTTTCTTTTTATTTTATTTTAAAACTTCCTTACAGGAGGGAAATGAGCATTAAAATTGGAACGCTTGTGCATAATTTTTGTATGTATATTTGTCCGAATGTAATTTATTCCTAACTTTGGGGGGGTGTGTGCTTGTGATTCTATTATTTGATTCAGTTCTCGGCACATCCTTTTTGTGATCTTTTTGAAACTAGGGGAAAAAAAATCCTTAGATGTTATTAAAGAGAGGCCCCTGATTCAAGACGTCCCCACACGATGGCAGCCCTGAGTGGACAGACACCCCCACCCCCACCCCGCCCCGCCCAGCGCCTGAAGCTGTCTTACAGGAAGGACTCCTGGCTGCCTGGGGACGGGCCCCTCTGCTCAGACCCAACCTCAATCAGTGCAGAGTTAGACAAAGGCCTCAGCCCTGAGACTTTGTTTTCATTTGTCCTACGACCCAGCTCTTCTCTCTTTTGTCTCAAGAGTAGGCCAGGGCAGGAGGCATGCCAGGACTGACCTCAGAGGGGATCCTAGCAAACAGTGTCATAAACTTAGGGTATTTTCCCCAATGTACCTGAGCCTAAGAAAGAGAGACTTCTTTTGTCCGAATAGAAAACATGTGAAAAGTGCAGGTTTGTTGTTTTGAAGAATCTGAAGAGCAAGGTGTTTTCCCTGGGACTCAGTTTCAAAATCAACAAACTGACACCTGCCTGAACAAGGAGAAATGGAGTCAGCTCTGTCACCATCCGTCCTCAGCAGGGCTCCCAAGGTCCCTGCTGTCCCAGACTGCACACAATGCCCTTTGGTCGTCACCCCAGGTGGCAGGAGGGGAAGGAAGAAAGGTCACATTGTTTGTGCAGTTGGTTGTCTTACTGCTGCTGGGCTGGTAAAATTGTTTTTCTGAGAGCTTCTTGTTCATTTGGCTTTTAAATACTCATTATGCTTCTCCTTTTTTTTTTTTTTTTTTTTTTTTCCTGAGGGATGAGAGAGAAGCAAATTTTCCACAGTGTTAACTGTCACGGATTTTTCCTCCGCTGTACAATTGGGTGGCAGTAAGGCAGTGTTAAGAGGCGTGATTTATTTATAAACATATCTGGAAATATTTTTAAAATAAAAAATGCCAAGGGTGGAGCTGGGTCAGAGCCAAGTCATGAGAAATAAGATGTTTATTTTGGAAGTGGGCATTAGCACCCTCCCACAGGTAGTTTTAAAGTAATTCGGGGTCAAGTGAAAACATTCTGGTTATACTTGCTTCAGTTTTAGATGCAGAAGCGTAGATTCTGGCTTGCTGGGAAGCTGATCTGAGTGGTTCTGTGCTTTGAATATAATCCTGTTTTGTAGAGTTTCTGTGATGAATGCTGACCAGGCGGTCTGGTATTTAAAGAAGGCTTCGCAGTCTCCATGGCCCCAAGCCCTCACCTTTTCTCCTGCTTCCTTCCCGTTATGCTGCCTCATCCCGGCTGGGACACAGGCAGACAGTGGTGGAGACCGGCCCGGGACCAACAGAGGATGGGGAAGTCATTAACACGACTAGACACGCCCTTCCTAGGTTCAGTCAGCCACCTTTCTATTCTCTGTCTACTCTATTCTTTCTATTCCATTCTAGTTGGGAATGTTTCTTCAACTGCCTTAAGCAGGGGTAGAGAGAGGATGTTTGGTCAAAGGGCATCGAGATGGGAACAGGAGAATCAAGGAGAGGAAATAAGGGGCCAGAGATAAAGAAATAAGAGCTAGGAGGAAAGAAATAAATAGAAACGAAGATGATGAATAATACCAGGTACAGAACAGACAAGGGAGCAGAACGAAAAAGGAGCAAGACACGGAGATTGTCCTGCAGAAAGAAACAATTCAAAAATAGAAAAATGTGAGAAACCTGAAAATAAACAAACTTAGAAGCCCATACAGGAAAGGAAAGAACCAAATGGAAGTAAGAAATAGAACCCCAAACAGGAAGGACGTCTGAATGAGAAATGTGATTGAGGGAAGAAACAGAGAAGCCTTTGTGGTGTGTTTGTAGATTAGAGGGAAAAGCACAGAACAGAGGGAATCCAGGAGTGTTTATTCTTCACACCTGGCAAACAAAAAAATTCATTATTTTTTACTCATAGAAGAAATACCTCTAAGAGCACTGGGCCTTTCGTGCTATTGGCCTGACTCTCACTCATCTTAATCCCTTAGGACTCTTTTAAAAGCATAAGGAAACCCAGCATGAGGAAAAGCACATTTCCATCCAGATGACTTTTATATAAAGTTTATTTTAGGGAGATAAGTCCTCACGGTACTTAGAGTTCAAGCTGGGTTACCTGTCCCCAGTGGTGAATTATCACGAGCATTTTAGTCCTTATAAATCCCAGGGTAAATGACAAAAATATCTTGACCCCCTTAAAAATACAGATAAAAAATGAAATAATTATTTGCATGACTCCCATTTCAGAAGGCTGCCTTACCATTAATAAGTTAGAGGTTGCCTTGTAAGTTTAAATAATTTAACAAATGGAGTAATAAAAAAAAATTGTAAGTAAAGCATAAAGTGATAAACACAACACATACCCAGGAGAAGTAAAGATTAGTTATTTCATGACTGCAAATTGCTGTTACTAAACATTATGATAAAATACCAAAAAGATGCCTCTCTACCCCCTTCCATAACTTCAGGTTATTAATTTTATTCATATACAAGTAATTCTTTCCTTGTATGCCTCTCTTGCCCTGTTTCTCTAATGAGGAAACCAAAAAAAAAAAAAATGCAGTAGATAAAATGCACAAATTGGGGCTGAAGCAAATGAAAAAAGATATCAGAAACAAATAACATTATCAGCTTTTAGCCCCATAATAAGCTCTTATTTATTTAGACCCTATTAATTTGGAATGTATAATAACTTGATTGGGATCTGGGCAGAAATTTTCCTGCATTTAGCACACCCTGTCTTGCTAAGTAGTGCAGAAGAATGATGTAAATGAGATTACAAAGGGAATGTTTGAAATAAATCTTGGAGCACTTCAGGCAATCTCTTATATATGAATAATTAATATAAGAATACATATCATTCTTATCTGATAATTATCTGATAATTCAGAAGTAATTTATTAGGTCACCCTGCAGTAGGGAGGTGTGAGTTTATCACTAAATAGCTCTATGACCATAGGCAAGACATTTAGCTTTTTCATCCCTTACTTTTCTTACCTGTAAAATTAAATTGATAATACCAACTCTGCCTAGTTTGAGGGGTTGTTATGAGCATGAAATAAGAGAATGAGTGGGAATCCATTTTGAAATCAATAAGGCATTCGGAAAATCTATTTTATTTAAAATGAATTTAAAATTCATCCTTTCCACTAATTTAGTCTGACCTTCTCTCCAATAGTTTACACCAGTGAGGTTTTTCTCTTTACACAGCTTCAACGAAAGGAAATTCCCTAACAAACTGATGTGTGTGTGTGTGTGTGTATGTGTGTGTGTGTGTGTGTGACATACATATATATACACACACATATGGATATAAACATTTATCTCTCTTTCCACTCCCTCTACCCAAGCAGATCTTTGGAGTCATTCCTGGTATTCTGAGTACACTAAATTTATTTAACATGGCACAACCTTGAAAGCTATTGTGTGTACTTGAAAGAGTCTAGGTGTTGGAGTCTGACAGGCTTGGGTTCAAAGTCAGGATCTTCCTCATAGGCGAGTTAGCCTAAAGAATGATCTCTCTGAACCCCAGTTTCTCTGTCTGTAAAAATTGACAATAATACTGATTGTATAGGACTTTTTAAAAAAATTTTTTTAATTTATTTAATTTTGGCTGCATTGGGTCTTCATTGCTGTGATCGGGCTTTCTCTAGTTGCGGCAAGCAGGGGGCTACTCTTTGTTGTGGTGCGCAGGCTTCTCATTGCGGTGGCTTCTCTTGTTGCAGAGCATGGGCTCCAGGCGTGCAGGTTTCAGTAGTTGTGGCACGCGGGCTCAGTAGTTGTGGCTCGCGGGCTCTAGAGCGCAGGCTCAGTAGTTGTGGTGCACGGGCTTAGCTGCTCCACAGCATGTGGGATCTTCCCAGACTAGGGCTCGAACCCGTGTCCCCTGCATTGGCAGGTGGATTCTTAACCACTGCACCACCAGGGAAGCCCCGATTGTATAGGACTTTTAATAAAGACTAGGAGAGATAATGTACATAGCACAGTGCCTAGCACAGAGCAGATACTCCAAAGTGATGATGATTATTAATATGAAACATAAGTTGTCTTGAAGTGATATTTGTATTGGAGAAAACACTCAAGACTCCTCACTTTGAATCTCTGGCTCCTATTACAACTTAGCTCCCAAAATATGAAGCCAAATAAAGAGTCATAATCACAGTGTCCTGTAGAATTTTTTTTTTTTTTTTACACACAGACAACCCATATTGCTTTTGGTGAAATGTATGTTGCAAAGTATTAAAATACTGCTTCCTCAGTTCTAAGACACGTGCTTTTTCATATTTGAATGTTTTCGAAATCAGAATGAGCTTTGCAATCATTGTCAAAATAAACATGTCAACTGCCAGGTAGAGGAGTTGCTGAGAGGAATTGTCATTTGCTTGTAATGGGTGAATTCAGCCAAATCTTTCAGAATAAAGAATTTTCAAAGCTAAGCGATGTTGGTGTTTACGCTTCACTCAGATGCAAAACATCTGTCTGTTAAGCTCTTTCAAGAGAATCTGTTGCACTTCCTGCAAGATGTAATCAATTAAAGAAAAAAATTTAAGATTCTAAATCAGGGGTGCTACAGAGGTCAAACTCACAGGCACTTTTATGAAAATATTGCCTCTGATCAGCAACAACTGCAAATGTTCTAGTGAATCCAAGAAATCTTTGGGATATGAGCGAAGACAGTGGGTAATTATATGAATAAAATGTATGCTATTTGCTGGTAAAAAATTGTGTATATTGAATATTGCATTTTTTTCTCTCTCAGAATAAACCTGTCTTAATCAGACAAATTAATCTCTTTTCTTCTACTTGTCAGATTCAGCAGAGAAAGCTTCTAGCTTTTTAAATCACCTAAAACAGGGTTAAATATAATTAAATTTATACTTAAGATGTCTGCACTCTACACGTTATACTTCAGTAAAACTCTGAAAAATTATAGATATATGACCGTGTGCATTTAGCTTGAATAGTTGAAGATTTATCAAAATATAACCAGTTACAGCTTTCAAACTAGTAGATGCAACTGCTTATAGAACATACCTTCTCAGCTAAGTCCTAGGCACTCTACACATGTTATTTAATGACAGCTAGCATTTATCCAGCATTACTGTGTGCCAGATATTTGCAAAGGGTGTACCAACAATCTCATTGAAACTTTAAAAGAACTTACAAGGTGGGTGTTATTGTTTTTACCATGAGGAAACTCATATTTAAGGCATATATAAGTTAGTTACTTACAAGAGGTCACACAGCTGGAAAGTAGTCAGGGAAACATGAGAATCTGGGCAGTTTGACTCCAAAGGCTTTCATTTATGTACTTCTTCACAGTCCCCTCAAAAATACACACGGTAAGTTCTGTTGTCCTTATTTCACAGATGTGCACCCTAAAGCTCAGAGAGGTTAAGTATCCTGAGTGTAACACACAGCCTGTATGGGGGAGAGCCAGGATTCATACCTGGGCCTGTCTCCAAAGACCCTGTTGGCTCCTCTCTAACAATGTAATGCCCTTCTTAGGGAGAATAGTTCTTTAGACGTGGCTTTCTTAACATCACAGTACTGGATAGTCTAAGAGTGGGAAGGAATAGGGGTGGGGAGGGTGGAGGAGGAAAGAGAACAGAGGGAGCAGCTCCCAGGCCTTCAAGGGAGTTGCCATTGATCTCTAATCTCAGCACTGCAGAAACTGGAACTTTCCCCTTGAAGTCACCTTGTTTAGTTGCTCTGACTGTGGAGGCAGTTGCCAATGAAATTCAGTTCACATCCATTGGGATATTGTGCCACAAATTTTCTCTAACTTGGGAATGCATTTTCCTTTCTCCCCATCCGTTTCCTAGTTTGCCCCTATACACCTACCCCTCTTAAGAGAAAAAACAAAACATAAAAAGAATCCAGGACTTTAGGAAGTATATTCCTCAAAACGTAGAAACCTCCTGTGGGCCATCTCTGTTGTCTTGCTCAGAGGGGCCGACAGGAGTGGCCATGCTGTGCCCCTCGAGGCCAACCTGGAAAGTCAGGCCTATTTCAGCTTGCTCTCTGACTTGCTATTCATAAATTAGTACCAATCCTTTAGACTCCAAACATACCAATTTTTTAAAATGCTAGTTTCAACAATAATTTATTTGGGGCCATTTAAATTGGCTGCACTTTTCTTTATTAGGAACTAAAAATTATGATTGGGTCCCCTCCCCTGCCAGTGGAAAAAAACTTCATTTCCTCCTACCCTGAAGATACTATAACGAACTAGGAACTCACTGGTTAGAGAGCACTGACAATCAAAGTACTCTTTTGGCATCTTTCGCATTTGAGACGCCATGCACTACTTGCAGCTTGAGAAATTTTGAAAGAATTCTCTAAATTTTGGGTTCTAGAGACAAAGGGGAAGCAGATATTGGAACCATTTTACAAAATTGCAGACCTTTAACGGACTGCAGTAGTTTTTACCCAGAGGAACATGTATGTACTCATTGCTGTGTGGTTCTATATCAATGTCCCTGGTAATACTGTGTGTTGTAAGGAAAGGTAGTACTTTCTGATCAGCATCGACCTAAACAGTAAAAGTTAAAACTTTAAAAATTTTTCCATGAGGCCTTTCATTAGAAACTTTTATGAAGTAAAAGGTTAAAAAAAAAACACAAAAAAACAAAGACTTCCTCAGTCCACGTGTTTTGAATGTTTGCCTTTTAAATTGTGGGTTAGGGCTGTGTCATTTTCTTCTTTGTGTTCGATTTCCTTTTCAGCTGTTACATAGCTACATGTTTAGCACCTTTGGCCATCAAGAGGGTTGAAAAAGAAAACAAACTACCTCTCAGGATTCTAGTTATGGGTCTGTATCCCAGCCCCTGTTAACTCAAAGTCAAAGCTCCACTGATGCTAGGATTCTGAGCTTAAACCTCCACTCACAAGAGAAGGGGTCGGATAGGAAGTGAATACAAGAAATTATTATTTTTTAAATTTTATTGAAGTATAGTTGACTTACAATGTTGTGTTCATTTCTGCTCTACAGAGAAGTGATTCAGTTATACATATATATTCTTTTTCATGTTCTTTTCCATTTCAGTTTATCACAGGATATTGAATATAGTTCCCTGTGTTATACAGTAGGACACTGTTGTTTATCCATCCTATATATAATAATTTGCATCTGCTAATCTGAAACTCCCAATCCTTCCCTCTTCCTTCTCCCTTGGCAACCACAAGTCTGTTCTCTATGTCTGTGAGTCTGTTTCTGTTTCATAGATATATTCACTTGTGTCATATTTTATATTCCACATGTAAGTGATATCATATGGTATTTGTCTTTCTCTTTCTGACTTACGTCACTTAGTATGATAATCTCTAGGTCCATCTATGTTGCTGCAAATGGCATTATTTCATTCTTTTTTATGACTAATATTTCATTGTATATATATATATATATAATATATATTATATATATAATATATATAATATATATATAATATATATATAATATATATATATAATTTATATATACATATATGCACCACATCTTCTTTATTCATTCACCTGTCGATGGACATTTAGTTTGCTTACATGTCTTGGGTATTGTAAATAGTGCTGCTATGAACATAGAGGTGCATGTGTCTTTTCAAATTATAGTTTTGTCTAGGTATATGCCCAGGAGTGGGATTGCTGGATCATATGGCAACTCTATTTTTAGTTTTTTGAGGAACTTCCATACTGTTTTCCATAGTGGTTACGCTAATTTACATTCCCACCAACAGTGTAAGAGGGTTCCCTTTTTTCCACACTCTCTCCAGCATTTATTATTTGTAGACTTTTTAATGATGGTCATTCTGACCAGTGTGAGGGGGTATCTCATTGTAGTTCTGATTTGCATTTCTCTAATAATTAGCGATGATGAACACCTTTTCATGTGCCTGTGGGCCATCTGTATGTCTTCTTTGGAGAAATATCTGTTTAGGCCTTCTGCCCATTTTTTGATTGGGTTGTTTGGTTTTTCCTATATTGAATTGTATGAGCTGTTTGTATCTTTTGGAAATTAAGCCCTTGTCGGTTGCATCATTTGCAAATATTTTCCCCCAATCCTTAGGTTGTCTTTTCATTTTGTTTACGGTTTCTAAGAAATTATTTTTAATTAAAGAAGTGGAGTCTAAAAGCAATGGTTATGAAAGTTGAAAAATGCTAGACTGCCCCATGCATTTGAATATTGGGAGTTGTAACATGAATGCTGCTTTTCATAACTATTTCAGTAGTTTAAGCAATCATCCACCCCCGGCAAGACCTTCATCTGGTCACTAGACAGAGAAGCCCAACTAGACTCTGGTATAAAGTTCCTGTTTAATAAGGTCGTCTGTTTTTGAAAACCTGTGATGGGTTTAAGTATCCTGGGGCAGAATTCCTAGGCAGGCCTCTTTTTTAGGAAAAGCGGAATCTACAGAGCATTGAGAAACATGAAATACCAGTCAGTAAGGGCCTCCCTGGCTACAGCTGTGTTGATGGGGGATGAACAGGGGTGCACACCGCGGTCTAAGGCTGTGTTTACACATTTCCCACATTTAGAGCTAAGTTCAAATGCCTGCCTTGCCATTTACCAATCCTGTGATTTAGGGAACGTTACTTAACCGCCCTAAGCCTCACTTTTGTCATCTGTAAAATGGGAATAACAATGCTCACTACCTTACAGGGTTGTTGTAAGGGCCAAATGTATGTAAAGCCTTTTAGCACAGCACCAGGCACATCACATATGCTAACAAAGGATTAAAATGTGTTTCTATCCTTTCATTACTTAGGTCATTTTAACTGTATGATTTTTAACTGTATGATTCGTATGTGTGATAAGAGAGTTTACAAAACAATTCACACCACTTGGAGTTTTCACGGGTAGCAGGAAGCTGTAAGCTCTGCTCTGGGAAAAGGTGCTTTCTGGGCTTCGCACTGAGGAGTTTAGGAGTTAGAGTGGCCTCTCACACCTTTCAGGCCTTGAACCTGTCTGTGGGGCGCTGGGAAATGCAAAAGGGCGGAGGGAGCCGGCTACCTGCAGAGGACAGGGAAGCATCAGCCTCACCCTTCATCCTCAGCCTTCTCAGCCCCCTGCCCTCAGGCCCTTGGGCCTAGGACTGTGTGTGTGATCAAGGAGGGTGGCTGGCAGCCGAGGTGACAGTCTGTGTGTGAGGGCAGCCAGCTGGGGGCGGGGGCATCAAGAGCTGCGTCCGGGAGACTGGCATCTACCGGGGCTGGCATGGTTGGCTCACTCCAGGCCTGGAAGGACACACCCTTTGGATCAAGTACGGGAAACTGGTGCCCAGAGTAAACACCAAGCCCAGCAAGGAGGCCCCCAAGTCCCTTCCCAGGCCGACTCAGGGATTTGAGCAACTTCTCCCCCACCCGCTCACAGGCCGACAATGGAACTCACAGAATGGGGGCCTTCCTTCCTTCCTTCTCTGACCGCAGGCCTGTTGGTCAGCAATAGCCTCAGGGAATTGTAATCCTTCTGGAGAAAGAAATCACAGGCCAGGGCTGCAAACAGGCAGTTCAGTGAAAACCTATTCAATTCAAGGAGTGCCTGCAGAGCTCTGTACTTAGCTCTGCTGCAGAGAGGGAGGAGCCTGGAGGCTGCCCCGGACACCAGCCCGCTTTGGCCCTTGCTTCTCTTCCATGGAGACTACTGCAAACCTTCTCCATTCTTAAAAATCGGTAGGAAAAAGACCAACAACCCAATAGAAAAATAGGCAAGGATATTGTATTAAGATTCTCCAGAGAGACAGAACCAACGGGATGTACACAGATATATAGAAAGAGATTTATTCTGAGGAATTGGCTCATGTGATTATGGAGACTGAGCAGTTCCACGATCTGCTGTGTGCAAGCTGGAGGCCCAGGAAAGCCAGTGGTGTAATTCAGTACGAGTCTGAAGGCCTGGAAACCAAGGGAGCTGATGGTGTAAATCTCAGTCCCAGAGCAGAAGAATATGAGATGAGATATCTCAAGTCAGGCAATAAGGCAAGAAAAAAATGGATGAATTCTTCCTTTCTCCTGTTCTATTCCGGCCTTCAGTGGATTAGATGAGGCCCACCCGCATTGGGGAACATGATCTACTTTACTGAGTCCACAGATTCAAATGCTCACCTCATCCGGAAACACGCTCACAGACAGCCAGAAATGATGTTTAATCTGGGCACCTCATGGCCACTCAAGTTGACCCGTAAATCTTTAGAGGGCAATTCTGTCCCTACACACGTTTCCTACCGTGAGCCAAGAAGTATGTACAAGAACTGGTTAAAGAAAGTATATTTCATAATGGGGTGGATTTTTTTGTGCTGATGTGGAACCATCTTCAAGATAAAATGTTAAGTGAAAAAATGTGGCTCAGAACAGGGCATGGACTATCTCTGGAAGGAGGTTCAAGAGACAGGTCCCTGGGGTTGCCGCCAGAAAGAAGGGCTGGAGGGCTGGGCTGCTGGGGTACAGCACAGACTTACATTTCACTGTATACTCTTGGCTTTTTCAAAATCAGGGCGTGTGTTTCTTTTTTAATTTAAAAAATACTCATTTTCTCTTAGAGGAAAACATAGGCAGAACACTCTATGACATAAATCACAGCAAGATCCTTTTTTACCCAGCTCCTAGAGAAATGGAAATAAAAACACAAATAAACAAATGGGACCTAATGAAACTGAAAAGCTTTTGCACAGCAAAGGAAACCATAAACAAGACGAAAAGACAACCCTCAGAATGGGAGAAAATATTTGCAAATGAAGCAACTGACAAAGGATTAATCTCCAAGATTTACAAGCAGCTCATGCAGCTCAATAACAAAAAAACAAACAACCCAATCCAAAAATGGGCAGAAGACCTAAATAGACATTTCTCCAAAGAAGATATACAGATTGCCAACAGACACATGAGAGAATGCTCAACATCATTAATCATTAGAGAAATGCAAATCAAAACTACAATGAGGTATCATCTCACACCGGTCAGAATGGCCATCATCAAAAAATCTAGAAACAATAAATGCTGGAGAGGGTGTGGAGAAAAGGGAACACTCTTGCACTGTTGGTGGGAATGTAAATTGATACAGCCACCATGGAGAACAGTATGGAAGTTCCTTAAAAAACTAAAAATAGAACTACCATACGACCCAGCAATCCCACTACTGGGCATATACCCTGAGAAAACCATAATTCAAAAAGAGTCATGTACCAAAATGTTCATTGCAGTTCTATTTACAATAGCCAGGACATGGAAGCAACCTAAGTGTCCATCATCGGATGAATGGATAAAGAAGATGTGGCACATATATACAATGGAATATTACTCAGCCATAAAAAGAAATGAAATGGAGGTATTTGTAATGAGGTGGATGGAGTTAGAGTCTGTCATACAGAGTGAAGTAAGTCAGAAAGAGAAAAACAAATACAGTATGCTAACACATATATATGGAATCTAAGGGAAAAAAAAAAAGGTCATGAAGAACCTAATGGCAAGATGGGAATAAAGACACAGACCTACTAGAGAATGGACTTGAGGATATGGGGAGGGGGAGGGGTGAGATGTGACAGGGTGAGAGAGTGTCATGGACATATATACACTACCAAATGTAAAATAGATAGCTAGTGGGAAGCAGCCACATAGCACAGGGAGATCAGCTCGGTGCTTTGTGACCACCTAGAGGTGTGGGATAGGGAGGGTGGGAAGGAGGGAGACGCAAGAGGGAAGAGATATGGGAACATATGTATATGTATAACTGATTCACTTTGTTATAAAGCAGAAACTAACACACCATTGTAAAGCAATTATACTTCAATAAAGATGTTTAAAAAAAAATACTCATTTTTATTTTTTTAAAAGAAAACCTCCATTCTCTTCTACCCTTTTAATCCTGCAAACTTCCCTCTCATGCTTAACTGATTATCTTGCCCTCCAGTAACAGAAATAAAATGCTCAGTGAGAACATCTTCAAACTCCTTCACATTTTCTATTCCTTTCCCAGTCCCTGGATGTCCTCCCCAGCCTTCCCCAAGACCAAGCCTCTTTTTGCTGAACCCTCAGCCCCTCTCTCCCTCCCAAGTTTTTATCATTGATGTTTAAATTCACCAGAGTCCCCTAAATCTTAAACCACTGCCAAGCAGCCACCCCTGCTTCTCTTTTCCCTTCTATGGTTAAACTTCTTGAGAGAGTTGTCTACACTGTTCCTTTCCCCGTGCTCACTCTGTAACCTGGCTTCTGCCTTCACCACCCCCCTGAACTTGCTGCTTCAAAATCAGATGACCGCCATGTTGCTAAAATCACTGGACATCTCTTCTTGGGCACATACAGCTCTTCTTGAGCACGCTCATCTATTCCTTCAGCTAGCTTCAGTTACCATGTCTATATCTTTAGTCTAGACCCCTCAACTAATTAACTAACTAACTAAAGAACTAACTATATACTGGTCCTCTACTTTGGGTGTCCCACAGGTACCTCAACCTCAGCATGCTGAGACCTGTCTCCCCTCCAGTGTTCTCTCTCTCAGTGGACAGCTCTGTCATCCATCTGGTTGGCCAAACCCAAAACCTGAGAGTCATCCTGTCACCTTCCCCCTGCCCTGATTTCCCATAGCCAACCTGCCAGTTACCCTATGAATCTGCCCCCTCTGCTACTGTCCTAGTTCAGGCCATGGTTTTCTCTGTGTCATTACAACAGCTTCTCCTCAATCAATTCTCCACACTCCCTGCTGTAACCCTTTTAATGGGCAACCTCTACCCTCAGGATAAATTCCGAATTCCTTAACATGGTTACAAGACTTTTCATGACCATTCACTATGCCTCATTCACCAACCATCCCCCTGCATTCTCAGATCCAGCCCTACTGAACTTATTGCAGTTTTTGCATACCCTGTTCTTGCTCACTCTGAGTCTTTTGAATATGTGGTTCCCTCTAACTGGAGGTCTCTTTTCTTCTTCTCGTCTCCTTGATAACTTCTACTCATCCTTCAGGTCTCAGCTTAAAGCTTTCTTCTTCCAGAAACTCTGTAATGTAATTGTTTCTTTAGTTCTGATTCCTCCACAAGATTGAAATTTTTTTTTTTTATAAATTTATTTTATTTTTATTTATTTTTGGCTGCGTTGGGTCTTTGCTTTCTCTAGTTGCAGCAAGCAGGGGCTGCTCTTCGTTGTGCGGGCTTCTCATTGTGGTGGCTTCTCTTGTTGCGGAGCACGGGCTCTAGGGACGCCGGCTTCAGCAGTTGTGGCTCACGGGCTCTAGCGCGCAGGCTCAGTAGTTGTGGCTCACGGGCCCAGTTGCTCCGCGGCATGTGGGATCTTCCCAGACCAGGGCTCAAACCCGTGTGCCCTGCATTGGCAGGCGGATTCTTAACCACTGTGCCACCAGGGAAGCCCAAGATTGAAATTTAAGATGGACTTTATGCCCTCCTAGAACATCACTCTGCCCCCTGCCGCAGTCTTTGGCACATAGTACGTGCCAAAGGATCATTGCACGAATTAATGAAGGCACCATCAACACTCATCTCACAATGCATTTTAACGAAGAAGCGTAAATGGAGTCTGGCTGCTTTTGTGGAATCATCAGGGGCAAATAGCTTAGCCAGAAGTACCCTACAGAGTTAAAATTACAATTCTGACTAATTTGTTAGAACTGTCCCTCTGGTGATATATTTTAGAATTTATAGAAATTTTGCAATAGTACATGACTTCATCTTCCTTTTTAGAACTGTGTGTGTGTGTGTGTGCGTGAGAGAGAGATAGAGAGAGAGAGAGAACAACTTTGCCAAATTGGCCTTTGTAGTCTAGTGGTTTGAACCAGAAATCTGTGAAAAGATTGTTCTTTAGGAAATTGTCCAAAAATTATCCTGGAGACAAGACTAAAGTAACTGTGTATTTTAAAATGTACTTTAGGGACTTCCCTGGTGGTGCAGTGGTTAAGAATCCGCCTGCCAGTGCAGGAGACATGGGTTCTATCCCTGGTCCAGGAAGATCCCTCATGCCGTGGAGCCACTAAGCCCATGCGCCACAGCTACTGAGCCTGTGCTCTAGAGCCCGCGACCCACAACTACTGAGCCCGCGTGCCACAACTACTGAGCCTGCGTGCCACAACTACTGAAGCCCGTGCACCTAGAGCCCGTGCTCTGCAACAAGAGAAGCAACCGCAATGAGAAGCCTGTGCACGGCAACAAACAGTAACCCCTGCTCGCCGCAACTAGAGAAAGCCCGTGCTCAGCAACGAAGACCCAACGTGGCCAAAAATAAATTAATTAATTAATTAAAATAAAATGTACTTTAGTGGCAGCTATAGACAAGTACGGTTTGTATCGTCTAAGAAATTTTAACATGTAGATACCTGAAGTGCATTTTTGAAATAAAGTGATATATACATTCCAAGGCTCAGGGACACTCTGACCAGTGTCAGAATTAAGAATGTCAGTTGTTAGCAGAAGAAAGTGTTTGGAAGCTAGAAAACATGGCTATTTTTCTCTAATTCTGAGAAGCAGGGGATAAAATCAACAAGCATGTGAATCCAAGTAATCTTCAGACAGAATTTCTAGGAGTGCAGTCAGAGTGAAAGCAAAATTTTTAGAAACTAAAAGAATTAAACATCAAGTCGAATAAATAAATAAAGCAGGAAGAGAAATGGCATCTGTCTAGTTTTTAAAAGAAGAGACCTAAAGTCGTTAGTTCTTAGCAGATCTCATGGAATTCCCAGTAAGAGGAAGAGAAAGCAAGAAAACATAATGAATGCTCACAGTGAAGTATCAAAGCTGTTTTCTTTCCTTAGATCCAGAGCTGTAAAGAAGTACCCTCAACCAAATCATGCTCTCCACCTCAAGCCTGGCCCCTCACAGGGTCTCTAGACCCATAGCTGCATCCCCTCTCACCTTCTTACCCACACAGAACTGGGACTCCCTCCAGCCCCCCAAATTCTGGCCTGAATCTTGTCAATTCTTACCACTTAATAGCTCCAGGGTCTGTCCACAGACACTAGCCTGGTGCAACCCCTGCTCCGTCTTCCACCTGGCCTGTGAGCAGGAAGGAGCCTCTGTGCTGTAGTGATCAAACAGTGGACTCAACAGATGGACTTCCTGGGTCACAGCCTGGTTTCAGCACTTGCCAACCACCGTTGGTCCAGTTGCTCTGTGTCTCAACCTCCTCTTCTGTGAAAAGAGGGGATGATAGCTTCTAGGTCTGTATGAGGATTAGAAGAGATAATGTGTATAAAGTTCCTAGAACAATACTTGGTTCATGGTTTCATGTTTCCATAAACATTAACTACCATTACTCCTTATTATTTCCTCGCTTCCTTTCTTGCCACCTTTGAATCCATTTTCCTGGAGTGATCATTTTCAAATAAACTCTGATCCTTCACCTTCCTGCTGAGAACACTTGCACAAGTTCTCTGTGGCTTTGAGGAAAAGCCTGAGTGCTTACAGGGGCTTCCGGGGCCAGGCGTGGTCTGGGCCCCATCTCCTTCTCCAGTCCCATCCTGCACCCTCTCCCCTTGTTCTCAGGGCTCCAGACACTCTGACCTTCTTTCGGTTCTTCAAACCCTCTGAGCTTCCTCTCACCTCAGGGCTTTTACACAAGCTACTTCCTCTGCCCGGAATGCCAACTCATCCTTCCCGTCTCGGCTGGACCCTCGTCACTTCCTCAGGGAGACCTTGCCCAGCCTCTCTAACTAGGTCAAACCTCTCCATGGAACCCTGTATTTCTCCTCCATGGCACTTCTCAGAGGCCTAATCTGACACGCTTTCGTGTGGTGATTAGATTACATCTCTCTCACTGCTACAGTGGAAGCTCTGTGAAGGCAGAGACCATGTCTGTTTTTCATTTATTCCAACCCTCAGAGCCTAGCATCATCGTTCCTGAATATAACATGGAGGTGCTCAACTAACATCTTTGAAATAAGGAAGGAGGGAGGGAGGGAGGGAGAGGGAGAAAGGAAAGAAGAAGGCACACCCGAGTGTCCTTGCCTGTGCTGGAGGCCGCACTGTCTTGAGGATTTGCACAAGGAACCATCTCACACCACAGGCCCCGTGTACTTTTCCCACCTCCCACGGCCTTTGATTCATTAAGGTGTTTACTTCTCAATTCAATTCCAACATTTATTCTTAGGAAAAATGGCCCTTGCATTAGCGTAACTGTGTGACCTCTGAATGCAATTTGTGACATATCTTTCCCAGTACAGACATTTGGTGGTCCCAAGAAAGGACAAGGTGACACATTGCAGAGGAAACACTTCCACCTGACCAGATCCAAATGGGATTCCTTGTCCAGCTCATCAGCTGCTTCCTGGCATTTCTGTCCCAAATTGAGGGGCAATCTACATAAGGAGTTCCAGCACAAGCAAAGCAATGGAAAGAAGAGAATGGGGGAGAGGAAGTCTTCCCTCAGCCACCATTTTCAACCTCCTAGAGAAAGCACCAGAGAATGAAAGTAGGCATAAACAAAAGGAAGCCCTTCTCTGAACTAAAAGCAGAGGAGAGGAGCATTCCTCCTGCTGCTGTGAGTGAACAAAGATGAACTCCAGAGGAACCAGAGGAGAAAGAAGGTCAAAGTTAAAAGGAATGTTTTGCCCTTAATCCACCCCCATTCTTGTATGAACGAGGCAACTGAGGGCCAGAGAAGTGAAGGGGCTTGCCTGAGGTCCCAAAGAGGCCTGCATTCTAGAGGGAGTTTGGAGAAGGTAACTGAGGTTGATTAAGTGACTAGCACTTTGAGCTCCTACACACAGTGTAGGTGCTTTGCTCTGATTACATCCTTATATAACTGTATGAAGTTGTTTCATTAAGTCCATTTGATAGATAAAAATATTTAAAGCTCAGGAAGGCCTGGCACAAAGATGAAAACTGTTCCATAGAAACATTTTGAGACTGACATTACAAAGTACCCTTGATCCTGATTCTGCACCCAAGCCCCCTTATCTGTAGGGTGACCACATTCTCTGGTTCACTTGAGTCAGTCTTGCTTTACACCTATTGTCCCAGTGCCGTTAGTAATAGCACCTCTTTTCTCTCTCAGAAGTGCCCCAGGTGGGATAATAAATTTACTGTATGCTCACTCTACTATCTACAAAATTGTGATATTAATATTACCTGCTCATGGGAATCAATGGGATTTTGCACATCAAGTGCATGGCATCTGGCACATAGTAAGCACTCGGCAGATGCTAGCTATTTTTGTTATTACTATTGAATATTATTAGGAAGCCATCTGAGGAGGGGGCAGCAGGAGTGAAGCCAAGCTTTCCCACTTGACATTCCCATCACAGGCTCTGTGAATGACGTTCCCATTCCCTGGATCTGTGTGGCGCCAGCTTTAGTGGCTTCAAACTGACTCCTGGCGGAAGCGCCAGCCATTCTAGACTAGAGGCCATGTGGAGGCATCAATTCTGCCTCTTCCACCTCCGCACCAATCAGATTCACTGTCTAGGTCTTCTCAGGTCACATGGTTGAGACTGAAGTTAGTTTTTCTTTTACTCTAAAGTCTAGAGCCCATATTTCTTAAAGGGAAATTGTCAAGTGAAGAATCCTAGGGTGTCCCCTCCCTCAGCCCCAGCCCATGCTAATTAAGTGAGTGCCTTAAGGCACTTGCCTCCTCTTCAAGATTAAGAGGTGGGTGTGAATATTTTCCTCTGGCCCCCTTAAATGTTCTGGATCATGGTAATAAAATGCTAAGCTCTATTGCCTCTCCTTGGAGTGAAGGCAGCTGAAAACTCCTCATTCCCTGAAGAACGTAATTGTTGATTCTTGTGCGTCTAAACAGGTGTTCTTTAGATTGCTTTTTCTAATGCCTTTTCACTGAAAAGATCAATTTAAATGTTGCTTTGAGCTAATCAGTGATTGCTTCTGTATTCATCCAAATTCATATGTTTGATTCTGTGTACTAGGTGAGATATTACCTTCAAAGTCTATAAACTTAAATAAGGTGGGTGATTTTTACTTTAGCTCTTTGTCCCCCTCTGTCTTCCATATTTTGTGCAAAATATGCATATATTTCTTTTATTATTTAGAAACCTAGTTTAACCCTATATTTGAACTTCCAGAGACATCTTTAGCTGTCCTACCACACCAAGCATGGGTGTTCAATCAATATTTGTTGAAAAGATAAATTAATACCTTAACCTGGATTGCAAACAAATTGGATTTGTTGTATCTAGGTGTTTGAGTTCAGGAATTCTTTAAATATTGTCCGAAATTTCTTGGGTCTGCATCTGTGTTTATTCTGTTCTCTCTGCCTAGAATTTCCTCCATTTCATCTTTCTCTTTGGAAATCTCACTGTTCATTCAAGGTTCTCATTAAATGCCAATTGTTCCATGAAACCCTGCTTGCAATCTCCAAACAAATATCATGGAGTCAGTCTCAGAACAGAAGAGCTGGAAAGGGTCACATCTGGGTTTCAAATCCCCACAGTACTCTGGGCCTCTGTGATCTTATCTGGTGGGGATTTCTACTCTGACTTCAGGTACCCATTTTGAGCATGCGAACTTCTTAAGATGAGACAGAGGGTATACTCTGCTGAATCACCTATGTAGACTTAAGAGAGTAATTACTTAATGAATTATGAGTTTACAGTTTTAAAAAGTGACTTTATAAAAGTAGAATGTACCTGAACATAGAAATGATTAATGTGGCTTTTCTTTCTTTTTTTTTTTTTTTTAAAGATTTATTTATTGATTGATTGATTGCTATGTTGGGTCTTCGTTTCTGTGCTAGGGCTTTCTCTAGTTGCGGCAAGCGGGGGCCACTCTTCATCGCAGTGCGCGGGCCTCTCACTATCGTGGCCTCTCTTGTTGCGGAGCACAGGCTCCAGACGCGCAGGCTCAGTAGTTGTGGCTCACGGGCCTAGTTGCTCCGTGGCATGTGGGATCTTCCCAGACCAGGGCTCGAACCCGCGTCCCCTGCATTAGCAGGCAGATTCTCAACCACTGCGCCACCAGGGAAGCCCCTAATGTGGCTTTTCAATCAAGTTCTCAAAACATGAAGCTCTGGAACTTAGAAGTCATCTATTTGGACTCTCTTTCACATGTGAAGAACCTCTGGTTCAAAGAGTCCTGGGTCTGGCTAAAGGTCACCTGGCTGGGGAAGGCCAGAGTTAAGCCAGCAGATCTCCTGAGTGCTCTTCCAGACATTTCTTCAAGCATAATTTAACATGTATCAGTTTATCCTTGAGTGTAAAGTACACTTCATGATTGAATATGGTAACTGGCTAACTATTCATAGTTCCCGCACTCCCTCCCTTTTGGTGCCTATTTCTAAGCAGCAAAGTTGTGGTTCAGTGACTTCTTCTGTCTGGATAATATGAAAACAGGGCACCCAGCCAATTTTGATGAGCTAACTATTTCCCTAAATTATCATGCCTAAGCAAAGGGTCCTAAACCTGCTGTTCGACACTTATCATTGGATCTGGGGGATGGGCCATACACAGGCATATCATCAAATAGCTGGAATTTTAAATTTAGGATTGTCAAGCAGTGAAAATTGTCATCCTTAGAAATGACTGACGGTTCCTCTGCCTCATTTCTGCTACACTGAGTTAGGTAAAGAAAAAAAATCAACTTCAGTCTTTGTACAGATTTCTTGCTGAAGACACGTGTGACAGGACTATAAATTTTCACCAGAAATTGATGGGAGAATGGGCACTTCAAAGCGCCTGAAAGACTTTGCAAAAGGTCCCAATTAACAGAATGCCTCAAAAAATAAAATTAAACAAATGTTGCAGTGGGAATGAAGCTTGCTGGGAGTGCTGGGTTGTTGGCTGATTGCCTGGGGAGAGTGGTGGCCAAGCCTTGCCAGCTGGCTGATCCACATGCCTCTAAAGGATGCGGTCAGCTTACACCTTGGCAAACTATGATTTTGATGGAAGTGTTAGAGGTCAGCAGACATTCTTCCTAGTAGAGTGTGTTAGATCAGGTCCTTGCTTTTATTTGAGTACAGAAAATATCCTGATGGCCAGGATTAGTAGGATCAAGTCTGTACTCTGCTCCAAATGAGAGTTCATTACTGGATCAGAATAGATATATACCCTAAAGGCGACACAGGATGTAATTGAGGGTGGCACATTTGTCTAATCCCCAAGTTTAAACCAGTCGTGCCACTGAAGCAAACCACTGGCTCACTAACAACCACACATCTTCCCACAAGTTCCACTGAACAACCAATTTTTTCAAATTCTGAATTCCAAAGCAACTGTAATACTATCCTATCCTCTTATGTTCACTCATATTCAACCATGTGTAGTTGTTGTTCTGTTTGTTCCTTTGTCTAGATCTGAGGACAGAGATCAGGTGTAAACATCCTAGTACCCCGCCCGCCCCCCCACAATGGCTAGCTTAGTGCTTTTCACACAGAGACACTCAATGAATGAAAGAACTGCAAGAGAGCTTCCAAATTCCAAGGTCCATACTGAAAATTACAGCCATTTTAAAACTTTTTAAAAGCTGACAAAATTTCTATGTCTCCCAAATGGATTTATTTATTATTTGTTAAAAACTGCTTCTAAGAGTATTTATTTTTTAAAAACAAGCATGCAAAAATAGAAAAAAATACTGTTAACAAATTTAAAAGACAAATACAGACTGGGAAAAGCATTTGCAAGACTGTAGATGTAACTAACAATGGGGCAGTATTCTTACTATGTAGAAGTGGACAAAGAACATGATTTGGGAATTTACGAAAGAAGAAATGACTATTTAGCATACGAAAGCATTTTCTTCCTTACTAGTAGCCAAAGAGTAAAAATGGCAGCCAGATACCTCTTTTCATCTATCAGATAAGGAAAAATCAGAGTTGTCCAGGATGTTGGGGATTTGACATGTTCATACACTGCCCATGGCAATGCAAGATGAAACTACCTTTCTGGAGGACAAATTGTCAATATATATTTGAAGGCTTAAACATTTGACCTGAAGAAATTCATCCCAAGAAAACAATGAAATAAGTATATAAGGATGTATGTACAAGTAAAATGGAAGATCCTAAATGTTGAACAATAGAGGAATAATCAAATGAAGTAAACTATATCCATACTATTACACAGTCATTAAACTGGTAAGATTTATATCTATTAATTGGAATAAAAATATATTTACAACATATTAAGAAAAGTATGATCAAGTTTTTGAAAAATATTTTATATATATACACATATGTTTATATATGTATACACAAATATATATGTTTACATCTGCATGATAGACAAGATTTATGACTTCCTTAGAGTTGTTTTCATATGGAAGGATTGACTGACTTAGCTCTCTGATAATAAATATGAGGGTTTTGTTCAAACATACTTATAAAGTTTTAAAAAGCAAAGATTTTACTGAGCTTAACAGAGGTTTGGACATACAAAGGAGTAGAGCAGAGGATTTGAAAGAGAACTTTTACAATGCTTGCATGATTAATGATGAATGCACTGATTGTTGTTTCCTTGCCAGAGATCAGACTGCGTTAGGTTTTTAGACCTAAATATACACATATGAATGGGGAGATTGGATTAGTGAAATCTAACAAGTCTCCCATGCTTTAGATTTACTGCATTCAAGCATGTACAGGCAACCCTTGACTTACACCTTAATTGGATATTGGAGGATTATTGGAATTGATTGTACAATTTCAAATATATGAAGGAGGGGAAATTGATGGAGAAGTGAGTTATAGTAAGAGAGTATGTGAGAAAAAACTATAAAGGAGAAAAAACGAAGAATCTGTTTAATACCATAGAAAATTAGTTGGTGGAGAATAGTTTAAAATTATTAAAGTTGAATATAGTAAATTAAATTAGCTTTACTATTTTGGGAGTATGTGATCATGAAAAGATGGACTAAATGACTAGCTAACTGTCTTTTTAAGACTATTGGTAATAGAATCAATTATAGTTCATTATTAACTGTATTAACAGAAAATTAGACTTTACTAGCTCCTAGAAATATGAGGTTGTTATAATAGACTGTGGTCCCTTATCAACATATGTAAAACTTGAAGCTTTATAAACCAGCTCCCTTCACAGAACTAAACTAGATTAGATGATCAATTAATGGCTAAAATGTTATATCACTTTTTAATATTTCTCGTCAAAAACTTAGATATTCCTAATTCAACTTGTGTGTCTATTTGCGTAATATAATTTGGTCATTATTGGTTTCATTTCGATTGTCTTTATATTTGGGGTACTTATTATCTTTTCTCTCATCCACCGGGAATTCCAAGTACCAATTTTTGCTATTAAGCAAGTCACTAAGGAGCGTCCCACTGAGTGCCTTAATTATTGTTAATTGAATATTGCAAATGGTTTTTCAGGATCACCATCTTGGCAATCTATGTGGCATTTTTCTCAGCAAAAAGTGAAGCACCAAGAATTCCTTCTACCCCTTTCCAAAATCAAGTATCAGTTGTAACTGGTTTCCATAAAAAATTAGTCTCCTCTTTTCAAACGTCAGGTACGTGTATGCTTCATATGGCACTTAGAATATGGTGGCTGCTCAGTGAATATTAAATGACAGCTGTCCTTTTAAATAGAATGATTCCCAGTTCCAGTCTGAGAGGGAACATCCCATTTTGCTTTCCAGAGCTCCCACAGTGCGTCTCATCCAGCATGGCGGACCTGGTACTCCAGGAAAGAGCTCTTCCATCGTCATGCACCAGGACCAAGCTTTCTAGGACTTTTTGCTATTCTATAATCAAAAGAAGAAAAATAAAGTAAATAAGGAGCTTCAGAAGATCTGAGGATGTCAGAAATGCTACAGGCAAAAAAAGCGGAGAGCAGAAAAATCACCGAGCCAGGCTTCCTGTGTATTTCTTGCCTTACAATGCACAATAAAAAAGAAATGAGGATTTTATGATCTGCCTTTTCAGCTTTCAAACTATGTCTCCAATTTTGCTGGGGGCTGGGGCCTAAGGCTTTAGTGGAATGAAGTTGTGTTAGAGGTTGGTTTTATCTACGTAAAATCTTGCCTTCTTAATTATTTGTTTTCTTGCTTCCTCAGTGAAATCACAACCATTGTCATGAAATGAGGACCAGAAGAAGCCTTGAGACATAATGTAGCGTCTCCTTCCCCACTGAGGTGGTGAGTAAGTTATCAAAAAAAGAAGAGAATTTGTCTCTTTGGAGGGACAGGCTTCCACAGGCGGCTTGGCTAGTAACCTGTTAGAACACAGATGACACTTTCTGCCAGGACTTTTCCCTTGTATTTAGCCACTTGCTATTAAGTTTGGCAGGTCTCAGGTTTCGAAACAAATTCAAGGCCCATCTTTTTTTTTTTTTTTTTAATAAATTTATTGATTTATTTATTTTTGGCTGCATTGGGTCTTTGTTGCTGCGCGCGGGCTTTCTCTAGTTGTGGCGAGGGGGGCTGCTCTTCGTTGCGCTGTGCAGGCTTCTCATTGTGGTGGCTTCTCTTGTTGCGGGCCCTAGAGTGCGCGGGCTTCAGTAGTTGTGGCACACGGGCTCAGTAGTTGTGGCACACGGGCTTAGTTGCTCCGCGGCACGTGGGATCTTCCCGGACCAGGGCTCGAACCCATGTTGCCTGCATTGGCAGGCGGATTCTTAACCACTGCGCCACCAGGGAAGTCCTCAAGGCCCATCTTTAGCAATTTTCCAACTTTGAACGTTATGTACTCTGCAGTGATAATTTTGCCCCGGCTTTTAATTGTCTTATTCCTAGGAAAATAAGAATTTGCCTACATTTCTCAACTATTTGATACTTGTATATAGATTTTGTAAGTCACCTCAAACCTTTTATGATAGGAGATAGACTGGAATGAATAAATGACTGAATAGATAAAATAATAAAACACGCCCTCAAGCTGCAGTTTAAGAGCACTTTCGCTAGTCTTGAAGAAGAGCCAGTTACCACTACATTTTAACAGAGACAGCAATCAGAGCGTGCTCATGACCAGCCCTTTCTGTTGAGAAATGCCCTGACCACATCCTCTTACCCCCCTCCCCTCGTTTGCTCCAAGGAATTGGACCAGTGGCGGGAATCTGACCTAAGGGCAACCATTGCACTGGCCAGACAATGGCCTATAATGTAACCTTTATCATTGGCACCAACAGGTGAACTGGGCCAATCAGATTCAGTTTCTCAAGAATTTAAAGTGCAGCACGAATGTGCTAGTTAGTATGAGGAAGATGGAACTGAAAGGTCTTGTTTAGAGAAGGGCCTGGGAGGCCATGAAGCCATGTGCAAGCTAGTTATGAGGGAGCAGAAGCTCCAATGAAGTCAAACTGGTCAGGAGAGAGAAGAGGACAAGTCAGCGTGGCCCAGCAGACAGAGATGCTCCTCTTCCTGGAGGGTCCCACATCTACTTCCCGTCCAGACACATTTTCCTGGTAAACCTCCCATTTTTTCCAAGGAAACATGATAGAGACTTTGTTGTTTGCAGCCAAGATTTTCAGTATGTGTCAAAGCATTTTCTTTTCTTCCTGTTTTCTCTCAATTATGAAGTTTTTACTTGACCACTTTGGACTTTTTCATTTTTCCAATAAGATTTAAAAATTGTTGTCTCACGGAAAGATATTTGGGAGCAGAAGTTTAATAATAACCAAACAGAAAGGACTAATCCCATTTTCTTGTCTCCAAATAAATACTGTGTTAAAAATTCCTAAATATTTATGGAAGGAGATTCCCAAACTTCCTCTGATGGCTTGCTTAATTTTCGCACAAATAGTAGAACTCATCTGTCACGAGGCCCCACTATCTGATATTTGCATATACTGGGGTTTTCTCCTCCTTTTCTAGTTAGTTTGGATAGAATATCTGACTTTTTGACTCTACTTCTCCCTGAGACATGCCCCCAGGCTCCACTCAGTGTGTTTCTTGGGTGAGTTGCTTCCTTTTCTAAGGTTCAGTTCCCTATGAGGAGCCTATTTATCTGAGGGGTATGGGAGGGGCATATCAGCCTGTTTCCATATGTGAGGAAGCTGAAACTTCTTAAATTTTAAACATTGTCAAACTGACATACTGTGCTATAGAGAGATCCAGAACTTTTGGTCATTCCACCACCTACAAGGGAAGACTAGTGATCAGCATGGTGGAAATGTCGATTACCATGGGGAATCTGCTTCAATGGATTCACCATGCTCAATATCGTCCTTTATTTATCAGAGTCAAGTCAAGCTTTCAGAAGTATGCAGACATTTAAGCCCCTAGGAATATGTAATGCTCTTCATTTTCATTACTTTTATGTTCTTTGGGCCTAGAATATCTGCCACATAGAGTTTGTAACTTTAAATAATTCATGAATTTATCAATGTCTAGTTTCTTCGGGGGTCATCTTAATGACAGCATTGACTATACAGCAAATCAAGTCAGTGTGCCTAATCCAATCTGGTCATCAGCTGAAAATATCAGAAGGACTTTTCAGTCTGAATATGCATGGATGCTGGATGTTCTAAGAAGTATCATTCTGAGTCATCATTGTCTGATACACGTTGGCTATGGTTGATTCCTACTTAATGGTGACTGGATTTGCCATATTATCTTTCATGGCAGGGGCTGCTTATTCTTCACTTTATGAACTGTTAACGCCTCCTCTATCAAGAAGCTTGCTTTGTAAATAACTTGCTTGCTATGGGAGAACCCTAGCTGCTTAATGGTAATCATGCATAGAAACGCCCCTCTGGCCAGACATTCATGCCTCCATGTGTCTCACATAACACTCTTATTCTGCTGAGCTGGAATGTCCTCCTTTTCCTGTTCAGCTCTCAAGGCCCAGCTTCAGTTTCCTCTCCTTTCCAAATTCTTCTCTGATCTCCAGTTCTGAACTTTTACAGCCTTAGCCATCGATTCCAGCATAACTCTTTATTATAATCTGCAGTGGATTGCTTCCTGCTATTTAGCAGGTCAAAAAGCACAAGCTTTGAAATGGAACAGGGACCATGGCCTTTACTATGACTTTATGCTCCACACATCTTGCATGAGCACATTCACCCTGACACACACAAATATGTTTTGGTTGATTCACTTCATCGCTATTCGCTTCACATGTGGAAAAGCAATATGAAGCACAGTCACCATTCCTTCTTCTGTAGGAAAAGCTAAAGGAGGCGCAAACCTCCTTCCGTATTTGAATCATTCTGGAAAAGGACCCTTTGTTCCCCCAGGAGGTGCCATTGCAGGAGGGCAGCCTGGTGAGAGAGGGCAGCTTCCCAATTCTTCATAAACTTGCTTCATTAAGTTGTTCTAAGGGAATGCTCAGATGCTCTGACAGGCCCCTGTTCAAGCATAAGTATAAAAATCCATCCCCAAATCAACCCTAAATGATTTTTTAAATGATCCTTCTGAGAGTGGACAATTGAGCACTGACCACGGTAGAATTAGCCATTGTTAATGCCATGGTGTCCTCATGGCTGCCCCCCTCCCTAACTCACAGGGAGGAAATAGCAGTCACAATGAGAAAGTGATCCATAAATATTTGGGTTGAAATGTTACCAGAAGACCTTCTTCTTCTCAGTTTTTGCATACTGTGGATGTCATGCAAAATTACTTCTACCATGCAGTTCAATGACTCCGGGATTTTTGACAATTAAAGTTACTGTGGCGTTTGTGACCAATAGGTTTGAGCTTGTAAGACAAGCCCTGTAAAGCCTGGCTAGTTTCACTTAAGCCCCAGGACTGGAAATTAGGTTGCTGCCACCAGGGTTTTCACAGGACTCAGGTCTTCTCCAAGCTCTCTCCTCTCTGCTGAAGCAAAGCAGTTAGCATATGATCCAGTCACTACCTTCAAGTGAGATCATGAATGTGAACGGGGTTTGTGAGTGTCCCCTTCGCTGTGAGGGCTTAGGACTGACAGCTGTGACCAGAGTAGCACAGGCAGTTGCTGCTGCTAACCCAGCCCACAGGATCCTAGGCCAAGGCCTTGGCTTTTCACTCTGGGGTGAAGGGAAACAGTACCTTTCTATATTACTGCTACCGTTCCACACAGTGGCCCAGGAGCCAGAGCAGAGGGCCCAGACAAGTCTCTTACACCAGCTGTAGGATGAGCAGAAGCAGAGCAGGGGAAGGGAGGGGCCGGGAAGTAGCCTCATTCAAGTGAGGAGCGGAGCAAATGCTGAAGACCTAGAGGTGGCTCCTGCTGAGGGCGGGTGTCAGTGGAGACAGGCTCGGGGAACATAAGGTCTGAACCGAGTTGCTCACTGCAGTTCTGCTCTGGGGAAATCTCTTTTGAAGGCTTGAAGCCCTGGGGCACATCTGCCATTGTTAAAGGATCACAATTCGGAACTGACTACCTCACACCAAACATCTAGAACAGAAAAAGGAGGAATTTCGAAATGGAGTCGGAAGTCTTGGATGCACGTTCCATGCAGTGGGGCACTGGACCTGGCCCCTGAGAGCCAGTGCGGCTCTTCCCAGCTCCACGCTCAGTGAGGTCAGGTCGATGCCTTGAAATTGGCCACCACTGGAATACTTACACTACAGAAACTGGAAAACAATAAAATTCAGTGTAGGATTGTAGGATTTTTCCCGCCACCGCAGAAAGTCACCGCTGCATATCTGCCCCATCAGTCCTGTGGACCTGGGTAAATTTTTTAACTTCTCCAAACCTTGGGCGATACCTATTTCACAGGGGTATTGTAAGACAATTAACTTAGAAGTTCTCTGTAAATGTAAACATTCTACAAGTGATCGTTTTAATTATTTGAAGTAAAAGGTTAAATATAAAGTTTTAACATTTATTAAAAGTAAAGCATATAATGAGCATGTTTAACTGCAAGCTTAAGATATGAAATAGGACAAGATTTTATTTAATTAATTAATTTATTTAAAATCTAAATTTTTTTTAAATTAATTAATTTATTCTTATTTTTGGCTGTGTTGGGTCTTCCTTTCTGTGCGAGGGCTTTCTCTAGCTGCGGCGAGTGGGGGCCACTCTTCATCGCGGTGCGCGGGCCTCTCACTATCGCAGCCTCTCTTGTTGCGGAGCACAGGCTCCAGACGCGCAGGCTCAGTAGTTGTGGCTCACGGGCCCAGTTGCTCCACGGCATGTGGGATCTTCCCAGACCAGGGCTCGAACCCATGTCCCCTGCATTGGCAAGCAGATTCTCAACCACTGCGCCACCAGGGAAGCCCAGGGCAAGATTTTAGAAAGCACAAGAAGCAGCATATTTATGTCAGTTAAAACTATTACGTGCAAGTTACAAAACGCTTAACTCAAGCTGGCCTCAACAATGAAGAGAGTTCACTGTCACCTAGACTAAAAAGGCCTAAAGAGAGTGCCAGCTTAATTCAGCTAGCTTAATCCAGGGGCTCAGATGATGCCATCATAGAGCAGGATGACCATGTGTCCCTGTTTGCCCAGGCTAGTCCTGTTTATGCATCCGGTCTGGTTCAGCATTTTTCTTGTCCTGTTTCATTCTCAAAGTTGTCCTAGTTTAGAAGATAAACGATAGGTTTACTTAACCAAGGTTTGCTCTCTCTGCTCGGTGTTTTTGTGTCACAGATTTCACCCTCAGGTATCACATGGTACATTTTCCCCCCCCTACTCCCTGTGGCTCCAGTCTCTTCCATGTGGATAGCAAAATATCTGCAGCAGCTGCAGCCCTCACAGCCTAATCCAACCCCCTCTACTGGGACAGAAAATCTCTTCCAACAGCACCTACACAAGTGCTGGCAATCACTGTCTGATTTAGGTCACATGGCCACTCCTGAAGTACCCATTTGGGAAAATGGATTCACTGATGGGCTTAGTTAATGATGCTCCCGCTGAGAGTCAGCATGAAATAATTCCACACAGTGCACACAACTAAGAATGAGGAAGGGTGAATTCTCCCAAGGAACAGCAAGTAATGGCCGTAGAAGAGGTGAGTGGATACTGGAGGGGTAACAAGAATGATCTGTTGCATTGCAGAGCAGTAAAAGTGCTGGAGCACGAATCAGCTGACCCAGCTTTAGCTTTTCCACTAACTGGTGCTGGGATGGTGGGCAAGCCCTTGCATGCCTTAGGCCTCAGTTTCCAGTTGGGTCAAGTGGAAAAGTAGGACTGCAGGATTCTATTTGCTCAAAGTGTTTAATTTATGGCTATGTTCTCGCATTAGTCTTCAGGGCTATCAATTCCAGGTTTATTTTCTTACCTAACTTTTCTCACTGGGCCCAAAGAGAACTCACCCTGGCTTTATTCCTAATTCCAGAAACCTTCCCACTCCGGTGGAGATCTGAAATGTTCCATTGCTCCTATTAAGTAAGTCACATTCTTTAACCAGCTAACTTTCTCCACAGTTTACAACTTGTGTCAGGCCCTGGGAAGATTTGCTTTTAGTTTTTTTCCCTGTGAACCAAACAAGTCATAAAAACAGATTTAAATCATGCTTTCCTTACAGCTGCATTTCATCCTACATCAAGAAATTGACTAACATAATGGCTGAATGAATAAAACACAGCCACAATGAGTGACTGCCTTTAGCAATCTGAGAGGGAGTCATTATTTAAATGTTCCTGGTTATAGTAAGTGGAGCAAAAGGCTTGAAATCGAAAGTGAGAGAAATAGGTAGCCAAGTCAAAAACGCCACAAAGCTGTAAATAAAATATGAAACTAGCTTAGAAAGGGAGCATTACATGGAAGTCAAACACTGATATACAGTCTCTAATTGTGGGATGTTTGCAAAAGGTGACGTGACACCTGTCAATTATCCATAGCGGCCAGGAAATGCAGATTATATGAATAATTCACCAATCCAGTGCCCTTTGTCTAAGCCGTCTAAGCCCGGTCCATAAAACAACTGCTGATATGAAAGAAGAAAAGATATGTTCAAATTGCCAGAGCCTTATGTCACACACGGAAGTATTTTCAAGGCAGTTTCATTATAAGACTGTGTTCCAGTTAGCACCAGTGGCTAAATAATTAACATGTGAGCCTTTATCCGGTGTAACAAAGGAGGGGGCTTGGGCCCTGGAAACTTTATATGTCCCCAAGGGGAGGCTGCATAAGAGGATCTTCAGGATCAGAAACATATCATCACGTATCTCATAATTTTCTTACTCTCCCAAGCACCATGCAACCCTTTAAAAAGGCCAAGGCTGAACTTCTGTTTTGGAATCATTGAATTATAGAATCATAAGTTTGGAAGGTCACTTAGAGACAGCCTACTCTACTGGTTTTTAGAAGCAACAGAAACCTTTTTTCAAAGAAAATCTTCAATGAAAGTACACAATGTAAGACAGATAAAAGTGGAATCTTTTTCATTGATTCTGTGGACGTGGCGAGGAGGATTACAGGAGATGGCTTCGATCTGCCTCCTCAGCAGCCCCCTGCCCCAGCACCTGCGGGGATACAACTGTCCTGTTTCACAGATGAGAAAACTGAGGCTCCTGAGAGGCGGAGGGGCTCGCTGAAGCCCCAGAGCAAGTCAGCGGCAGAGCTGGGACTGGAAGCCAGGCTGCCACCTCCCGTGCGACACACATGCACACGTTCAACTGGAGTTACAGCTTGTCTACACAGCCGTGTGAGCAGCTGGGATATGGAGAAATACCAGTTCTGCAGCTCCCAGGACCTCACAAGTGAGCGTGAGGAGTGGAAACAACTGACTCTTTCATCTGTGGCCTGGGCCCCGACAGCCTGATACCTACACCCCCCTGCCTCCCCCATTCCTGTGTTGGCCACAGGGCCAAGGTCAGAGGTCATGGGCCAGGTGGAAGGTGGGGCCTTGGAACGCCCAGGGGACTAGGCTGGCAGCCACAGGTAACCAGAGCCAGCCATGTGCTCCATCTGCTTCCCTGGCTGCCGTGAGAAAAAGCCTCACTGGATGGAGCTACAGGGGCGGCTGATTCCACGAGCCCCTCCAGCAACACCTTGGAGAAAGATTTGCTCGCATCTACAAGCTTCCTTCCTTCGTAACGAAGATCCAGCAGACAAAGAGGAATAAAAGGTTTCATTTCATAAGGTTTATGTAGAAAAGACACCTTCTTTCTCGTTTTAGGCTTATATGATGTCAAGGTTTGGTTTCGTTTTTGAAAGTTTGCAAGGAGGTTTCACTCCTGTGTAAACCCACTGGGCACAAGTGCTTTGGCCCAGGTTTTCCTTAATGTTTGCTATTTTTTTCTCTAATTGTCCCAACAGATAATTTACAGAAAGGAAACCAACTTTCCGGTGCAGGTCAAAGGCAAGTATAATTTCGAGGCTTTCTGAATTTGTCTCATTTATTTATTTATTTGTTTGGTTGCACTGGATCTCAGTTGTGGCAGGCGGGCTCCTTAGTTGTGGCTCCAGGGCTCCTTAGTTGCGGCAGTGTGGGCTCCTTAGTTGTGGCACGCAAACCCTTAGTTGCGGCATGCATGTGGGATCTAGTTCCCTGACCAGGGATCGAACCTGGGTCCCCTGCACTGGGAGTGTGGAGTCTTATCCACTGCACCACCAGGGAAGTCCCTCTGAATTTGTCTCTTTGTAATCAGTCATAACTTTTAGAATGAATACATTATATTTAGTTATACATAGAAATAATAATGTGCTGCTGGTTTTATTTGTGAAGAACTGAGGTCGAAAACTTCATGCTTTAACTGTGATCATTCCAACTAGCGTAAAACAGGAGAAATTGGGCCTCTTGCTGTTACGGCTGCTAAGAGACGAATTCTCTCAGTGCATATGTCACTATATTCCTTTATGCGAGGACAAGAGAGTTTCTTTCAACAAATAGGGGTAATTATTAAGTGAATCAATGATTATCTGAATCAGTTAATGCTCATTCCAATAATGCTTCAATGTCTCTCAAGAATGGCCTGGAACGCTCTTTCTAGTAAGAAACTGGTGGAGCTAGAGCAGCTGCGGGGGTCCTGGCCAACGGATGGATCTCCCTGAGCCTCAGTTTCCTTATTTGTAACTTGAGTGTGATGATGATAGCAATGCCTGTCTCACAGGATGGCTGTGAGCATTATGGCTGCCTCACTGTCTGGCAAAATCCTTGCCCAGTTGGGTCATAGTCTGGGTTTCCAGAAAGCTGGGGCTGTGACAAAAGCTCCCACGCAAGTTCTTTATTGTGCCTGTGATCACAGGGAGCTGGATGAGAGACGGGCGAGCCAGGCAGGGAAGGAAGCAGGCCTGTAAGAACGTGCGTCACCAGTGTGGCTACTGCTTAGGGGTGTCACTTTTTTGCAAAAAATAAAATAATAAAACACAGAGTGAACTTTGAATTTCCAATAAATAAAGAATTTTTTTTTTTTACTAGAAGTATGTACCATGCAATATTTGGGACATACTTCTAGTAAAAAATTCTTTGTTGTTGATCTGAAATTCAAAGTGAACTGGGCATTCTAGGTTGTATCTGGCAACCCTGTCTCTGCTACCAGTTGCTGGACCCTGTGGGACTGCAAAGTCGTGTGAAATCTGTCTTGGGATTGAGCCATTGTTATTCCCCGTCGGCCACTGGTCAGAGTGGTAAGTCCTCGAAGCCCTTCTGTGTTGCTCCTGTGGGGCTGAGTGGGTCCCCACTACACTCAGCGGCGCCAGGTCAGAGGCCTACGGCGAGGGGCAGTCAAGCTGGTCCTGTGTGAGGCTGGGCAGAGGCAGCAATGTTCAGACACGAGACAGTGGACGGTGTGCCAGAGGCATCCCCAGATGGTGAAGGGCAGTGACAGAGAGAACAAGTCTCAGAGCCTGTGTTCGAATCTCAGCTCTGCCCCTCACGAAGGCAGGTTATCTGAAGTTTCCATGTCTTACTTTCCTCATTTTAAAAATGGGGATAATAATAATACTCATGTAGTAGATTTGTTATGAGATTAAAAGCAAATATAAAGCTCTTACAATGGTTCTTGGGACATCCTAAGTGTTTGTTCTTATTATCCTGAGATTGGTAGATTTAACTACTCGAGCTTGGCAGCTGGTGTATCTTGAATGCCTTGCAACTAACTATGTTGCCAAATTTTGATCAATGTCTAAAATATTTTTTTCCCATAGATGAGGCTAAATGTTATCATTTGGTTCATTTGGTTGTTCTTCAGCACTGAGAAGAAATATTTTCTGCCCCAACTGTGGTCTTTTATATGATCGGGAGGGAAAGGTTTTTCATGCCCCATTGAACTGTGGTCTCCCGGTGGAACCAGCTAGATACCCTGAGCCTCCCAGCCCGATGTATCCCCTTCATCCAGCGCCACAGCAGCCGGTCAGCTTGACACTGTCTTCTGACACAGAGGTAGACGTATGACTCCGTGCTTGCAGCAAAGATAAATCTTGTGTATTGATCAGAATATAAAATTGTGTATATCTCCATATACTGAGATTAATAGCAGGTTTCTTCAGTTCCCTGAAACTTGCTTCTTTGGCCTAATGTTCACGTCTCAATTTTTCAAGTGGCCTGCCAGAAATTCTAAAATTTGAACCTGGGCCTCAAACACAAATTGCTGAGAAACGCTGGTTTAAAGAGTCATTCAAGCAATGCTTCCTCCACAAACCCATCTTCCTGCTCTCCTACGAGTTAGATGCTGGCCCCTGCATGCTCTTGTGGGACGGCTGCCAGCCCTCCGTTGCAGCGGGACTACAGAGCAGCGGCATCGTGGCATGCGTGCTGGTCTGTGTCCCTGAGGCTGTTGAGCTCCTGAGGGGGCGGGAGCCACGTGTGTTCATCTGCATTTGTAACCCCCAGCCCACTCTTGGTGCAGGCTGATTTATGGAGGCACAGTAGGCACCATGCCCAGGGCCCATGAAAATGTTTCAGTTTCTCTTAATATCAGAAAAAAACCCAAGTTGTCAGAGTAGAAAAGGTGTTTTAATGTTTTCTCATATCAGAAAAAAAAGAAAAGAAATTTTTAGGGCCCACAAAAATCTACTAAGCTATTTTAATTTTTTTTTTTTTTTTTAAATGGAGGAAGGGTCCCAAGAAGGCGAAAGTACCTGGGGCCCACAAAAGTCATAATGTGATTCTGGTATTGAAAGAATAAGTAAACGAATGAGTAAATGCGTAGTGACTGTTAAAAAATGCTTTGCACATGACAAAGTGCCGTGAATATGTAGCTGATTATTAAAAGCTGACAATTTTATTTCTGTTGTAGAGTTCCCCTGCCCTTTAGGACATTAGACTTTAAGGAGTTTCAATTATTTTTCCAAATTGTAAGCTTTTCTTAGTCATATTCATATTCTGTTCCTATGGAATAAAATCTTTTGTTAATTTATTTTTATTGAAGTATAGTTGTATTACAATATTCTGTTAATTACTGCTGTACAGCAAAGTGACTCAGTTATACATATATACATTCTTTTTCATATTCTTTTCCATTATGGTTTATCACAGGATATTGAATATAGTTCCCTGTGCTATATGGTAGGACCTTGTTGTTTATCCATTCTATATATACCAGTTTGCATCTGCTAATCCCAAACTCCCACTCCTACCCTCTCCCACCCCCTTCCCCCTTGGCAACCACCAGTCTATTCTCTATGTCCCTGATTTTGTTTCTGTTTCATAGATAGGGTCATCTGTGTCATACTTTAGATTCCACATATAAGTGATATCATATGGTATTTGTCTTTCTCTTTATGACATACTGCACTTAGTATGACAATCTCTAGTTGCATCCATGTTGCTGCAAATGGCATTATTTCATTCTTTTTTTATGGACGAGTAGTATTCCATGGTATATATGTACCACATCTTCTTTATCCATTCATCTGTCGATGGACATTTAGGTTGTTTCCATGTCTTGACTATTGTGAATAGTACTGCTATGAACATAGGGGTGCATTATCTTTTTGAATTATAGTTTTGTCCGGATATATGCCCAGGAGTGGGATTGCTGGATCATATGGTAACTCTATTTTTAGTTTTCTGAGGAACCTCCAGACTGTTCTCCACAGTGGCTGCACCAACTTACATTCCCACCAACAATGTAGGAGGGTTCCCTTTTCTCCACACCCTCTCCAGCGTTTGTTATTTGTAGACTTTTTGATGATGGCCATTCTGACTGGCAAGAGGTGGTACCTCATTGTAGTTTTGATTTGCATTTCTCTAATAATTAGTGGAATAAAATCTTTATGTGGCTTTATATGAAGAATATTTTAGTGTGGATGGAGAGGGGGCAGTGAATGCACAGAATATAAAGGCCCCACTAATCAAAGAGCTATCCCAGTACAACACACTTAACGTGAACCCAGGGCATGGAGAGGTGAGCTCCCACAGAAGGTGAACCAAAGTGATTTGTTATTTTTCCAAAATAGGGATCCATGAGCCTTAACCTTCATATATATAATATTTTCAACACCCCACACCCATGACTCACCTCTGACAAAAGTGAACGCAAGTATTTCTGAGGTGATCTGGTGCTATATTCTATCCTCTAAGTTGGTTGATTGCAAATGAATCCTATCACTTTCTCTCTTGGGAAATATAGACACTAAGGACACTGACGCTCAGAACACCTCCCAAGGGATGCTGAGAATGTTCTGACCTGGAGATCCCTTGTGGAGATGACACTCTGGGCTTCCTCACATTACCAAAGAGAATCTAGGCACATCTTTACTTGCAATCTTGAAGAGATTAATAATATAAGAAATAGTAATATTCCTTATATTATTAATATAAGTATTAATAATATAAGAAGGAATCTTCACTTTCTGAAATTATTCTCGATAGGATTCCTTTAAAGTATGAGTTCTTGTAGTATATTAAGATGTGAGAGTATAAAATGATCATAGGTGGTGAACTTAAGGAAGCAGTGTTTTTTTCCTTTTCTTTCTCTTCTAAGCTTTCTATAATGTGACTAGATCAGTCTTACAAGAATAAAACAAACAAGAGTTATAATTTATGGGGCTCCAAGACCTGCTCTAAGTTCTTTATATACAGGTTCTCATTTAAAGAGAGAAGTTAAATATGATGTGATTTGCAAAAGTCATTTTGCAGAACTATGCAGGAAGATGTCATTGTTCCACCTATAAAATCGGCACAAGAGCAAATCTGCTGTAGAAAACCTGCCACGTTACTCCCTTCCTATTTTGCTTCTTTAGCTGTATGTCTGTAAGCCAGGCTTCTCCATGGCTTGGTTTTCACTTGGTGCAAAGGGCAGAGAGAGTTCTTATGAAAACAGACTCTGGGCAGAAGGGTCATGATCAGGTTTCCCAGGGAAGGCACAGCCAAAGAGCACAGAGCAAGGGGAACAAAGGTCTCTAGCAAGTGGGTAACTGCCACCGCTTGAGTGTCTCCAGCTATTCCAGGCATCTTACATCCATGAATAAATGTCACGATGGACAACTTTGGGGGAAGGCTCCTGTGTGCCAGGCACTATTCCGGGTGTTTTTATGTTTATTAACTAATCTTCTCAATACACTAATAGAGTAGATACTATTATTACCACTCTCATGTTATAAGCAAGGACACTGAGGCAAAGAGAAGCTCAGTGTCCTGGCCAAGATCACCCAACTAGTAAAGCAAATAGGTCTAAAACCCAAACCCCAGAGCTATGGAGCCTAATGTAGGGCTCCCAACAATTCTAAGAACCAGGGACTTTCATTATCTAGGGATTTAGAGAGGCTAGGTGACTTCCTTGACCTCACCTAGTTAGTAAATAGCAGCGCCAAGAAGTTTACTCAAGCAGCTGGGGCCCCTGAGCCAATGCACTGAATCTTTTCAATGCAGAGTCTCCACGTTCAGGACAGCGCCTCCAACCTCTTTGCTGAGAATGGCTATCATAGTGACAGAGGCTGGTGAGCAGAGAAAGGAGGTGAAAAGGCACTTGGGTGGGGGGAGACTATGGAAGAGGCTCTGGGGAGTATGGAAGAAAAAGAAAGGGGACCAGCTCTGTGCTTTATGGAACAGTAGTGGAACTAGTGCAGCCTTTCAAGATACAAGAAGAGGAAATGAATCAGAAGATAGGAAAGGCAGAGAGATTGAACAGAAGCATGGAGGGGAGAGAAGAGAGGGCACTAAAAGTGGAAAGAAAGAGAAGAAGGTGAACAAATTATAGAGAAGGCTATAGTATAAGTGTCCGGGAAAGTCCTGACCACCAGCTTGCGGGGGACCAGAGCTGAGTGGGTGAAGTGACAGCTCATGGCACAGCCCAGCCTCTGGCAGCTCCGTGTGACAGCCACATGCAGCAACGTCAGGCAGGCTCTTTCTCGGTAGAGGTGAGCATTGTAAGACGAGGCCCTTGGGGCTCTGCTCACAATAATAACATTGTACGGGCCTTCTACACATGACTCAGTGTGTATTGTGTGTCTGATTGAAAAAAAGATCGGCTTTACCTACAAGTGCTAACGTGTTGGCCAAGTTGAAACGAGTGCACTATTACATAAGAAATGAAAATACCTGGGGAGCAAGCAGTTTACCACCTTGTATGGGACATGCAGGATCCTTAGAGGAAAAGTGCCAGGCGACTCTTTCGCCAACTGTGAGAATAGCTGTGGTTGGACTGGGTGTTTTGTTTTATTTTGTTTTGTTTTGCTTTTACCCCAGTGTTTGGCATGGAGTCCTGAACACCAAGTGGGGCCCCTGAACCCTGCCTGACACCAAACTGCATTCTCTAATGTCATTCCTGTTTTGCTTTGTTTGAGGAGTGGATAACAACAACACAGGGGAAAGGGAGAGAGTAATTAAAGTGCGTTTTGTGAAAACTTTATGCGCTAAGCCTGCAAGAAAGAAAGTGTAATGTTTAAAAGTAGGGACTCCGGGGCTAGACATAGTTTCAAGTCTTGGCTCCATCATGTCCTAGCTGTGGGACCTTTGAAAAGTTATTCAGTCTCTCTGAGCCTTAATTTTTTTCATCTGTAAGATGAGTAAAACAATAGGACCAACCTCCGAGATCTCTTGTGAGAACTGTATGAGGTAATGCAGGTGAATAGCTTAGCTTAGAACCTGGCCCATGGTGCCTAGCAAAGGTTAGCTAGTATTATCATCTGTACAATGGGAGAGATAACCTCCCCCAGTTCCCTTAAGGGACTTTAAGGCTGAAACAAAAGGTTAGCAAGATAAGAGCTCTTTAAAAAGTACTTCTTATTATCTATTTTATACTACACAGTGTGGTAAAGGCAATATTGGACACAGAGTTAGAAGACTTGGATTCTGGTCTCTGGATCTTCATCTCTTCATTTAAGGAATGGGTTTAGTTAATAAAGTTCTTTTCAGCTCTTACATCTTGGGACTTCAGTGCCCATTGATTCCCCTGCCCATCTACAGCAGGAAGGGGGAGACCCTCATTCTGGTGGACTTGTGGCTGTAACTCCCATTCCCTGCTGGCCTGCCAGGGCTCCCACTGATCAACTTAAAAAAGAAAAAAAGAAAAGTACTCACACATACCTGGGAAGATGTGCCAGATACCTTAAGTGAAAAAAGGCGAATTGAAGACCTATATGTAATTCTATTGCATAAATATTCTAGAATAATTTTAAAATACAGATTTGTACATGCAAGGATTATCTGTTAGGCAGGATTAAGAGGAATTTTACTTTAGACTTTAAACATGTCTGTATTGTTTGAACCTTATACTGTGAGCATGTTTTATTTTATAAGCAAAATAATAATAATAACAAAATGTAAACAAAATTAAAACATATTCATTGTAGACAGTTTGGAGAAAAAAAGAAAGAAAAATCTCTTATAATCCACCCCAACCTAGAAATATTGCTATTAACATGTTAATTTATATTCTTTCAGTCTTTTTTCTATATGTAAATATCACCTAGAAATATATATATGTATGCACAAAATGTAATCATATTGTCCATGATGTCTTATAATTAGCTTCACTTAACCATATATTGTTTATAGGTTTCCATGTCATTAAAGTTTCTTCTACAATCTACAGCATGATTTTAATGTCTGCTTATTTTTCCATATTGTATGTGGCCAGTCTTCCATTGCTGTACATTTTGGCTGTTCTCCGTTTCCCCCCATTGTAAGTATTGACAGGCTTTTGGAGAGTAATGAATCGTTGAAATATTTGGCTTGACTTCTCTCTTTGGGTAGAGCCGGCTGCTCTGTCTTTTCTTCCTCTTCTTTGTATCCTTCAGCTTTTGGGTGGAGGCCCAGAGAGCTCCACAAGGGGTGGTGTGTGTTTAAGAAACTCAGCTAAAGAAACAAATGGATCGCAAAGAGCTCTGAACCCAGAGTGTTGGGAAAATGCTGAGCATTGTAATTGGCCTAATGTTGCTCCCGTGAGAGATGCCATCTCCCTAGGCCTCCAAAGTTCTGGCAGGAATTTTAACTTTTCTCATCCAACTGATGACAGACGAATATTCCTCACTTCAACAGTTATGTGCAACCCCCAAAATGTTTCCTTGAGTCTGTCAAACACTCACTGGAAATGCCTACCAGCTCATCTTTGAAGATGGAAAAGCAGACATGGTGACATCAGCAAATCAGGACCGAGGGCTGTAGGTTTCATCAGAAAGATAGCCTCTTAGACAGCGCTGGCCCCTGCTGCCTGAGCCAGGCTGTTGGTCCAGTTGCGACTCAGGAAGGAATGCCCCTGACAAGCTGCGGGCATGCCAGGGAATTACTCAGCACATGCCAACAAGTAACCTCATACGAGAGTCAAACGCGAGCCAATCTGCGAATGCTTTGCGTAAGAGCGTATTTGGATTTGGGGCTTAGCTTTCAGGGCTTGAGTTTCACGTTTTCCTGAGCACACTCCCAGGGCCCCTTCTGTGTGCCCTGCCTCTGCGTGCGAGTGCAGACAGCAGTGCCTCCAAGAGCCAGAGCTTGGCTCTCCCCTCGAGGTAATGCAGAACCCTGCCAGGGAACAGCTGTCTCTCATCTGTCTGCACTCCTCACTCCGGCCTGCACTGTTTCTCCATATGCCCTGGTTCTTACCAGTTGGCCAGCAATGTGGGTGACGCCTCCTTTTCCTGTTGGGACACTTAATAGTCATTCCTGGTATTGTCCTGGCCTTTGATGCACCTTACCAACAAGAGAGAGGTTTGTTGACTGACAACTGCTGATATAACAAAACTCTATCCAGTCCTGGCTGTAGGAATCGGCAAAATATTACTGCATCAACAGGTCTTTGGGCTGTCGGAGAGCCTCCAAAAGGACCAAGAAGCTTACAGATTTAAGGCCCCTCACTCCTGCATCTGGCGTTTCTCCTGCAGATATCGTGAGAACTAAGAGTTTGATGGATTTAATTTAGTATCCACGTGCTGGTGATGTGCTCTCTGCTTTTCTGCATGAGTTTGCTACAGAATAGCAGCCACAGTCTGGGATCCCCTTCAGCCAGAGGCCAGAGCCAAATGACTTGGCTGGCCTGCCCATCTCATCAGTACCCCCTCGATGTATGTCAGAGTTTCCTCAAGGCCTTGGGTGTTCGTGTACTCAAGGTGATATTGAACATGAAGTGTTCAAACAGCAATACCTTAAATGAGAGACAAAGGCTGGTCAATGATCCTCTTCATAATTCTCCCACTGAAGGAAGCAGTTACTTCAAACTCCAAGCAAGAAAAAATTGTTCCCATGAGATAGGGCTTTTAAATTGCCCCTGCCCTGGCCACAGTACTCTCAGAGAGAGAATGCTCATCTCACCGGGAGAATGTGGTTGTGACTGGAGTGCCCAGGTTAGAGATAAGAAGAGCTGCAAGTGACTCAGAAACAGCTATATTAGAGATACAAAGCCTCCCCCTGGAATAAGTTGATAAGGACTGAATACCTAAACACAGTACTTTAAAAAAGAAACGAATCAGTAGTTAAAGATCCTGAAGAAAGAAGCTGACATTCCGACACACACTTAATAATAAGACCCCATGGGATGTTCAAAAGTTCTCCAGAGTAGGTGTGAACAACTAGATTTCCCTTGCCCCATCAGTTAAGGGTTCCCTGCCTCTGTTTTTTTTTTTTTTTTTTTTTTAATTAATTTAATTCATTTCTTTTTGGCTGTGCTGGGTCTTCGTTGCTGCATGTGGGCTTTCTCTAGGTGTGGTGAGGGGGGGCTACTCTTTGTTGCAGTGCACCGGCTTCTCATTGTGGTGGCTTCTCTTGTTGCAGAGCACAGGCTCCAGGCGCATGGGCTTCAGTAGTTGTGGCTCGCGGGCTCAGTAGTTGTGGCTCGTGGGCTCTAGAGTGCAGGCTCAGTAGTTGTGGTGCACAGGCTTAATTGCTCCACGGCATGTGGGATCTTCCTGGACCAGGGCTCAACCCCATGTCCCCTGCATTGGCAGGCGGATTCTCAGCTACTGCGCCACCAGGGAAGCCCCACCCCCCCCCCATTTTTTAATGAGGAAAGACTGACGGTTGATATCTGAACCCATTATATAATGGGCTTATTACCAAATGTGGGTTCAGAAATACTCAAAAAAAAAAAAAATTCCCATTCCTTTCAGAATGAAAGAGAACTCCTCTAACTTCTGTTAACTATAGATATATTGGGGCTGGTAGAATCCTTACTGTGTCTCTAATTTTAAGCATGGATGGTAGAAAGCAAAGGATACACAACCTAGGCAGCTATCAATACTTTCTGTAGCACTGGATATACCAGCAAGCCAAGGTCATTATGAAAGTAAAATTTCTTTCAAAGTAAAAAATGTACTACTAGTCTTTTACTAGTACAAGAGTAAAGCACAGTAGTTATCAGTGCTTTATTGGTAATGATAAGCCTCCAAAAGTCTCAACAAGTTGACCATACACTACCTATGTACAAGAACATATAGTGTGGCCTCCAGTGATGATAATGAAAGGAAAGAATAAATTTTGGAAATTCTTTGCATGGTTTGTCATAAAAATTAATCAATCCAAACCCCCAAATTATAAAGACAATTTTTGAAGGGTTAAGAGGTGTGCTTCAAAGAGCTGTTTCCTTAATATGAACTTTGTGAAGATCATTAAAAATTTTAAAGTCACACAACATGTAAGAACACCTCAGGCTCACAAGGAAGGTTGTGGAGCTTAGGGTGAAAGCCTCTGCTGATGATTTTTTTTCTAATTTAATTTTTATTTTATATTGGAGTATACTTGATTTACAACGTTGTGTTAGTTTCAGGTGTACAGCAAAGTGATTCAGTTATACATATACATATATCTATTCTTTTTCAGATTCTTTCCCCATATAGTTTATTACAGAGTATTGGGTAGAGTTCCCTGTGCTCTACAGTAGGTCCTTGTTGGTTATCTATTTTATATATCGTAGTGTGTATATGTGAATCCCAAACTCCTAATTTATCCCCCCGCCGACCTTTTCCCTTTGGTAACCAGAAGTGTGTTTTTGAAGTCTGTGAGTCTGTTTCTGTTTTGTAAATAAGTTCATTTGTATCATTTTTTTAGATTCCACATATAAGTGATGTCATATGATATTTGTCTTTCTCTGTCTGACTTACTTCACTCAGTATGATAATCTCTAGGTCCATCCATGTTGCTGCAAATGGCATTATTTTGTTCTTTTTTGTGGCTAATATTCCATTGTATATATGTACCACATCTTCTTTATCCATTCGTCTGCTGATGGACATTTAGGTTTCTTCCGTGTCTTGGCAATTGTAAACAGGGCTGCAATGAACATTGGGGTACATGTATCTTTTTGAATTATGGCTTTCTCCAGATATATACCCAGGAGTGGGATTGCTGGATCATATGGTAGCTCTAGTTTTAGTTTTTTAAGGAACCTCCAAACTGTTCTCCAGAGTGGTTGTACCAATTTACATTCCCACTAACAGTGTAGGAGGGTTCCCTTTTCTCCACACCCTCTCCAGCATTTATTGTTTGTAGACTTTTTAATGATGGCCATTCTGACTGGCATGAGGTGATACCTCATTGTAGTTTTGATTTGCATTTCTCTAATCATTACCCTGCTGCTGATTTCTGATGCTGACTGGGAAAGAGCCATTCCCAGGAAGAACCCAGCAGCACCTTGGAGTAGTGCTGCCCTCATAGGCAAATCTCAGCTTTGCCACACCTGCTGAAGAACTGGCTTCCATTGGTGGCAGGGTTGTCCCTGGAGTTCCTTCTCAGAGGTCAGCAGGGGCATAGGTGTCCCAGTCGTGTTACTCCGTGAGCTGTACTGTGAGGGCATCCTCAAAGCAATCCACTTTCCAATCCCATGCTCTTCCACTGAACGAAACCCTGCAAACATGAGCGCCTATCGGGAGCAAAACATGGTGCCATCCCACCGCCACTCTGCTATTTATCTGCTTTTTTCCTTTTGCTTGGTCTCCTTCTAATTATTGGGCTATCACCTTCAACTCCAGGGAGCCAATGTGTATTTTATTTTTCCAATCTAAAGATGAATAAGGAGTCTATCTTCTCTAGTCTGATGCACAAGATGAACTTTCTCAACTCATCCTCCTCAAGGAAAAGAAGTTGTTGGGTGAGTCCTGTGCGTGTTTCAGTTAATACACGTCTTAGAAATAGCATATACACACACAGATGCAGGGCCCCCTCTCTCAGGAAGCCTTTGCTCCTTTTACGTGTATCAAGTGATATAGAGGTTGCCATGGTTAGTATCTCTGTTTTGCTCATATTGTTGGGGGAAAAGCACCCCAAATGGGCATATTGCAATTTAGAAAATTCCCTGGGTACTTTAAAGCACTGGATCACAATGTACATTTTTTTAAGTGTCGTCAATGACAGCCTATTGGTTGCCATTTTTTGAACACTTCATTGTGGAAGGACTCATCCACACCTGGATCACTGTTCCTACTTTCTTAGATGCCTGCTTGTTTCCCACATTTAGGATTCATTTGGATTATCTCAGGTAAATCTACTGACAAGGGTGGGAGGAGGATGAAAATCGGGGAGGGGAGGCGGTCAACATGGGAAAGGGATGCGAAAGGCAAGCTTGGATATTTAAAAGTGTCAATCATTCTTACTCATTTCCTGGGTCTGCCACCTTCTGTCTGTGTGACTTTGGGACCCTCTCTTCCTCAGTTTCCTCATCCGTAAAACTGGGATGATAACAGGGCCAACTTCGGGGAGTTGTGAGGTGTAACAAGTTACTATTTAAGTGTTTAGAGCGCTGTCTAGCATATAGAAAGCATTCACTAAATGTTTATTCATCCTTATTCATACTTCAGTCAATACATAAGGTGTTGGGGGCTGGGCCTTTGGAAGGAGAATGATTCTTCATATCAACACCACCATCACACATTATTGAAATATTTTGGTGTGAATGGGGCCAATTGACACCCAAACTTCCCCTCCACTGCTATCTCCTCTCCTGTCTCCAGGTTCAGTGAGTTCCTTTATCTACTCTAAATCACAGATAACTTATCAAGTTACTGCTCCCGGGGGAATCTGTATTTTAACAAAGATCAAAACCTTAAGTGAAAAGGTGTCACTTGGTGGAATTTCAGAAGGTGAGTGTGGAAGGAGGTTTCTAAAACCCTTCCAATCACACCCCAGGTGTGGTTGCTTCAGATGTCTACCAGTAGAAGCTGACTCTGGCAGGAAGTCACTTGCACTTTTCACTAATTGAGGTCCTGCTCTCCTGAATCTTGCAATCTAAAAAAGAGAACTTTGATCCAGAGTGATAATAGACCAAGTAAGTTACCCCTCTGTCCAGGTATTGGCTGGGAGGTGGAGGGGGGACAGTCAGGTGGAGCAAGAGCTCTTGTTGGGCTTCAAGAACTTCACAGTTTATTGGAAGGGACAAAACACATCAGATGGTGATAAGGAAATGTGTGTGAGTAAAAGGAAAAGAGGTGTGTTGAAACAAGACAGCCTGAGGAGTTTATAGAACAGGAACGTTTCTCAGGAACTTGAATGCGTTGGAGGTCTTTCGAAAGGGTTAGGATTACACTGCCTGGAGGCTGAGGTATGGCCTGGAAAGTGACTTAGCCCAGCCCTTCCTAGCTGGATGATTAACTGGATGATCTAGCACAGGGATCGTCACTGGAGAGAAACGGGAGCTCAGTATTGATGACTCATTCTCACCTACGTGACATCATTTTCAGATTTTCATTTAACTTTTCCCTTCCACATCAGATACCCCTAATTCTTGGGTGGTCTGCCACACCACTTCCTGCCAAGTCCCAGCTACTTTACTCTAGGTGGAGGGCTGGGGTACTGGATCTTATTTCAAAAGAAGAGAGGAAATTGAAACCAGAAAGTCTTTGTGATGAACTTTAAGAGATTCTTTTTTTCCTCCAATACAGGTTTCCCAAGGCTGCTATCTCTAGCTTAGGATATGGTCCCTTCTTTCCTTCTTTCTTCCTTCCTTCCTTTCTTTCTTTCCTTTCTTTCTTTTCTTTCTTTCTTTCTTTTTCTTTCTTTTTGTGAGAGTTAACCATTCAAAATGGAAGTCCTTTTATAATTCGATCTAGTTATGCAAACATAGCCCATTGACGTTAACAAATAGAGACCGGATGCAAATAATCCACTCAAGCATAACATGGAATAATTAGTAGGAGCTAAAGCAAACTGTGTTTCTCCCCACCACCCTATTACCTCATAAGAATTCCTTCCATTTGGAAATGAGCAAGAGGAAAAGAAAAAAATGGGACTATTAAGATGTTTCAAACGGTCTTAAAATGACAGCAATAGAGTTGCTTAGATCACACAAGATTGCCATGTAAACAACCGAAGTAACTTCACAGTTATGTGAAATTAGGCATGCCTCCCTAAGAAAGGTTCAGTACCTCCATCTCATGAAGGCTAAATTAACTACCTCAGGAAAGCAGATCCCAAATGGAGGTCACTGAGTCAGTGATTCATAGCCAGGTGTGCAGAAGAAGACTAGGTTCTCTGCGATTCACTGAATAGGGCGTCACTGAATACAGTGAAATTTTATGACATTCCCTGGGGCACTGGCTGTTTTAACTATTCTGGATAGAAAGCCAAGCAGTTGTTAGGTGAGGCCTAATACAAGGAACCCTAGAATGGTAGTGGTATTGCCATTTTCTGTAGAGAAGAAAGTTTCTGTTGAGTAAAAGGAGGTAGGTAATATAAACCAGTTCACAGCAAGTCCTCACAGCAAGTCCTCACAGCTCTGAACTGGCTACCATTACTGTCTGCTTTTCTCAGCATGCCATTGCCTTATGAGTGGCTGTTTGATCAAGAGGCTGACATCTTGACTGGTGCAGTGGGTCAGATTTTCTTTTAGAATAATTCTTGATTTTTTTAATAATTAATTAATTAATTTATTTATTTATTTTTGGCTGTGTTGGGTCTTCATTTCTGTGCGAGGGCTTTCTCCAGTTGTGGCGAGCAGGGGCCACTCTTCATCGCGGTGTGCGGGCCTCTCACTGTCGCGGCCTCTCTTGTTGCGGAGCACAGGCTCCAGACGCGCAGGCTCAGTGGTTGTGGCTCACGGGCCTAGTTGCTCCGCGGCATGTGGGATCTTCCCAGACCAGGGCTCGAACCCGTGTCCCCTGCATTGGCAGGCAGACTCTCAACCACTGCGCCACCAGGGAAGCCCCAAGAATAATTCTTGATTTTTAAAGCTTTTTTTTTTTTTGCAGGGTCCAGGACTGGGCCCTGTGAACCTTCATAGGTGGCAGAGAATAAGAAGAAAAGTTGGGAAAAAAAGAGAGAGCAATACTTCAAGTTAGGGAAACCCTCCAGAGAAGCATTTGAGTGAAATCTTCCCGATTTAGCTCTGTGACTGAATTAGACACAAACCAAGAAATGCCCAGAAGGTCCTCAGTAAATGTTGGTAGAATGAATGTTGACCAAAACCCTGAAGCTCCTTTCATGAGATTCTCCAGAGCTTCGATGTTATTGACAGGATGTTCTTCCTAAGGTGAACCTCAGTCCCCTTCTCCAGCAACTGCAGCTCATTTTCTCTCTTCTTACTCTGAGGAAAAACAGGGAAGATGCTGATATTGTTGTTCTTCTTAGGTCTCTGTTAAATTTGCACATGTTAAACCTGCCCTCAATTTTCCATATTGTGGACTAAGTAACCCCAATTTTGAAAGTTTTTCCTTCAAAAAGGCAATTTCACAAACATTGCCATGTGACCATCTTAAGAATTACAGGTGTTTAGAAGTAACTTACATATGACCATATAGACATACCCACACTGGGATAAATAATGTGCTTCATTCATAAAGGTCCCGTTTCCTCTTGAAATCCCTGCATCCTGGGCAGTTGGTGGCAGTGCTGTAGGCTTCTGTCTCTTCTCTCGAGCCTAGAAGGAGGTGATAGCTGATGAGCTAGACTTATAAGATGCAGCCTCATACTGATTAAACGTCCATTTTCTTGGGGAAATGGCTGACAGAAGCAGGATAAAGCTGTGAGGAAGCTTGTAGCAATTTCCCAAATCTACCACTACCAGTGAGCTTTATTTGTGTGCTTAGAGCAATTGTTAGCGAAACAATGGCTGGAAAATGTACCAGGGAGAAAATTAAGAAATGACAGACCTACTTCTAAAAAGTAAGAATAAAGTTTCGTTTGTTAAGTTTTTCAAAGCAGAAAGTTTCCCTTTAGCTAGATATATCATCCAGCTGTGGCACCTGGGCAAGGAAAGTGACCAGGCAGCATGGGCTCCAGTTATCTGTGTGCAGGCTCTGACCTGATCGGCCACTGCCCAGATGGAAGCACAAGCTCAGGGCTCTCTACTGGGGAAGAGAAACGTGGTGCGGGCCTTAAAATCCTAAAGCCACCTGTGAACCACGGTATAGGTACTGATGGGGTAGAGAGGGTATGCAGGAGTGTGGTGGTGAACAGAGAAAGCTGTTGCCTCTAAAGAGTAATGAAAAGGACTCTGGCTAGGGCTGTGCTTTCGAGCACAATGGCCGGTAGCCACATGTGGATATTGAGCACTTGCAGTGTGGCTGGTCTGATTGAGATGTGCTCTGAGTGTAAAATACGCACCAGAGCTCAAAGAATTGGTGTGAAAAAAAGATGCAAAGTACATCATTTATCATCTTTAAGATCTACTACATGTTGAAATGATATTTTGGATAGATTGAACTAAATAAAGTAAATGATTAAAGTGAATGCTACAACATGGGCAAAGCTTGAAACACAATGCTAAGTGAAGGAAGTCAGACACAAAGGCCACACATTGTATGATTCCACTTATATGAGATGGCCAAGAGGTGAAGCAACAGAGACAGGAGGTAGATGGTTGGTTGCTTAGGGCTGGGGGTTTTGGAGGGAAATGGGAAGTGAGTGCCGATGGGTAGGAATTTCTTTAAGGGGTGATGAAAATGTTCTAAAATTGATCGTGGCGCTGGTTGTACAACTCTGTGAATATACTCAGTTGTACACTTTAAATGGGTAATTGTATGGTGTGTGAATTTTATCTCGATAAAGCTGTTTAAAATTAACAAATTTGGATGCAAAAAATTTTTTTTACCTGTTTAAACTTTAAAAAAGGTAGCTAGTAGAAAATTTTAAATTACGTAAGTGGCTGGCATTATATTCTGTTGAACCTGCTGGGCTAAGGGGACTGAGGGTGAAGAAGCTGGGAAAACCCAGGCTAGTGGTTCCCAAAGGGATGGTCATAAACACCAGGCAGAAGAGCAGCCAGACGTGGTCACCTTTGGTTCAGGGCTAAGAGGAGTGAGGGGTGACGGAGAGCCTAGCCTGGAAGGTTGGGGGGTTTTGAGGATAAGGATATAACTCCAGGACTGGAGCAGGCCTCTGCACCAAGTGCCAGCACGGGACTGATGGCAGACCCCAATTTCTGGCCCCTAGGCAAACAGGGGGCGCCGAGTTTGGTCACCTCTCCAGGACTCTTATCAGCCCAGCCCTACCTTTCACGAGTGGCTGCCCTGGCTGCCTCTGACCCAGGCTGGCAGCCTCTTGGGCTGAGAGGGTCCACATCTTGACGCACCTGTAACGCATCTGCATACCTGGAACCCAGTCTTGGTGAGCTATGGCAGGCAGACCGGGAAGCTCTGGCCTTGTCCTGGGGGATGGAAACTTCTTCAAAGAATATTGCCAAAGGAGCTTGTTAGGTCTGCTTATGAAATGTCGTAAACAAACCCTTGAGTTGGTCAGAGGCTTGGCTGGGTGCAGCATAAAGGGAAGCCTTGGGTGCCTTCTTGGCATCCTCTCCCCAACCCAGGTTTCTTTCCAATTCAGTTCCCCTCCCCCTCAAAAAAAGAAGCACAACAGTATTTCAAAGGACACAGCTCGGTGAATGATGGATAAGGAAGCTACACTTAGGGCCTCCCAAAAGGAAGGATCCCATGACTTATCTCTGGAAACCAGAAAGATGATTGGACTGAAGGGTAGATTGGAGTGAATTAGCCAGATGAATTGAAACCCCAAAGGTCTAGTTCTGAAGGAGGGGGTCAGTGCCCTAGAAAGGAGAGAGAAAATTAAATACACTGTATTTGGCAGTGGCTATTTAAATTTTAAAATTGCAAAGTGAGAATTTGACATTATCCTGTGTCTTATCCAAGCTATGTCCTGAAATTTGCTCCAGTAGTAAATTTAGTTTGTTTCTCTCATGACTGACTGTGTACCAGGTTTCAGAGGATGGGGTGGTGATCAGAGAAAATGCGGTGGACAAAGTTCATGAACCTAGGAGTATTATGTGGGCAGAGTAAGAGCTCCTGTTTTCTTGCTGTGATGAAGTAACAGCAGAAAGTTAACTGTTCATTGAAGGCTTGGGAGACATAGAGGTGAGCATCTTCTGTATGACTAGAAGCTCCTGAAGGGCAAGTTATAAATTATTCATGTCTATATCTCCACCATTGGGACTGGCACATGGTAAATACTCAAGGAATACTTGTAGCATGGATGGTTGGATGGAGGGAGGGATATGACACAGTAGATAATTGATTAACAGTTCTGTTATGTAATGATTTAGTGTTTTGGGTGGTGGATGATGAGGAAGAACTTGAAAGATTTCATTCATGTGATAGGGAAATAAATTCTGAAAGTGTTAAACTAAAAGATATGATAGCATATTGCATATTTGGTTTTGTCAGCTATCTAGTTTTTCCAAACAGTGCTTAGACATGTTGAATAAGAGTGTGGGTAGAAAGGGGAAAAACATGCCTAGAATTACAGCTCATGGGCCTCTCTCTCTGGATCTTGGAAAATGCAAACCACTTATGAGTGGACGAATGACTTAATGATGATGTTGTCAGGGCCCTCAGAATAAATATTGCCTTTTCCATTCCCACTGCTGGTACTACACAGTGCAGCTGGTGTATCATCAAGAGGCTGAGATCTCCTCATCCCTCTCTTCTGAGTCAGGCAGCATAAGGTGGTAAAAAAGTTGCTCAAGAATCATTTGAATCCTTCATCCCTTGTCCTTGCAAGGTGAGGCAATCCTTTCTGACCAAGGATCCTGCCCTATAAGTGAGTTGGCTTTTTGTGTTTGGCAGTTAGCAACCTATATTTTAAGTCAAGGTATTTAAAAGTCAGGACACAGAAAGAGTTTCTGTCTCCAGATAGTTCTATACCAGAGCTTAAAAGGCTCGTCTGGAATATTAGAGGGCAGGGAACTTCAAAGAAAACAAAACCATGTGTTATTTTCAGATTAAACTTAGATCTCTAAAAATTCTGTGAAACTCTCTTATGTGGGTCCGAGGCACGCCACTAATCGAGGTGGACGTGACCCTGGTAGGGTGAGCTAAGAAAGCTGGATTCTTTGAAGGAAGTAACTTTCTGTGATATCATGTTGGGGATGTGCAGGTGCAGCTGGGTGGGAGCCCTTGGCACCAGGACTCCCTGTAATGGGTCCAAATCCCTGGTGCCCATACTCCTTGACCCAAGTCACTTCTGCTCATGAACCTGTACTATGACCCACAAGCAGCCAGCAGCAGCTGAAAGGAAATGATGTGGCAACTGTGTCAGAAGACGATGGTTAAATGTTGGAAACAGAAAAGAAAATCCACTTAAAAATATGCTGTTGTATTTTACAAAGGCTGTGCAAGATTTAGAAAGCATGTTTAGCATTCCAAGTATGCTCCCTTCTGTGTCTTTAGAGACTGGCTCTGAGAATGATTTTTTTGTTTATTTAACATTTAATCAAAAGAGACATGGACCCCACCAGCTTTTGAGGAATAGCTTCAGTAGCACTGCCTCTTTGCATTTAGTTTGAGGAGAGAAACTTCAACCATACGGAGAATTTGGTGTCTGTAATATGTACTAAAAGATCAGCTGGTCTAACTTTACAGGGCTAATAAAAGGGAAGAATTTTCCTGTGCTCAGGTCTTTTATGAATTATAAATAACCATTCACTTTGGAAGATAGCACATCATAAAATTTTTTTTTCACAAATATGCACAAATCCATTTTAAGATCCAAGAAAAAAGATGTTCAGAAGTCTCAGATGTACTCAGTTTTGATTTCGTGGGGAAACATATTCTTTTACCATATGGATGCTTTTAAAGGGGCCTTCAACTGGGGCTCAATAATGACACCCTAGTGGCTAAATAAGGGGTTTCTTTCCTTCTAACATTATTTCCCTGTTATTAAAGGTGGAAAAACCTTCCACAAATAGCATACTATTAGAGTGCTTTAGGGGGTATCCTGGGAATCAAGGTTATGTGTCTGCTCCAGAAATACTGTCTGTAATTATCATTCCCCAGTGGTTCTGAGGATGCAGTCTTGGTGCTTTCATTAATTTCTTGATTTTACAAGTCTGAAGTACTTGCCGGCTCTTGATATTCAATATTTTACAGTAGGAGTTTTTTTTGTGTGTGGTTTTTTTTTTTAGGGTCACAGGTCTCTCTCCCTCCCTTCCTCTCATAATAACCATTTCCTGGCTTCTTTTGTCTGCTACAATAAAAGGTATGAAAGACTAGATTTGAAAAGAAAAAGAAGTCAGATGTGAGATTCTTACAAACCCAAGGCTTCATCTTCTGTGTTTATAATCTAATATGAATATTAAAAGATAGAGTATTTAGATCTAACAAACAACTGAAGAGGGTCCACGGGTAAGACTAGCACATTCATTTTCTTCCCCCAACACTTTACTGTGTTTCCAAATATACCCAAAATTTTACACAGCATTTTACAGTGAATCCCCATATACCCACCATTTAATTGTAGAGTCTACCATTAACATTGTACTACCTTGCTTTATTGCATATCTATACATCCCTCCTCCATTAATCCTTCTTATCTTTCTCACGCTTTTTAAAGTAAATGGGGGCTTCCCTGGTGGCACAGTGGTTGGGAATCCGCTTGCCAATGCAGGGGACACAGGTTTGAGTCCTGGTCCGGGAAGATCCCACATGCCGCGGAGCAACTAAGCCTCTTCACCACAACTACTGAGCCCGCGCGCCTAGAGCCTGTGCTCCGCTACAAGAGAAGCCACCACAAGGAGAAGCCCGCACACCGCAACGTAGAGTAGCCCTTGCTCGCCGCAACTAGAGAAAACCCACACGCAGCAATGAAGATCCAATGTAGCCAAAAATAAATTAAAAAAAAAAAAAAAAGTAAATGGCAGGGACTTCCCTGGCGGTCCAGTGGTTAAGACTGTGCCTCCACTGCAGGGGGCACAGCTTCGATCCCTGATGGGGAAACTAAGATCCTGCATGCCATGCGGCATGGCCAAAGACAAAAAAAAAAAGAAAGTAAATGGCAGGCATGAACCAAATTCCACCTAAAAACTTCAGTTTGATATTTACTTTTTTCTTCTGATGTAAAATTTATATATAATGAGATATAAAACCTTAAGTGTATACTTTCTGAGTTTTGTGTACCCAAAGTCCTATTAAGACATAGAACATCACTATTGCCCCAGAAAGTTCCCTCCCACTTTCCTGTCAATCCTCGCCCCTACTCCCCTTCCCAGAGGCAAGCACTGTTTTGAATTTTTTCACTACAGATTAGTTTTGCCTATTCTAGAATTTCATATAAAAATGGAATCAAATAAAATAAACTCTTTCGAGTAAGACCTTTTTCACTCAGCATACTGTCTATGAGATTGAGTCACGTTATTCTGTGTGAAAGTAGTTCATTCCTTTGTATTGTTGAGTAGTATTCCATTGTGTGACTATACCACAGTTTGTATGGTCATTCATCTGTTCAAGGACATCTGGGATGTATCCAGTTTTTGGCTATTGTGAATAAAGCTGTTGGGAACATTCTTATACAAGCCTTTTTATAGACATATGCTTTCATTTCCCTTGGGAAAAAACCTACTTGCATAATTACTAAATCACAGAGTAAGTGTATGTTTAGTTTTTTTTTTTAATTTTTATTTTATATTGGAGTATAGTTGATTAACAATTTTGTGTTAATTTTAGGTGTACAGCAAAGTGATTCAGTTATACATATACATGTATCTATTCTTTTTCAAATTCTTTTCCCATTTAGGTTATTACAGAATACTGAGCAGAGTTCCCTGTGCTATACAGTAGGTCCTTGTTGGTTATCTATTTTAAATATAGCAGTGTATACATGTCAATCCCAAACTCCCAATCTATCCCTCCCCTCCACCTTTCCCCCTGGTAACCATAAGTTTGTTCTCTAAGTCTGTGAGTCTGTTTCTGTTTTGTAAATATGTTCATTTGTATCATTTTTTTTAGATTATGCATATAAGCGATATCATATGATATTTGTCTTTGGTGTATGTTTAGTTTTTAAAGAAACTGCTATTCCTTTTTCAAAACAGATGTTCCATTTAATATTCCCACCAACAATGTATGAGAGTTCCAGTTGCTCCACATCCTTGCTTGCATTTAGCATTGTCATCCTGGTGAGTATGTGGTGATATCTCATTGTGGGTTTAATTTCCATTTTCCTAATGACTAAGAACATTGAACACGTCACCATGTGCTTATTTGCCATTCATACATCTTCTATTGTGACATGTCTTTTCAAATCCTCTATCCATTCAAGCAATTTTTTTGTCTTTATTACTGAGTAGGAGTTCTCTATATATTGTGGCTATCAGTCCTCTGTCAAGTTTATGTTTCACAAATATTTTCTTCCAGTCCATGGCTTGCCTATTCATTTTCTTAATGGTCTCTTTTGATGAGAAATTTTTAATTTCAGCGAAGTCCATTTTATCAGTTTTTTTCTTTTATGGTTATGGCTTTCAGTGACCTAAACAAACACATTGATCTTAATAAATGGTGTTCCTAAAATCTATTGTAGGCTCAAGGAAATTCAGAGCTTCACTGGGCTCATTGTAATAGCTGTTTTTGCCTAAAGAAACATTGCTTATGTACATATTTGGAACAATTAAGGAAAATCTGGTGATCTGTCAACACTCACTCTCAAGAACATCCCAGAGAATGAAGCAAAGTCTAGATCTCCCTTTCCACTGCGCTTTATAATAACAAGCCTGTTTTGATGGCTGGAAAGAGTCACAACCAATAAAACCACCTGGTCATGGCCTTGTCATGGAATCAAGTCAGCCCTTCTGGTTATGGGCATCATAAGTGGCTTTTTATAAATTAATCATATGTTATTGAAAAATCACATCTTAAATGGTTTGAATGTACAGCATGAATGAATGAAAAGTCTTCCCCAGAAGGCTTTAAAAAAAAAAGAAAAGAAATCCATAGAGAGAGCCAGGTGTGAGCGATGGCATGGGGTAAAATTAAGAGCAGACTGAAAGGGGGAATAGTGGGCAATGAGAAAAGTAGGACTTGGAGAAACAGAGAAGCTGAAAGGACTCTTCCCACCTGTTCTTAGGCTGCACACAGGCTTTCCCCAAGATTTTACCCCTGACTCTTTGCCAACTGTTCTGCTTGTCAGTGAAGCTGTTTGATTTCTCCCTTTGTTTCTCATTTGGACCAAAGGAACACTCAATACGGACATGACATTTTGAAAACTCAAGTCACATCTTTTTCACCCTACCTTCATTGTTGTTCTGGCCTACTTTCTCTTAGACATTTTCTTGAGGGTGCAGGCTGAATGTGGTCTTTCAAACTTCATGTCAACTCCCTTGCCTGTCTCTCCCTTTTTGATTTCATTGTCTCCCAATGATCATTAATGTTCTACAACTGCTTATTTAGTTGTGGGTTATCCCAGGCCTTTTGCTTCTACTTTTTATCATTAAACAAAATTTCCCCTTTATTAGAGACGGTGATTCAGAAAAAGAAAGGGATGTAAGTTAAATGGATGACTTTTACTGTTTGATTATAGGTTGAAATTAGCAGTCCAATTTTTGTTTTTCACTGATCCAGTAGGTTTTTATAACCTACCATTTTGGTTTCTGACTGTATGATTCTCACTGGAAGTTGTCTTGAAATATAAACTGTGGAGAGAGAACACCAATTTGCAAAGCCCTGGGCAGTGCTAACCCTGGAGAATATTCACCGATGACTGTGTGGGTGTGCCTGCCAGGCCGCAGCAGGATCTAGGATAACTTTCCCAGCTTACCTGCCTGTCTTCATCCAATGACTTGATTATGAAGAGTAGATGTGGGTGGTAAGTTTTTCTGGTCTCCTGGATCTGTTCCTGAAGAGAGCAGATAAGGTCAGAATGAGAGAAAGCTAGGTTCTGAATTAGAAAAATCAAGTAGGACTTCAGAGCCTCTGAAATAATAAAGCTATGCCCTAAGTCATTAATACACAAACATGATTGAAATAATCGGAAGGGAGAAACAAATAGGGTTAAAGTCACAGGGCCACTTGATAAATTATGCCTGGCTATGCAAGTGGGTTAAATCGCTTCCTAAGATGTTGCCAACAGCACAAATATCTGCATTTAGCCTCACATGCAACAACAACAACAAAAATGAACCAGAAATACTAAGTTTCTTCCCCTTTGGAAAAGCTAGATACTGCTATTATAGTGTCTCCATTAAGACACAGGAGGATCTTGGGCAGAGTGAGCTAGGTGGGTCCCACTGGTCTGTGTGGGTAGAGTTAAGTGAGGAGCTTGGTGGAAAGGTTTGTGAAGCTGTACTTTCTGTAAGGCAGTCCTGTTGCCAATCCTCCTCACAATCATTTTCTCCACATGAATATTCTTCTTTACACCAATGGAAGTGGAAGGTGAAATTGTCCAAAACTCAGTCGTGGAAGCTTATTCTTTTTTCTCATTTTGAGTTACTTCAAAATGTATATAAAGTAAAATGCAGAATCCTGAAACACTGTTTCAGTCTGAAACTAAGCTCAAGCTCTTTGGCTTGAATGTAGGGTCCCTCATGAGCAGAAGAGTCTGAGTTGGAAAGGGGAAATGAATAATAGGGGATGGGACCCATGGGAAACATGCATTGATGTACCTTCTTTCATTCTCTTCCTTCTTTCTTTCCTCCCTTCCTTCCTTCCTTCCCTCCCTTAGTATTCTTGTATGGCTGCTCCATCTTTCTAAGGACCAAGTCTGAGAGCAAAGGGAGAGGCATGGCATGGAATGGAAGAAGACTAAAAAAACTTTTCTTGTGACTGAATAGAAACTGACAATAAAAATGCTGAAGTCCAGGGACTTCCCTGGTGGTTCAGTGGGTAAGACTCTGCGCTCCCAATGCAGGGGGCCCGGGTTCAATCCCTGGTCGGGGAACTAGATCCCGCATGCATGCCGCGACGCAACTAAGAGTCCGCATGCCGCAACTAAGAAGTCTGCATGCCAAAACTAAAAATCCCGCGTGCCGCAACTAAGACCCGGAGCAGCCAAAATAAATAAATAAATATTAAAAAAAATGTTCCATAAAATTTTTAAAAATGCTAAAGTTTGGTGATTATATTGATAACTGAATGGAAAATCAGTACTATACAGAAGCTTAACTTATCTTTCAGGCAAGATAATTCTGTTTGCTTTTGATGTATTGCCAGAGTTCTGCAGGAACATCTGGCTGACTGGCAGTTATGTTTTCTGAAGGGAGGGTTCAGCTGCTGCTACCATCAAGTACACTCTAACTTCCCTTAGTACCATAAGGTTTATCTGAATCTCAGAATATCTACGATCATGCAAGATCCAAATTTCCCTTCGAGCTGATGTTTGTCTTTCATTTGTTTCCTAATTAGCATTCAGGTTTCAGCCCAAGAGTTCACTGCCAGAGGCATAACGTCTCCCTTGGTGGTGACCCCTGTTGTCATCCTTCTATAGTGAATTCATAGGACTGTTCTCTGATTTTCAACTTCGCTTTGTGGTACCAGGTCTGTGAATGTTCAGTTGACAATACGTGCGCGCCTCTCTCATTTCCTGTTTTTAAGGGCTGCACTTAATTTATTTGAAAGGGTGGAATATTTTAAATTACAATTCAGCAGTTTTACTAAGGAAGGCTGTAAAACACAATGAGCAAGGAGTTTTACTTCCTCCTTACAATTGCTACTGCCCTGTTTTGAAATCTTGATATCCTCCAATCAGTGGGAATGACTTTAACTTAGGCTGTGACATTTTGAAGAGCAACCACGCCATGGCTGGAGCTGTCGAGGGGCATGGGACTCCTGCACACCATAATTCCATTTTTCCAGACGCCTTGTTTGTACCCGGAATGTGTCTGCCTGTGCTTGATACTGCTCTATCGTGTTGAGTCCCCCTCCCCCAGGCACAGCATTTGGATTGGTTATGGAATACAGTTGCTCAGCCAATCAAGTGTAACCTTTCTCCTGCAACCCTAGCAACACCTGACAATGGTCATTGACAAATGTTGAGAGCAAACCTGACAAATCCAACCAGCCATTGACAACGGTCCCCGTCCAGGGCAAACAGGGCTAGCCCTGCCCACAGAGCACTTTGTGTGGCCAGAGGAGTTAGTGGTTTGTGCCAGACCTGCAAAAGCAGAACCTGCATGTGGGAGCACAGGCTTGCACCCAGCACCCTACCCCGATTTGCTGCCACTCTGGCCAAGCTGACATTAGTTGGTCAAAGCCAGCACTGGAGCTGGCGTCTGTGGGGTGTGGGAGGGTCTCATCATCTCTCATACTAACCTAACCCACACAGCAACCCACCCCCCATACCTACCAGAGTCTTTTCAGTGGTAGGAGAAAGAGCCCACATAAAACTTTGGCTCCAGGGTCACACTTCCGGCTCTGATGCTAATTTGGCCCTCAGGGCAGGGCCAGAGGAGCAAAATACCTGGCTGTGTCCCCAGTGGCACCTTTCCAAGCCTCCTGGCTATGTATTTTTACCTCCCAGCCTGACTCTGAACCCTGCTGGGGTACAGTTGGCCTGTCTGCCTCAGCTGCGGGCACACTTGGACACTCCTCAGGACACTGCTGGACCTGAATGAGCTCTCACTTCTCTCTGAAAGGCTTTGAGACTGAGGGACCTGTAGGCAGACCTGGCAGAGGCTTGGTGGGGTGGGCTGGGGGCTGGGAACAGGATAAGAAAGGGGACCTGCCAAGAACATGCACAGACAATTCATAGGCAAATGCACGTTCCCACAAAGACATAATAGCTGTGTGTGTATGATGCCCTCCTGAAGTCCTCTTACACGATCATTCCAGTTAGTCTAGCCACCTTGAAGGCGTATTTCAAACTGTGGTTGAGTAATCCACTGTGTGGTGAATAGCTGTTAATGAAGCTGAAAATAGCTGAATCATCCAACAAGGAATCTGAATTAATTTTTTTATGGTTACCCTGCTAGACAAGTTGGTGTCACGACAAAGACAGACCTGGGGATATATACAGACATTGGCACACACGGATAAACCTAGGCAAGAGGAACAAAGGTGGAACAAGGTGGGAAAAAGAGAATAAAGAAAAAGGAAACTTCAAGGAGAGCCATGCGTTGAAGAGTGTGAAACCCAAAGTAACATTGTGAAATTAGTGAAGTTCATTCAGCAGCCCCCTTCTTATTAGCACCACCCTATAGGGCCTGTCCTCAATTTAATTTTCCATGAGAGGTGGCAGAGGGGTTGGCACTTGGTCACTTTAACTAATCCCTTGGGATTATACATTGATAATGGCTTCAAGTCTTAGCCCTTAGGGGGATATCGATATTTTTCAAAGGGGGCTCATGAAGGTCCAAAAGAACTAAATCTCTAATGGTTGAATTGTAAATTGAGAGGAATAACTTTAGAGACTTGGCCTTGCTCAAACACACTTTTTTTTGAATTTTATTTTTTATATAGCAGGTTCTTATTAGTTATCTATTTTATACATATTAGTGTATATATGTCAATCCCAATCTCCCAGTTCATCCCACCACCACCAGCCCCCACCGCCACTTTCCCCCCTTGGTGTCCATACGTTTGTTCTCTACGTCTGTGTCTCTATTTCTGCCCCGCAAACCAGTTCATCTACCGTTTTTCTAGGTTCCACATATATGTGTTAATATACAGTATTTGTTTTTCTCTTTCTGACTTACTTCACTCTGTATGACAGTCTCTAGATCCATCCATGTCTCTACAAATGACCCAATTTTGTTCCTTTTTATGGCTGAGTAATATTCCATTGTATATATGTACCACATCTTCTTTATCCATTCGTCTGTCAGTGGGCATTTAGGTTGCTTCCAGGACCTGGCTATTGTAAATAGTGCTGCAATGAACATTGGGGTGCATGTGTCTTTTTGAATTATGGTCTTCTCTGGGTATATGCCCAGTAGTGGGATTGCTGGGTCATATGGTAATTCTATTTTTAGTTTTTTAAGGGACCTCCATACTGTTCTCCATAGTGGCTGTATCAATTTACATTCCCACCAACAGTGCAAGAGGGTTCCCTTTTCTCCACACCCTCTTCAGCATTTGTAGTTTGTAGATTTTCTGATGATGCCCATTCTAAGTGGTGTAAGGTGATACCTCATTGTAGTTTTGATTTGCATTTCTCTAATGATTAGTGATGTTGAGCAGTTTTTCATGTGCTTCTTGACCATCTGTATGTCTTCTTTGGAGAAATGTCTATTTAGGTCTTCTGCCCATTTTTTGATTGCGTTGTTTTTTTTTTTAAATATTGAGCCGCATGAGCTGTCAAACACACTTTTAAGATAGAAGCCTCCTCTGGATATTCCTAAAGCCAGAATTAAGGCAAGAAAAAGTAGTCAGGGTGGGATGGGGAAGTGCAGTGGGCAGCAGTCCATCAGATGGATGCTTTACAGGAGGATGACACCTTAGATGGGGAGGGAGAGGAGCAGGCCAGCTTCCACACGGAAATGAGGCAGGAGGTAGTGTTAGAATCACCCATATCGGTCCTTCAGGGAACCTGGAAACTTTCTGGTGACATGAGATGTGGAAAATTACAACACAGGGTATTATATAATGTGTTAAAACCAAGTCTTATAGAGCCATATATACACACATAGGTTCTAAGTTCAAAGTCTAAAAGAAATTAAGCCATTCTCACAGGATGTAAAATTGTAGGGACATTTGCCTCTTCAGCAGACAAGTAAACTATCTTCTTCCTTTTCCAGATTTTTCAAATTTTTCAGTTATTACTGGTCAAGTTTTCTGTGGAAGACTTAATTATTAAGACTATATTCAGACTACAGCTATTAAGACTACATACAGAACAACAACAAAAAAGAGGCAACATCTAATGTTTATTTCTTGCTCTGAAAGTTAAGAAATTTTTATCTACCTCTGAAATAACGAAAGAAAAAATAAAATTGACAATGTATATCGTACGGTTCTTCGTAACCTAAGTTTCCCGTGTGTCAGGAAGAACTTATAAAATGTCTGAAGTGTTATGAAGATGCTTAGAGGAAAGAAGGTAAAAGTTCTCACTTAGAGCTAATAGTTCATGTTCAGCAATTTGAACTTGTCTTAAGGATAAACCCAAGAGCCCTGAGAGAGGGCATAATGAATCTTTAATGTAACAGTTTGGAGCGAATATTTTTTCCCTCTTAACCTCTAAGAGATCATTGTTTCCTCTTTCCATGGTAACCAGAACACTTGAAATTGCCAAAACTTGAGACAAAAACCAGAAAAATAGAATTAACAGAAGACAAATGTTAAAGGGAGCATGTATCACAGTGTGGCAAACGTTTTGAAATTTGTTTGGAAAGATTTTCTTCTTATTTCTTTGCTTGGAATAAGGCCACGATGTCTAGAATGTAGTAGCAATAGCTTCATGGCATGCTGCTGCATGTTCATTGAGTAGATTTTACTCTTTTCTTGAAAGGGAAGGAGAGACCCATGGGCCTTGGCAGCAATCAAGGGAAGGTAAAATGTTGGAAAGCTGCTCTCCGGGCAGGCCATGATGTTAACCACAATGAGGAGGCCAGTCTGGCTGAAGTGCCCTTGCTCCCTCCCTTCCATGGAATGAACAAATACTTATTGAGCACCTACTATTTTCTAGGTAATCTGTCCTACACTCAACTAAATGAAAAATTACAATTCGAGAAGGGCTTCTAGGGGAAGTACATGAACTACAAGAGTGTGTAGTTGGCAGAGCTGACCTGTCAGAGCGGCCAGGCCTTCCTAAGGAAGTATGATTAAGCTGAGTAGGAGGAAACTAGGCAGTGATTGCTGGGCCTGGGGAGAGAGAGCATTCCAGGCAGTGGGAACTCTGGGGCAAAGGCCCTCTGGGGGAAGTGAGCCTCAAGTGTTCAAGGAAGCGAAAGCAGGCCGGAGCAGTCTGTGTTGGCAGAACCCCAGAGAGTGAGGGGCATGAACCTGGGACAAGGCCAGCTGGAAAGGCGAGCACCAGCCAGGTCATTCCTAATGCATAGCCTTGAGTCTTGCCAGGCCGGCTTGTTGAGGATTTTGTTCTCTATCCCTCCTCATTCCAGGGTGAACTCAAGCTGTAACAGGAAGGCATGACAGGCCCTTCTTGTGTGTGATGTGGGAATGGCAGCTTCTGGTTTATCTGAAATCCATTAGGATATTGTCATAAATTCCAGATGTGAGCCACCAAGCTTCAAAGGATTATAATTTTATAAAGACTTTAAACCTAAATCATACTCAAGATATATTATTTTATGTACGATCATTCAACAGGCACCTCAGCGCCATCATCATGAATTTCAATTATCATCATGCATTAACCCCTCAGAAGCCAGAGTTTGACCGTCTAGTAACTTTCCCTTTATCTGCGACCTACCTGGAATCCAGGAAGTCTGCAAGAAGCTGAAATAAATGTGACATAGACTGTGCATATTTTAACCATAGGGGATGTCCTCATTAAGAACTTAGTTAATTTTTATTTTACACACAATTCTAACAAGTGGGTTTTCTGGGTTCCAAAGCTACAGCAAATGGGAAGCAACAATTCAGACAGGGAGGAGGAATGGGGTTATATGACAATAATTAAAAGTAACAGGGGACAGCACAACTGTAGAGGAGAAGACCAAAAAAACAGGGAAAAAAGACATAAAAACTAAAAACTAAATAAAAGGTGAAAGGAAGGAAGGAAGGAAAGAATGAAAGAAGTCTAGAGTTTTTAGTTGTGGACAAACTGTCTTACATGCCTTAGTAGCTCTTGAGGTCATCATTGTGTTTATAGTGAGACCCTATGCTTAAGAAGCCAAGGAAGTGCATCACGTTAGAAGATTTCTAGCCTACAGGGTTAAGATTTTTTTTTAAAGTTTTGGTACTTAAGAAATAAATCTTCAGTTTTTTTTGGGAAAATGTCTATTCAAGATGGTTCTTATAAAGGTTCTTATAACCATGGTTTTATTGTAGTGTAGTTCTGTGGACGTGTTAGTTAATATAGATTTCAGGTTGAAAAAATATCTGACATACGAGCTTTTGCTGAGACTGCTTCATTTCACAAGATATTTAATTCTGGGTTTGAACGAACTCACTGGAAGTGACACTTTTCATATCTGAATTGTCATGATGCTATTCTTGACAAGGGATGAGTTCTTGAATATTTAGAATATTGTAGGTGATAAAAATGTCCTTAATAAATACGTTATAAAGTTTGGCTTTCACATTTTTAACTTTAATTTTCATGCTTGTCTCTTAAAAGCAAATAATCTTTTTCTAGGCATAAGGTGCCCCCAAAATTTACTTGGTTGTCTGAATTTTATGTCTTTACTTCCTCCAGATGGGAATGAGAATGAATAAAATATTGTTTGATCACTTTGGAAAATGCTCATGCTGTATGTTTATGAAATGATTTGGGGGATGACATTATTTTCTGCAAATACATCCTTCATACATGTCAGAGCACATTTTGACTCCCTAGAGAATATGTTCATACCGTAGCATTTAATGTCTTAAATGTGTTTTTCTCCTACCATCTCACCTACCAGAGATATGTGCAAAGAGTGAACTGGTAGATTGATGCAATTTTGAGGAAATCATTAATTTTCTAAGTTAAGATTTTTCTTTAGTGCTACTTTTTCAATGTTTAAAACTGGGAGTTCTTTTTCCAGTTGACACAGGTAAATAAATATGGAAGTAAATATTTTTTACATTATTCAATTAAATAGTATTCTTGTGTCTATCTTGTGACAAGCTTAACAAAATACTTACTAAAAAGTTACAGTTACAAATAACCCAATCAAAAAATGGGCAGAAGCTCTAAATAGACATTTCTCCAAAGAAGACATACAGATGGCCAAGAAGCACATGCAAAGATGCTCAACATCACTAATTATTAGAGAAACGAAAATCAAAACTACAATGAGGTATCACTTCACACCAGTCAGAATGGCCATCATCAAAAAATCGACAAACAATAAATGCTGGAGAGGGTGGGGAGAAAAGGGAACCTTCCTACACTGTTGGTGGGAATGTAAATTGGTGCAGCCACTATGGAGAACAGTATGGAGGTTACTTAAAAAACTAAAAATAGAACTACTGGGTCTTCCCTGGTGGCGCAGTGGTTGGGAGTCTGCCTGCCAGTGCAGGGGACGTGGGTTCGAGCTCTGGTCTGGGAAGATCCCACATGCCACGGAGCAGCTAGGCCCGTGAGCCACAATTACTGAGCCTGCGCGTCTGGAGCCTGTGCTCCTCAACAAGAGAAGCCGTGATAGTGAGAGGCCCGCGCATCGCGATGAAGAGTGGCCCCCACTTGCCGCAACTGGAGAAAGCCCTCGCACAGAAACGAAGACCCAGCACAGCCATATATAAATAAATAAATAAAAATAAATAATTAAAAAAAAAAAGAACTACTATATGACCCAGCATATAGTATATAGCATATAGCATAAAAAAAAAAAAATACCTGGGCATATACCTGGAGAAAACCATAATTCAAAAAGATACATGCACCCCAATGTTCACTGCAGCACTATTTTACAATAGCCAGGACATGGAAGCAAGCTAAATGTCCATCAACAGAGGAATGGATAAAGAAGATGTGGTACATATATACAGTGGAATATTACTCAGCCATAAAAAAGAACAAAATCATTCCATCTGCAGCAACATGGATGGACCTAGAGATTGTCATACTGAGTGAAGTAAGTCAGACAGAGAAAGACAAGTAGCATATGATATTGCTTATACGCGGAATCTAAAAATAAAAGGGTACAAGTGAACTTATTTACAAAACAGAAGTAGAGTCATGGATGTAGAAAACAAATTTATGGTTACCAGGGGTGGGGGGGAGGGATAAACTGAGAGATTGGGATTGACATATATATACTACTATATATAAAATAGGTAACTACTAAGAACCTGCTGTAGAGCACAGGGAACTCTACTGGATACTCTGTAATGGCCTATACGGGAAAAGAATCTAAAAAAAAAAAAAAAAAAAGAGAGTAGATACATATATACGTATATGTATAGCTGATTCACTTTGCTGTGCACCTGAACACAAAATTGTAAATCAACTGTACTCCCATAAAAACTTTTTAAAAAGTTACAGTTTTTTAAAAGGGGAAGGACTAAAAGCTATAATTAAATGTGGCATTTCCTATTTCTTTTGGCTATCACTAGGTTCTAAGTCATGTTGGAGGCTTGTTAAACATTCCGGTTCTGAGATGGTTTCATTTGATGAGATCTTCACCATTGCACTTTGGATTGGAACGAATAGACTATATTTACACTAAAATATTTTTGCTAAAAATTAACAAGAGTAGATTATCTAATATTTAACAAAAGCAAACACTTTTTACCTCTAGAGGGGGGAATTATTGTCCAAATTACAAAATTTGAAGCAAATTAATTTATAAGCAAATTGCCAACCTGATTTTTTTGTATATGTTGAGATGTAATGATTTATTTTTCAAAAACCCAGATTGTAACTTTAAAGACTTTTGTCTTAACAGAATACACTGCTCTTAGAAATAGGATGGAAAAGATTGGTTGGTTGATCAGTTGTTGAATACACTTTCTTATACTTATAGAAAATTCTAGAAAACCTGTGGGTGATAATGTGGCCGCTGAATTATGAATTATGATGTTTCCCAACTTGTCTTTTCTAAAGAATTATCCAGGGCATACATTAAAACAACAACAACAACAAAAACACAGATTCCAGGTCCCACCCCAGCCCTCTCCAGGGGAGAGGTAAAGGAAATCTAAATTTTAAACAAGTACACAGGGCTCTTCTTATAATCTGGGCAAGTTTGGGAAATACTGGATAATGGGAAAAGTTCTGGCTTTATCATCAGACAGCCTGAACTTGAATCCCTGCTAGGCCAGATTAGAGCTGAATAACCTTTGATGAATTTCTTTGAGCCTCAGTTCCTTCATTCATTTCTTGTGCCAGGGCAGGGCGGGGAGGGGTGCTAAGGGGGACTGGCGACCAAATGAGTTACTGTTTATAAAATACCTAGCACTGCATCTGCACCCACTCTCTAAACAATGATAATAGTGAAATATCAGTAGTTTCATTTTCTGGAATTTAACAAAGTTGAAATGGATCAAATTTTTCCCCTCTTCAAAGATAGAGCAGTGGTTTTAATGCCCACTTCTTATTTTGCCCAAGGATCTATTTGGTGGAAATGACTGACGAGGGAGATTCTTTTGGCACTTTCCCCTGTTATTGGACATTTTGTCCTGATAAGTGTCATCTCTAATATCTCATTCTTTACTCTTTTTTTGGCACATAGAATTCTCTGTCATTCCACTGAAGGGGAGAATAAGCCTGATTCATAGGCTAACTATGCTATTTTAGGCGTTTCTTTCTCTCTAAATAATTTAATTATATCCCAGGGAACATAATTGGCTTTGGTTATAATATAAAAAGTATACCCCAATATGAGGAAAAGCATGGAAGTGGGAATAACTTTGTGTCCATCTTCAAATGACTTAAAGTTCCTTAGATCTAATCTAATTCTCACATCTTGGAATCTTCCTATTAATGGAAAATTATTCTCTTAATTAGCTGAGATGACTAGCAACAATGACCAGGCAAAGCCATTTTTTTTCTTCTGCAGGCCTCCTCCTAAGTGCTAGGGCTGTGTTAAGTTCTTGCCACCAAAGGGTAGTTTTCAAACTTGACTGTAAAGAAGACTCACATGGGGAGTAAGTGAGTGTCAGTTTCTGGTTCCCAGCTCCAAAACTGTGTGCAGTGCTCTGGGGCACTCTAATGATCTCTCTTTGAAAACCACTGCTCCAGGAATTTGATACATCTCTATTGAATTTAATTCAAATTTTCATTCTTAAATTAAAGACAGGTAGAGATGCCATGACAGATGTCTAGACAGGACTCCACTGCTCCTTTCAAATAAATTCCTTAGCTATCCATCTATTGATGCATCCAACTGCAACAGGCCAGGTGACTGGTATGGTGCTGGGGGAGAGGGTGTCTCTCTTCTTTGTGGCTATCAGTTTAGCTACTGGGAGTCCTGTTTATGAAGTCTGCCTAAGAGCCTAGCTCCTGACTACACTGGCCGATGTGGTGTGGTGTGATTTGATATGATGAGTCACTGCATTTGGGAAGCTGGAGACTTTTTGTACTTTCATTTCCTACCATTGCCTAATGGTAAACATTGAAGCATAACCAGAGGCTTCTAGCCCTTATGTGGTCCCTACAGTAGGGGCTTGTTTGAAAAGGGCAATTATAAGTAATTTAGTAACGATTTCTATGAACACCAGAAAAAAAAACACTGTAAATACCTCAAAAATGAGAGTGGCACAGTACCAGCCAAAGATGACATACTGTCACTTACTTCTTCCTTGACTCATGAGGGTAGCTGACCTCTGGGGAGACAGAAGCCTTGCAGTGCAGTGCTGGGCACCTGGGACTACAGAGATGGCTGAGGCATAATCCCAACCCTCAGAGAATTTCTAACCAGGGAAGAGAGAGATGAATGGCTTGAGCAGGTGTAAACATAGCTGTGACCCTCGGCAGAATGGTATAAATGTCACGAGAAAGATCCAAAGCGTTACAGTGGCTCCAGGAGAGAGAGATCACACATCCAGGTGGCTTTTCCTAGAGGAAGCGGCATTTGAGCCAGTCCTGGAAGGAAGGGTAGGAATTTGACAAGTTACAAGGGAAGAGACAATGTCTCTCTTACAGGCCACAGGAACATCTGGAACAAATGTGCAGAGTGGGAAAGTTGGGATGACATCTGGGGAGCTGGGAGAGGTCCTGATGGGACCTAACAAAATTCTTGATGGGGAACTGGAAGGTCTGCTACATTTTAGTGGAAGATTAGGCTGGAAAGTTGGGTTTGGTCAAGATCATATCTGAATTTGGACTTTTCCTAGTAGGTGGCAGGGAGTCATTTAAAGGGACTTGAGCAGGAGGGTGACACCATCAGAATTATACTTTAGGAAGCACAGCAGCTGGGTGGAGGAGGATTTGCAGGAGGAAAGGTTATACAGACACACCAGCGAGGAGGCTGTGCAGAGTGAGGAGGAGGAATAATTGACTGAGCGAGAGGGGCTGGGATAGATAATGCAGCAAGTAAACCTATATGGGAGTTACAGGCAAAGGCAAAGAGGAAAAAATCTTGGGGGCCTGTGAACAGGTGGCAACAGTAATAACAATCTAGGGGAAGGAAGAGAGTCTGGTTTCCAGGGAAATGTGGTACTTTGGGTTTGAGGTGGCAATGGAAAAGGGAGCTGGCCACCAGGAAGAAATGAGGGAGCTGAAGCAGAGACCATGGTTGGGAGTTGGGAACAGTGGAAACTCTCCAAGGGGTGGGCCACTAAAAATGGAGAAGAGGACCCTCATAGTCTATAGGGCAGGGTGTACCTTAAACAGTTGGGAGGAAGAGAAACCCCATAGTAAGGCAAAGAGAGATGAGTTGGAGACACTGAAGGGACAGGAGAGTGTCAGGGAAACTAGAGGGAGGAGGACAGTTCAAGAGGGAGGGTGTGGTCTCAATGTAAGAGATTTGCAGAGAGGGAAAATGGGGTTAGGCTGAGCTGGAGGCTCTAGATTCATCTTTGAACAGAGAGTTTAAGGAAATCCCTCCAATGTAGGGTGATGCCTTAAATCCAGTCTCTTTGGTTCAATACAAAATCAAGATCTCTAAACATTAGGCACCTCCAAAGGTGTCTACTTTCCTGTTCAGTATGAATTAACTTCTTCCACTAACACCACGTAGGACCCTGAATGAGTCACTTACGCTGTCTGGGGGTATGAGTTTTGTCATCCTTAATTTTCCAGTTCAGCGATTCTGTCTGTACCTGTATGAAAATTCTTTGTAAGCTACACATTACACAAGCCTAAGTCCTATCATGACTGTGTTTGAAGACGGAATGCAACCCAAATTTTACTTTTTGACTTTCTTCTATCACCTATATATTTTAAAAATTTAAAAACTTTTATTTTTTAAGAAACCCCGAAATAGAACTGGAGGAAAAATCTTCCCTCTCCCTTTTGCCCATAAAGACAGTCTTCCAGTTTTCTACCCAGGCCTTTTCCTAAGCATTGAGGAGGTGCCCAGAAAAATACCAGATGGATATACAAAAACATAATGTCACCAAAATTTTCCTAACTAGTAAGGCAGCTATGTAAAGTCTGCCAGCATCAGGTCCCTTGGGGACCTGCAGCCTGGGGCTCGGTGAGGCCTGAAGAGGGGAAGAGCCAAGACCAGGAACTCGAGGTCTTCGGGGCCTCGGCCCTGAGTGGGCGATTTTCTTTAAAACTCGGGAGCGCTCTTATCGCTTTAAATCCAGGCAACGAGGCGGGCAGGTGGGTATCAGCCAATAACCTTAAAAGATGCGAAAGTGTCAAAGGAGATACGGTTTATCTTTTACAATAGCGACAGTTATCGGTGACAGGGTTTACAGGAAAAACAAAAAGGCACGGCAAAGAGTAAGGATGTCTCTAACGTGGTAATTAAGTCTGTGTTTTGGACCCAGATTCAACCGAGCTCTGGAGAGTACGAAGAACAATGTCCGCGGCGTTCCGGGTTCAGCCGGGACTCGCTACTTCGCCTTCACCGGCGCCCTAGCCCCAGCAAGCTGCGCTCTCCGCTCGCCCGCCCCCCACACTGCCTTGTCCCGGGAGGATGGGCCGTTCGGGCGCCGCCAGGGCGGCAGAGAGCGCGGCGTGTCCTGAGCGCCAGGGCTCCCCGCAGCCTGGCGCCCAGGGCAGACGCGAGCCGCAAATCTAAGTGCGCACCGACCGCGCTCGCAGCCACCGTCCGCCGCCGAGCGGCCCGGGCGCGCCGTCTGCAGACGGCTGGGTTGTTCGCGCGTGCCCGTAGGGTGTGTGCGCGCGCGCCCGTGGCGTGTGTACTCACAAAGGTGTGTTTGCTAAATCCACTTCCCCGGTGTGCCCTCCACCCCGAGCCGGAGCACCCCCGGGCCTGGAGCGGGATCTCGGCAGAGCGGCCGCTGGGGCTAGTTCAAGTTCCCCAGCTCGGCGCCGGCGGGCGGGCCGGCTTCTCCGCCCGTGGGGCTGAAGGAGCGCGAGGGCGGGGCGGCAGCGGCCGGCTCGAGACGCGCGTCGCACAGCTGCGGGACAGGTTCCGAGCGCTCTGCGCGTTTCCGGACACTTTGGCCGGCTCGGTATCCGAGACAGAGCGCACGCGGGACTCGGGGCTGAGTGCGCCGCAGCCAAGAGGGGCAGCGGAGCTGGTGCTCTTCTTCTCCGCCTTGGTCTGCAAAAGTGAACTGGAAAACAGCCGCCTAACGCAGCCTCCTCCCTCTTCTCCGGCACCGCAGCCCGGGCTGGGGGTGGGGGGAGCTCCTCCGGGCTGACTGGAGGGGAAGCGGGCGGCCGGACGGCCTCAGCCGCACCTCCTCCGCCTTCCTCACCACCCCAGTCCCCCGGGTTCCACGCCGCATTTCTTTGTTTTGAAAGCACCTCCTCCGCCCAGAGGCTTTTCCCCCGGCGGTCAGGCTCTGACGGGGGGTGGGGCATCGACCCGCGGGCCCCGCCCCCCGTTTAGCCCGGACCCCTCCCCCGTGCTCACCTCCCATCTCCCCTTCCCTCCCCGCTGCGACCCACGAGGCGCGTCCGCACTTGCTGGACATCAAAGGGAGGCAGGGAATTGGAGGGGGAAGTTGAGTAGGCAGGGGGCGCAGAGACCCACCCACATTAGGCCAGGCCGGGCGGCCCGCCCCCTCCCCCGGGAACCCCGCCTGAGCCCCGCCCTCCGCGTCACAGCAGTCTGACATTCTCACAACCCTTCGGGCACCCAACCCCAGCACCCCCGCTACCCCCGTGTCCGCTGAGCGCTCTATTTATGTTTCAGCCCAGTGATTTACATAGGTCCCGCCCTTGGCCCTAGGTTCCCCTATCGGGGCCCCGCCTCAGCCTCGACGTCACGGTGAGGGCCCCACCTCTTGTGCCCGTACAAGGAGCGGCGGGCCCTAGATGGCAGCGTGGCGTCGCGGCGGCGTGTGCGTGTCGCGCTTCCTTGTGCCGTTTATAGGGTCCTGGCACTTCCGCTGTCGGGTTAGAAGCGGCGCGGTCATGGCGGAGCGCGGACAGCAGCCTCCTCCCGCGAAACGGCTCTGCTGCCGGCCGGGCGGCGGAGGCGGCGGCGGCGGCGGCGGCGGGGCCAGCAGCGGCGGCGGAGGAGCGGGTGGCGGTTACAGCTCTGCCTGTCGGCCGGGCCCGCGGGCGGGCGGCGCGGCGGCGGCGGCGTGCGGGGGCGGCGCAGCGCTGGGGTTGCTGCCGCCGGGCAAGACCCAGAGCCCCGAGTCGCTGCTGGACATCGCGGCGCGCAAGGTGGCTGAGAAGTGGCCGTTCCAGCGCGTGGAGGAGCGCTTCGAGCGCATCCCGGAGCCGGTGCAGCGCCGCATCGTCTACTGGTCCTTCCCCCGCAGCGAGCGGGAGATCTGCATGTACTCGTCCTTCAACACCGGCGGCGGCGCCGCGGGCGGCCCCGGCGAAGACAGCAGCGGCCCCGGCGGCGCGGGCGGCGGCGCGGGCGGCGCAGGCGGCGGCGGCTCCTCGTCCTCGCCGGTCGCCACCTCGGCCGCCGCCGCCGCTGCCGCCGCCGCCGCCGCTGGGGCCGGGGCCCCGTCGGCGGGGGCCGCCGGGTCGGCGGACGGCGGAGACGAGACACGGCTGCCCTTCCGCCGGGGCATCGCGCTGCTGGAGAGCGGCTGCGTCGACAACGTCCTGCAAGTCGGTGAGTCACGGGGCAGTCGCGGGGCTGTCTGTCCGTCCGTCAGTCCCTCGGGGGGGCGCCCGCCCGCTCCCCTCCCCTCCCCTCCCCTCCCGGCAGCCCCTCAGCCCAGCGCGCGCCCGCACCCCGCCCGGTGCCCTCACCGTCCCGGATAGTCCTCCCGAGCGGAGCGCCCATTTCCTCCCCGCCCCTCCCCGCCCCCTGTCTCCCCGGACGGGCCAGCGCGAGGGGGAAATGAATCAGCAGGACGCGCCCCTCCGCGGGGTCCGCGGGGTGGGTGTCGGGTGCCCCCGGCCCGCTCGATTCCCCGCCCTTCTTCCGGGGAGCACGTCCTGGAGGGCTGCTCGCCTGTTTTGGGGGGTGAATGTGGACAAAGGCGCGGGCTGACGGCCGGGCCGGCGGAGGGTGTCTGTGGCGGGGCCGTGCGGGGCGGGGGAGGGAGCGCGGGCCGCACAGACAATGCCGGCCGGGGCCGAAACGGCGGCCGGGCCGCGCTCTGCGCTCTCCCTCCTCTCTCCCCTTGTCTGTCGCTCGCTCGTCTTTCTTTCTCCTCTTCCTCCCCCTCCCCAACCCCCGCCCCTTCCATTTGAGGGAGGGAAATACATTTTAATGCCACTCGGCTGCCTCTCTTCTCCTGGCTTCGACGGGCTGGCGGCCGCGGAGCTCCGGGGGTCGCTGCGGCGTCTGGACTGGCCCGGGCGAGCTCCGCCGGCCGCCCCGGGATTTAAATGTCCTTTCCTCCGCGCCTCTCTGTCTCGGGGCCGCGCGGATGGTGGGCGGCGAGCTGGACCCATATCCTGAGGGAGCTCTCCCCGCGAGGACGCCCCCTAATTAAAGGGCGCGAGCCGGGCCGGGGGCGGCTGGCTCTTCCCCGTTCCGGGGCGCCGCGGCGTGCCCGGGGCTTCTGCCGCCGGAGTTCGGTTTGCGCCCGAGGGACCGGGGGTCGTGCTCTGTGCGATCCGCGGGGAGCGGTGACGGGCTTGGCGCTCTCGGCCGGCGCCTGCAGGAGCGTGAGGCGGAGGGGCTCCGCGGCCGCTCCCGCGTCCCTCCCTGCGTGACCGCCTGGCAGCCGGGCACGACCCCGCACTTTGTTCTCATTTTCAGGTTTATTTGTGCCCCTTTCAGTTTTCTGTCACCCTCCGAAAAGGGGAAACCAAACAAAAGAGTCTCTTTATTTCTTTTCGGGGCTTGTAAAGTAGAAGATATTTGACAAAGGCGAGAATAGGACTTGTGGTTTAAAGCTGCACAGCCCTTCTTTTTCTGACAGACCATGAGAGTTTTCTCAAATACCGAATTTTAAAAGCTTTCCCTGTCCTCCCCCTCCCCCCACCCTTCAGTGTGTTTTTCTGGTCAGATATTTTTTTCAGCTGTAGCGCTGGGGATGTTTGAGCTGCACGGAAAAGAACAATGCTATAGTGAAACTCCCCTTTCCCCGTATTTTTCTCCTGATTGCAAAACGACGTATTTTCTACCCCCCTTCTCATATTGCTGTCTATTTAAACTGTGGTGGTGAGCACGGTTCCTAATGAATGGGGAGAGGTTTGGAAGCATCACTGCCTCTGATTTTTAATTTAATCTTCTCTTTCCGTAGTCAGTTCCTTTTATCCTTCTCTTTGGGAGTCGGGTGGGGGGCTGGGTGGGGCCCCAAGAGAGACTTAAAGATTTGTTTTAATCCTATCTGGTTACTTTGAATTCTGATGCAATCTGCAAACGTGATTTTCTGCATGGTCATTTATTTGTAAAGGCAGCCCACAGTGTTGCCTTTTTCTAGGTTAGATACCCCTTTCCTTATGTCTAGAGGGGGGTTTAACTTCTGAGGCCATCCATCCTTTAAAAAAAATCTAATCAACAGCCTTTCAAGTTATTACCGCCCCCTCCCCCCTTGTTTCCTGCCTGGTTGAAATGGATTGAAGCACATCCATGGTTTCTCAGTATAACTAGTTTGTGAGTTTTTATGGCTTGGCTGGCAATGCTGAGTTTTTTTTTTTCCCCCTTCTGTGCTTGACTCTGCTTGCAAGCAATGAGGAATGACAGGAGAGCACATAGGGAGGGTTTCTTGGCTGATTACATTTAAGCCAGGAATTCACTGTGAAAATAAAGCCAAGGGACGATAAATAAAAGATGCAATCTTCTCTAGGAGACAGACACACAGCGTGGGCTTTGCCTGCTTTCATTGGTGAAGAGACCGGGGTGAGTTGTAAAAGAAAATAGTAACTTTCTGAATAGTCCCGGGAGGAGAAGGAGGCCACTGAATGGAGCTGGCAGTGGTTGATGTGAAGTAGATGCTTCTTATATAGTTTGAAGAGTTGACCACCCCTTTGGAAACACTTAACATACGTGCTAAACAAGTGCTGTACAAATTGTGGAAAATATTCTTTTTTCCCTTCTGAGTTCTGCCAATTTCCTTAACTTCCAAGTTGTATTACTTGTTGTGCCAGTCAGTTTAGAGATGGAAGGCTGTTAAATGCCTGGCAGCTGGCACTGTGAGATAGAAAACTTATGACCAAGATTTTTTTTTCTTAAAGAAGAACAGAGAGAGTGGCTAGATTAACCATCTAATTTAGCTCTAAGTGGTGGTTTGAATTGGAACTAACATGAAGCTTATTTTATGTTTTTGTGATTTGAGGTAGAACCCTTTCGCTTCATAACCTGAAATGGAAAAGAACAGAATGCTGTGTTGATAGCATCATAAGCAATTTTCTGGTATTGCAAAATTACAAGTTTGTTTGTACAGGAAGTATTCTTTGACTTTTGTAGAGATGACTAAATTATAGATACAATACAATCTAGTTGTTGGACTTTATTTTACACTTACAATGTTGAAGATTATTTAAGGTTATTTTACACTTACAATGTTGAAGATTATTTAAGGATTGAGGGACAGAGAATTGGGATTTCCTGGAAATGAAACATACTTGCATAGTTATTTTTCAACTCCTAGATTTTAAGAAGAAGAAATTTAAAGGAAAAAAAATTAAACCTTTGATGTAGGAGTTGTAAGCAATATTTAATTGGTACAGAGCTGTTCGTCAGTTGATTATGGGAAGTTTTGGAGGAAGTGTTGTTGGCTTATTATTGTTAACTAATGACGTATTGGGTGGGAGCTATTGCTGAAGGTGCTTGTTTGTAAATATTATTGACAATATTCCAGTAATGATTTAGAAGTCACATAAATTTTCCCAAAAATTTTGCCTGGGAGAGAGCATCCCTAATGGGACCTGAAACTTGAATTGTTAAGGAAGAGACGGATGTAAGTTACCTGATTTAAAAAAATCTAAAAGTTTCTTTAGGATTGAAAACATGATGAACCAAGTTAAGCAACTAACTGGAGCAAATATTTGCCACATGTTTGACCAAAGGCTGGCAGATAATTCCTAAAAATGGGGGAAAAAAGAGAAATGAATAACTTGGTAGAAAAATGGAGAACACATTTCACAAAGAAATGCAAATTATTAATAAATGTGTTTATCTCCACTTGGCACACGGGTAGACATTGCCCAGAATTGATTGAGGAGGTGGGAGAATGGGATGCTGCCTCCCCTGATGTTTGGCACAATCTTTTTGTGTCATTTCTAGGAATTTATTCCATAGATATAATGATATTAGTGCATGGTGATGTTCATTACAGTGTGCGATGCTCATTGCAGTATGGTTTGCAATACTGAAAAGCTGGAGTCAAGCTAAATTTCTATCAGAAGGGAAGTGGCCAAGTAGTACTCAATGGAATACTATGCAACCATGAAAAAACAAAGTAGATTTTTATATACTGACAAGAAGAGGTGACCAGCATATTTCATTTAAAAACAAGTCAACTCTATACTACAAAGCTACAGTAATCAAGACAGTATGGTACTGGCACAAAAACAGAAATATAGATCAATGGAACAGGATAGAAAGCCCAGAGATAAACCCACGCACATATGGTCACCTTATTTTTGATAAAGGAGGCAAGACTATGCAATGGAGAAAAGACAGCCTCTTCAGTAAGTGGTGCTTGGAAAACTGAACAACTACATGTAAAAGAATGAAATTAGAACACTCCTTAACACCATGCACAAAAATAAACTCAAAATGGATTAAAGACCTAAATGTAAGGCCAGACACTATCAGACTCTTAGAGGAAAACATAGGCAGAACATTCTATGACATAAATCACAGCAAGATCCTTTTAGACCCACCTCCTAGAGAAGTGGAAATAAAGGCAAAAATAAACAAATGGGACCTAATGAAACTTAAAAGCTTTTGCACAGCAAAGGAAACCATAAACAGGAGGAAAAGACAATCCTCAGAATGGGAGAAAATATTTGCAAATGAAGCAACTGACAAAGGATTAATCTCCAAAATTTACAAGCCGCTCATGCAGCTCAGTATCAAAAAAACAAACAACCCAATCCAAAAATGGGCAGAAGACCTAAATAGACATTTCTCCAAAGAAGATATACAGATTGCCAACAAACACATGAAAGGATGTTCAACATCACTAATCATTAGAGAAATGCAAATCAAAACTACAGTGAGGTATCACCTCACATCAGTCAGAATGGCCATCATCAAAAAATCTACAAACAGTAAATGCTGGAGAGAGTGTGGAGAAAAGGGAACCCTCTTGCACTGTTGGTGGGAATGTAAATTGATACATCCACTATGGAGTACAGAATGGAGGTTCCTTAAAGAACTAAAAATAGAACTACCATACGACCCAGCAATCCCACTACTGGGCATATACCCTGAGAAAACCATAATTCAAAAAGAGTCATGTACCAAAATGTTCATTGCAGCTCTACTTACGATAGCCAGGACATGGAAGCAACCTAAGTGTCCATCGACAGATGAATGGATGAAGAAGATGTGGCACACGTATACAATGGAATATTACTCAGTCATAAAAAGAAACGAAATTGAGTTATTTGTAATGAGGTAGATGGATCTAGAGTCTGTCATACAGAGTGAATTAAGTCAGAAAGAGAAAAACAAATACTGTATGCTAACACATATATATATATGGCATCTAAAAAAAAAAAAAGGTTCTGAAGAACCTAGGGGCAGGACAGGAATAAAGATGCAGACGTAGAGAATGGACTTGAGTACACGGGGAGGGGAACTGTAAGCTGGGGCGAAGTGAGAGTGTGACATGGACTTATATATACTACCAAATGTAAAATAGATAGCTAGAGGGAAGCAGCTGCATAGCACAGGGAGATCAGCTCAGGGAGATCAGCTCGGTGCTTTGTGTCCACCTAGAGGGGTGGGATAGAGAGGGTGGGAGGGAGACGCAAGAGGGAGGAGATATGGGGATATATGTATATGTATAGCTGATTCACTTTGTTATAAAGCAGAAACTAACACACCATTGTAGAGCAATTATACTCCACTAAAGATGTTTAAAAAATAAAATACAAAAAAGAAAATTTTAAGCGAAAAAAAACAAAAACAACTCATCTGTTCATGTAGTATGCTGCAATTTCTGTTTAAAACAAAAAAGATGGACTTGCATATAGGTGTATAAAAATGTGGAAAGGGTACACAAGCAACCATTGAATAATGAGTATCTTTGGAGGAGGGCAGTCAAATGAATGGGCAAGGTTTTGGGGGGAATTTTACTTTTCATTGTTATTATGGTTGGATTTTTCTTAAAACTAGCAGCATATACTTTTGTAATAAGTCTTGGGATAGTTATCCTTGTGTTTTGTTTTGTTTTTGAAATCAGCCTTGAATTTTTTTTTTTTTAATTTTTATTTATTTATTTATTTATTTATGGCTGTGTTGGGTCTTCGTTTCTGTGCGAGGGCTTTCTCTAGTTGCGGCAAGCGGGGTCCACTCTTCATCGCGGTGCGCGGGCCTCTCACTATCCCGGCCTCTCTTGTTGCGGAGCACAGGCTCCAGACGCGCAGGCTCAGTAATTATGGCTCACGGGCCCAGTTGCTCCATGGCATGTGGGATTTTCCCAGACCAGGGCTCGAACCTGTGTCCCCTGCATTGGCAGGCCGACTCTCAACCACTGCGCCACCAGGGAAGCCCCTATCCCTGTGTTTTTAATTAATGCATTATTTTTTGTTTTGGGGTGTGTGTGTGTGTGTGTGTGTGTGTCCCCTTTCTGAAGAACTGGTGTACACTCAATTTTTTTTTTTTGAAACACCATTTCCTTATTTGTGACTAAACAATCATTTAAAAGCAAGAAATGTCTAAACAAAACTAGAAACTAGTCTTTTGTAGGAGAAGGAAGGAGCTAGATTTTTTGGTTTTTTTTCTGGTTCCTTTTGGGAGAGAAATTCTGTTTACACTTTGTTAAACATTCTCATGGTCTTTTCAGATTTGTTACTTAAAATTTTATGATTTAGGGGGCAGCAAAGCAGTAAAAGGGGATCATTATTAGATTTAAGATGGTTAAAATTTTAATCAGCTAACTTAACGCTAATTTGTTGGCCTTTGAGTATTTTGATTTTCTTTACAGACCAGAGATTATTGTATAAAGATGTGATTCTAAATGCACTTTGAGAGTTAGGTGTTTTGTTTATTGATGATAATATAGTTAATTGAATGTAATTTTGAGATTAAGGTAATGATATAGAACAAATTTGAATCAGAGCCCTATGCTTGTTCTGTATTTTGGTTAATGAAAAATTACACAAAAGGAAAAAAATTTGAAACTAGTTGCATATGTTTTTTTATTGTGGTTCTATCTGAGTTGAGATGTTTGCTTTGCTTACAATTGATTTTTCAAAGTATGGAGCATCTCAGATGTGCTCAGCATTGTTCTGAGGGAGTTTCAATTTTAGGTGAAGCAATCTTGGAATTTTTTATGATACTTGGTTCTCCAATGGTTAGTATTGGTCCAATGAAGAAATCTGAAGTGTTTGGGAGATAGAATACTTTTCGTAGCCAAAAGATTTCAACAATATTGGAAGGTGGAATTGCAGATTTGAATTAAGCAAATTATTTCTACTCTTGCTTCAGTCTTTAATTTCCTGCCCTACACACTTGTATTCTGAGTACACCCTGGGATTGAGGAGGAAAAGGCCACCCACATTATTTTAACTGTGCATTGAGTTTCATCCTTTTTGCAGATGAGAGACTCGGATACCTTTCCTTCTTAAAACATCAGGATTCCGTGGAACGTGTTGTCTAAAGAACAATTATTGCAATTAATTGAACAATTGAAGTCAGTGTTGTCTTAAGTATGTCCTGGCCAACTGTTAAGATGTTTATCTGTTTATCCTTGGCTTCTTTTCTTTTCACAATGGGTAATCAGTTACTGTCAGTTCCAACTCTAAATGTTTGGTCTGGAAAGATGCAGGGCAGCATGTCTTTTTTACTCACAATCATATTAAGAGTTTACTTAAGAATGTGTGATTTTAGCTAGTAATATGTTCAGTGAACAGGATGGCAATGAAGGAATGACTGATACTTTCGTTTAAGAAAGCTGTCCCTTTTAAAAATTATACGAACGGGTCTGTACTAATTCCAAATGCTTACGTGCTTTATATTTTTGTGTTAGAAAATCGGTTTTCTTCAGTGATGCAAAATGAATTTGGTACCTTTATTTTAAGAAACTTACGTATACATATGACAAGACAAACTCGTGTTAGAAATTTTTATAGGGGCCATCATTAAACTTGAACTGCTTTTGACCTTCACCTGTTATATTTAAGAGGACAAATATCCTACAAGAGAAAGCAGATTATAGGTAAGTATAAACATCTTAGAAACAAAGCAGATTATAGGCAACTATTTTTTAAGTGGTAATAAACTATATGGAGCCCACAAAACCATTTTCAGTTACCTTTCAAATTACTATTATTTAGTTTGAAAAATCATGCTTTCTCCCGATAAAAATGTAATCTAATTTTCTTGGTTTATTAATTTTTTTATGTATGTAAACATTTGGGGATTACTGTAAATTAGAAAACATGAACTATTTCCTCCTTATAATGAATGGAAAGACTCATCTCTTTCTGAGAAATCAGTACCAAGTGGTAATTTGGAGAAATATGTTACATAGTCTTGTCCCATGGAAAGAGACTTGTTTCTCAATCCTAGCCAGAGTCTCAAAAATAAAGTGTATTAGATTTGTTTGAAAAATCTGAGTGTCTTTCCACTTCTTGCTTTCAGTGCCATGTGTTCTGCTAAGAATTTGCTTTGTACATGGTTTTCAATTCTTTAAAAATAGGATGCTTCCTTTATTTTTTTGATATAGAAAAGGTAGCCAAAGCAAGCTTTGGAGAGAATGCAGTGCAAAATCTGCTTTTCATTTTGAACTTAAAGATTGACCTTCAGCTGATAGTAAGTGAAGTCTGTTGGAAAAGGGTATGCTAAGTGTTTTATATTTGTGGAATTCTTTAGTGATAATTAGTTTTTTGTCAGCATATGTTACATATATTTATCTATGTATTTATTTGTAACAAATTTGATGTTCCCAAGTGAGAGAAAAGGAGACAGATGAACCTCGGTATCATTTGAGTATCATTACCCCAAGCATATTTTAGTGACCTCTGTGTACAGGTGTACTCTTCTGTTTCTTCTTAAATATGCGAACGGATGAGATTCTGTTTTTACACAATACTCTTGCATGATAGTTATTATCTACTTGTAGAGCTCTGAATATTTGTAGAGATCGATTCCAGCTTCTCCCATTTTGCTCATGAGGAAACTGAGGCCCAGTCATGTTGAGTAATTTGTGCAGAGAGGCATAGTAAATTGCAAAGTTAAACGTGGAATCTGTTTTTCCACTACTCAGGCTGCCTCCTAGTTTGCTGGGAATGTTTGGTAAACTTCAGAAAATCTCAGAAATCAGAACAAGCATATAGTGAATGTAAATTGACTATGCTGTTGGAGAGATTATTTGGCTAACATTTCATTGAATGTTATAAAAGTATTTCTAGATAACATTTTAGTTTCAGGCCAGATTCTAATGGCTTCAGTTAAGCAGTGATTCTGGCATGCTTAGTACATGCTAGTATAAAACATTTGTAGACATTTGGAAACTGTAGAGATGTTCTCTGATGAGATTAAAGTTCAGGAAAAGTTAGTTATGATTGCTAGCTGTATGAAACTATATTACAGTTGGTGTGAGTACACATGACTGTATGCATACCTCCTTGTAATACAGAATTTACTAAAAGGTGAAAATACTACATACACAGGACGATAGAAGTCAATACCCAGTAAGAAATTTGTCTGTTCTGAACTTAGTATGTATATGAAAACTTATTCAGTATTGTCTGTGTTTGACCTGTTTTTGTACGTTTTTCAGTGTTTCTGTCAGTGTCACCCCACCCTCATCGCTAGTAACTAGTACTATATACATAACCCTTAGGTACACTTCTTTCACGTAATTGATGTGGCCTCAAAGCTTTATTAACATCTCTTTATAAAGACCTTATGTTATTTCGGGCTTTTCTTTATTGTACTGAGCGTGATTTACAGTGAGCCTCTTAATACTGCTGCAACAACATTTCCAGTCAACACTTTCAGAGCACTTAACCATGTGCCAGATACTGCTCCAAGTACTTTATATTTCTTAACGGCCCTATGAGTTAGGTACTTTTATTATTTTCATTTCACAGATGAGAAAACTGAAGCATAGGGAAAAAGCGCAAGTAACTTTTGCCCAAGGTCACACAGGCTGGTAAATTACGGAGCCAGACACAGCCTCTCTGGGCTGGTACTCTTACCCCCTAAATAATATTACTTGTGATGTGTCATCGTTAACTATTCTAGAAAGTTCATCGTCATGTTTATAGTCTCTTGGTACTTTTTAGGGTGATTTTTCACAGTAGCCAGAATTTTAAATTGTGATCAGAGCTATGATTTTTAACATGTATTTTAAAAATTTGATTTGAAAAACTGCACTTTAAAAATACCTTTTGTGGGACCTACTGTATAGCACAGGGAACTCTGCTCAATGTTATGTAGCAGCCTGGATGGGAGGGGAGTCTGGGGGAGAATGGATACATGTATATGTATGGCTGAGTCGCTTTGCTGTGCACCTGAAACTATCACGACATTGTCAATCGGCTATACTCCAATATAAAACAAAAAGTTTAAAAAAGTGCCTTTTGTGAATGAATTTCAGCTTTGGAAGATGGTTGTGTGGGGTGATTTTGATCATCATTCATCAGACATTTTTAACTTTTGAAAGAGGAATAACTTGCATGTTAGATCTAATTGCAATATATATGTCGCATATATGTATTTATCTTGTATAACTTTTTGAATGTTATGATTGAAAATTATACTATTTCTTGTGCTGATAAAAAGATTTAATTTTCTTTGAAAGAGATAGGTAATTGGAAGGATGTTAATTGGAAGGATGCAGTAGAACCTGTCAGTACATCTAAACTCTTACTAACTGAAAAAGCTGATCAGATAAATTGGAAGCTCATTTAGTGAATTAATGTGGTTAAAGTTCAGGTGACTCACTGCCTGGTCCTACGTTATTTAACAGTCTGTTTATTTAAAGCATTTTTCATTGTTAATTGGTGTCAGATCTCTAATGTTAGAAGGTATTATATGGAAAATATGCATAAGAAGATAGTACATAGAATGAGTCCACAGAAGCAAGATTTAAATTCTCTTAATTACGTTAGTACAATTTAGAATGCTGCATGTGCCATGTTGTAGCTGTTAAATATTTGCTGACAGTGATCAGTATTTTTATAAATGAAGTATAGGTATTTTATCATTTCACTGTAAATGGCAGAGCCTGGAGCCTCTTCTGGTGTTACTGTTGGTCTTTTTTTTTTTTTTTTTTTTTTTTAAATCTTATTTATTTATTTATTTATGGCTGTGTTGGGTCTTCGTTTCTGTGCAAGGGCTTTCTCTAGTTGCAGCAAGTGGGGGCCACTCTTCATCGCGGTGCGCAGGCCTCTCACTATCGCGGCCTCTCTTGTTGCGGAGCACAGGCTCCAAACGCGCAGGCTCAGCAATTGTGGCTCACGGGCCTAGTCACTCTGCGGCATGTGGGATGTGGGATCTTCCCAGACCAGGGCTCGAACCCGTGTCCCCTGCATTGGCAGGCAGATTCTAAACCACTGCGCCACCAGGTAAGCGCACTGTTGGTCTTTTGGTAAAGGCTGGCAGAAGTTGAAGGTAGCACTGTAGTATTTGGTTACGTTGAACCTTTGTTCCTGCTACTGCTTTATATTAACTCATTTCTACAAAGAAGATGGTCATGATTTTTATAAATATTTGTCGTAAAATAAACTGCTAAAACACAAATACCAGAAGTTTATAATCAGATGTATGTGAGAGAGGACTTTTAAAAAAAATAAGTTTAAAAAAAAAAAAATAAGTTTACCTTATTTCTTTAGGACTTTTTTTTTTAATTTAATTTTTTAATTTTTAATTTTTTTTTGTCCATGCGGTGGGATTTAACCTGGGCCTTCAGCAGTGAAAACACTGAGTCCCAACCACTGGACCTCCAGGGAAGTCCCGGACTTTGTTTTTTTAAAGCATTCTTTAAGTTTCCTTAGCACTTAGGATTTTGAACTCCTGACACCATATTCTAGTTCTCTCTTGCTTCTCTCCTACAATTATCACCTTGTAATTTTTGTCTTATATTTTCTCTAGACCATGGTAAAGCTGAGGACTGAAATGACCAATGGCTGCTTTGTGATCATGGCAGAATCAAGTGAGACTTGAGAGTAGGAGTGAAGGGAGCCTCTGAACCTAACCTGCCTCAGAGCTCAAGTGTCTTTCTTCTTTTCCCTCCTTCTCTAATGCCCATGCTTTTCCCCTTCCTTTCTTGGGCACGGGGGAATGGAGCTGGGGAGTGAGGAATAGTAGAGAGTGGTAGGGAGAAAGGCAAGAAATCGGAAGAGGTAGGAAATACCAGCCAAGAGAGTGTGTTCCATTCCTTTCTTTCCCAGCCACTGTCCCCTTCCCTTCAACCTCCCTTGATTTAGGGAAATAAAACTGAGGTCACAAGGACCTATGTGTTCCAGCTGCTGCTTGGCTGCTATTTTTAGCCTGGCCCTCCATCAGGCTGGCACTAGGCCATGATGGCATAGGGCCAGCACGTTGTGGGACTGCTTGGCAAATGTCAAAAACTTAACTTTTCAGTTATTAAACTGAACTAATTTTTGTATGTATTCTGTGTTATGATATTCTACTTACCTCTACTTTTTCGAAATGGGATGTGCTTTTTTTTAAAGAAAGGATTGATTTTTGATAGTAGTCATCATACGGTGATAACTATTTTAGGTAGGAGAAAGGTTTAAGAATTGCCTTATCAGGTCAGACATATATCCTGATCAATAATTTTGGTTTTGTGGTGGCACCAAGAGCTGTGAGATTTGCCTGATTAATTTAAAATGCCTTGGGCATCTTTAAAATTGCCATTCCTGTTGAAGTTGTAGAGTCTAAATTGGTTTATATAATTATAGGTGTCATTAGACATTTAAAAAAAACACATGTACTGTTTTTTTCTACAGTCGTCAGTGTTCTCTTTGCTAACATAGTTGTGTGTGTTTAGGTTTGGTTAATGCTGTAAGAACATGTTTAGCAAATAAAAAGCTTACTATTTATTCTAGTAGGGAGTATAGGTGGGTTTTGGTTGAAATAGCAGTATCTGGGTCTAGATTCTATATACCCTAGAGCCAGTATTATGTGGATTGTATTTGCAAACTGAGTTTTAAACTTTTGGATGCACACGTGAATTTAAAACTTTACTTGATTATCAGTTGTACTCAGAATGAAAAATATGTTGTATTTGTTCTTGTATAATTTTGGAAAGAAGTGAAAAGAATGTCACAGTGTGAATCTGTAGTATGTTTGGAAGGGACTTTGGTAAGAAGAACAGTATTTATATTCTTTCCATAGTGGTACATAGAAAAGCTGAGGGTATGTTAGGGATGATTTTCAGTGTACCATGGACCACACTGAATATGAATAGAAACAGGGATGATGATTATTATTCGCTTACTCAATGAATTGTGGTGTAATGTACTTAGATCTGCTGGATGTCAGGATAACATTTAGCTAGTGCGTTGATGTGATGCCCTTCTTAAGGTAACAAAATAATTGGCCAAAATAACTAGAAATAGAATCAAATTGATTTTTTTTTCACTTTGTCTTTAAGGTAGTTATTGGATGAATTTTGCTGCATTCACTTTTTTGAAATAAAGCTTAAGGTGAGGGATTTAGTGAAAGGTGACTTGCTGGTCTAATGGCTTAGAGAAGGCAGATGTTTCAGAGTTAATTTAAATTTTTACATCTTAAAATGAGATGCTTCCATTGTAGATAAGAACAAGTTGGGCAACTTACTCTTGCTGATCCAAGAATATTTTGTTTCTTAGAGTGAAAACAAAAATTTCATTAGGGAATATAATCAGAATGTCTTGGGGATAGAGTACATTGAACTATATCACAGTGTATTAATTATACCACGTGGTGTCTTTCTGCAGTTAGAGGTTATGGTAGGTGTATTTTCCAAAAGTGGCTTGGAGATAGATCCACTGATATATCTATGTATGTTTCTATAGATAGGTGTGTGTGTGTGTGTGTGTGTGTGTGTGTGTGTGTGTGTATATATATGCACACATATATATATATTTATAATTTAATATGATGCTTAGAACATTATAATCTCCTGGATGGTAGTAGGTTAGTGACTATCTTATGGATCCTTAATGTAATTTAGATTTCATTTAGGTGAGTCATGTAAATGATGTCAGCTCCAGTTTAACTAATAAGCTTGATTAAAACCAAAGCCCAGATGGTAGTTTGACTAGTGCTGTTTAAAGTCTTATAAGCAAAGTGCTCAAATGATGTTCCTTATTGGAACTTGTCAGAGCAGTTTCTTTGCAGTTTTTGTGGATCTCTCTTAGCAACTTATTAAAAAGGCATTTTGTCTAAGCTGTTTCATTAAATAGCAGGAAATTCCAAAGTATTGGATAGTATTGCATTTTTGCTTTCAATAAGGACTATTGCAATGGGGAAAAATTTTTTTTGAAACTCTTTATTCATGTTAACAATTTGTGGGAAAATACTTTTATTTTAAAATGGACAGATTTTTAAAAAAATTTTGTTTCAACAGTAATTTAAGTTTCATCCATGATTTTTCATGCTCATTTATTTTCCAGAATTTGTTTTCATAGTTTGTAATTTTAGATGTGTTAGAAAAAAAATTGGTGATGTAAGAGCCAGTGACTGAGTTTATTCAAAATTCAGTGTATGTATTAGGTCTGAATTTGCATTAGCTCATAGCTTAGCAGTGGCATTGTCTTTTGATTTTGATAAATCACGGGACATCAGAGTTCTTGTGCTCTTGTATGAAATTTATTTTTTGACACATAAGGATATGGTTTGTATTTTTTAAACGCTGTAACTCTGTGTGTATGTGCTGTGTGTGAACGCCTGTGTGCGTATGCGTGCGTGTTGGGGTCTTGGGAAGGAATGGTGGTAAAGATGGGCTAAGTGGTGGTGGGTTAAGGCCAGAAAAGCACAAAAAATTCAAGTAGCCATGTTCAGATATAGAGGGTCCCTTTCCTCCTCCCTTTTCCAGAATTTATATTTCACTGGGCTGCTTATTTAATGTTACAAAAACTGTATTTTTTTACTTACTCCCCCCCCCCCCATTCTTCCTGTTAAAGATAGTAACAATTCAGAATGTAATGTATGCAGGGTATAATGGCCATCTTATGGTGGTTTTATGGATGCATTGGCTATTGCATCTCTAAAAGGCTAGTTTTTAAAATTTACTCCTTGAATTGCAGTTCCCCTCTTTGATCCTTTACAGTTGTGGAGCAACTAGTTTTCTCTTTATTTTTGATATGCCTTTTTAATTTTTAGAATTGAGCTTTGAACCTGGCTCTTTCAAGAAGCCTTATTTATTAATTAATCTAGAAAATTCTATGTCTTGACTCTTTCAATAAGCCTTACCCAGGCAATCTAGAACCGTCATACCGTTTTTAAAAAAGATATAATAGTAAATCAAGTTCATAAGTATACTCTGGATTTTTCTCAGTGAAGGTGGGTAGACCGTCTGACATTCTGCAAGGGGTTGTTGTAAAGACTGACACTGGCCTGTCTGATTCATGGCCCTTTCCAAACTTGAGAGCACAACTGTGGAACTCATCTTTAATGTGAAAATTGGAGAAAATGAGGGATTGTTTCTTATGAGAAATTGCAGTGTGTAGGATTGTAGATTTCTAAGCATCTTTTATAGAGGGGAGCAATAGTTAGGCTATCAAACAACTCAGAATATGAAGTGCTAGCAAATAAATGTAAAAATATTCTGCTATATACTGTTCTTTTAAATAACACTTTATTTACTTTTTAATATTTATTTATTTGGCTGTACTGGGTCTTAGTTGTGGCATGCGGGATCTTCGTTGCAGCATGTGGGCTTTTAGTTACAGCATGTGGGATCTAGTTCCCTGACTAGGGATCGAACCTGGCCTCCCTGCATTGGGAGCACAGAGTCTTAACCACTGGACCACCAGGGAAGTCCCTGCCGTATACTGTTACAGGGTCATTTTGAGTTTGCTATTGTTTAGTAGCTATTTCTAGTTTTGTTTTTTTGGGGTGAGAATCACAGAGTATTTAAATAAAAAGTCCCTTTTTGTAGTTGAAAGATAAATCTGCTAGAGTGAAAAAAAATACTGGTAAATTTTAAATCCAGGACAGCCAACTATTAATAGTGTCAGTGCAGTGTGTGTATAGTAGACATTGAAATGTCCCTTGAATGAATGGTAGGCTTAGGTTATATGTCAGTATTTATGTGTACCTGTATGAAATTCTCTTAGTTGAAAAAAAATAGCTCCAAGTTCCAATTTCTGTTTGATTTTCTGAATCTGAGTTGTCTCTTAGGAGGTATTTTGAATAGGAATATGACCACAAGATAGGAAGGTTGGTTTTTGAGACTTTATTTATTACCAGCAGTACATTTATACAAATACCGTGTAAGGTTTCTTTCTTCTTTTTCTTATTTGAGGGAACTTTTTCCTTCGACCTTGTTAACTTGTTAACAGCATCAGCATCAGCCAAAAAACTATTCTGAAAGCAGTTTATTTATTAGATGATTCCAGCGTCTACACAGAAAATAATTTGGGCATTCCTGTGTAGAACAGTACTTTTGGGTTACCAAAGCAAATAACTTTGAATTTTAAATACCTTCGAGTGATTAAGAGATTGCTTTTTCCTTTTATTTGATACTGCAATTTTTAAAGAAGTTGGCAAAAATAAATTTAACTGGTTTCTTAAAACTTTTTTCAGACGACTTGCAAAACACATATAACTTAAAAACATCCCACAAGATCTTATGCATTGTAAAAAGACATTCACTAATTAGGAGTGTTTATTAAACTGGTCTACAAAATGCTGATGGCTTTCCCTTGACGTAGAATTTCCTTAAGACCCAGTATTGCATAAAATGGGACACACCAAGCAGTTTTTTTGAACAGTAAGGGTGTACTCCCAATGCTTGGTTCATGAGAGGAGGAATCCAGATACTGGGAGACCGCATGTTCCCATTTGCCCAGTCATTCTTGGTTTATGCCTCTTTTCCTAGCATAATCAGGAATAGTCACCTCTTTCACTCTTATAAGTGTTCCGGTTCAGATGATAACATATATGGTTACCTAGCCATATATCTTGTTTTTCAGAAAGAAAGGGGCAATAAATAAATCAGCTTAAAGTTATACTCTGTGTGTTCGCACGGGCATATGCTACAGCGTGTGTGTAGGGAGACAGGAAGGGAGGGAGAGGAGAGTTGTTTGGGACAGAAAGAGCTTTGGTCTTTATCAGTGGGCTCCACTCACTCTCTTTCAGGTAGGAAATAGCTGATTTCTCTCTGCATTCACATTCACACCAAAAGGAAGCAGTTAATTAAGAGATTCTCCATCTCCATGGGTTTGATGTGTATTCCCCCTTCCCCCCACTTTTTCACTTTTTGGTAACTTAAAGATATGTAAATTTTCCTATCGTTACTTGATGTTGTAGTGCTCTAGCATATATTTGTATTAATGATATAATTCTATTTTGCACATTTTCTTGCTTTTGATCGATGTTTGCAGGTACTGCTCATTTTAGGTGCTTGCAGTTAACTACACCTGTATCATTTGCTGATCCCATGGCCATGAGCTGGAGAAGATGCCTGACCCATCAGGAGACTAGAATCCTCTTTGATGGGTCTTGTCTTACTGCCTTTGTACCCTTAGGCAGATCACATAGTGGCTCTGAATTTCCTTGAGTCTTATAAAATGAAAATAATTATACCTCTGTCGCCTCTGTCATGAGGCTGTTAAGAGACCTACATGGGAATACATGAAAGTACTTGAATTCTAAATAGTTACACAAAAGGGAAATATATTATTGTTCTGCCCCAGTTTCTCCCTGATTTTCTCCATTTATTATCATTTTCTTCTAGTTTTCTATATTTTCCCCAAACCCTGCAATCATCATATCTCGATTTTGTAATCAGATAAGGGAAACATTGTTTTTTAAAAAAGAACAAACTTTCATTACCATTAAAACACTGAAATTCACTATCCAGAGATTAATCTCTGTTAATATTTTATTATCATTATAATTTTGCCTGATCTAGTGCAACTAAGCAGAACATATATTATTCAACAAAGTATGCCTTGGCTTTAGTGTCTTAATGCCTCTCTTGTTTTTGACCCCAGTGATTGATGAATTTTGCCTTCACTGGAACTCTAGAATTATTCTCCTGAAAGGGGAGAGGGGCATGGCTAAGATCAATTCAATTCTATTCTTGAGTAGAATGGACAGTTTATGGATTAACCTAATCACTTGTGATTTAGTTTCTAGGCTTCCCTGAATATTTGCAATGGATAAGCAGACGATGGAAGATAAAAGACACTCATTCAGATGCATTTCTGAGTTTCTCAAGTCATAGGGCTGTATGTATAAGATCTACATTCCCATCTTCTGGGGACTTGAATCAGTGAAAAGAGTTGATTAACCTTTCTCCTGATTGAAAGATTTACAAGTAAAGTATTCAGAAAAATAGTTTCAAGTTAAATTTTAAGAACTTAATATGAACTGAAATTTTGGTTGTGTATTTTTTTCAATTCTATTTTTGGGTGATCTCATAAATCTTTGCCCTTGAAAGCTGTGCTGATGTGACCTGGATGACCTACTCCACACTCTTTTCTAACTATCCAGTGAAAGGCCTGTTAATGGCCTTTGTATACTTCTAATATGTACCACAGAGCTTTTCATTTTCTTGTATGTGCTCTTCTCATGTGTGTACGTGTGTTAAGAGTGGACTTCATGTATTTGTTTAAGAGTGTTATAATCAGCTTGTGAACTTTGGACGGGCAAGGGTCAGCTCTTATGATATGTATTGCAGGCAGGATGATATGGCCTGTGGTCTCCCTGTGCAGAACCTTCAGTGGCTTCCCTTTGTTCAGAGGACAGAAGTCATTCATGGGTGTGCAAGGCCTAGCATGGTCCAGCCTGGTCCCTCAGGTGCCTTTTGCACACTGTTCTCCCTTGCCCTTCACTGCCTTTGCCCATGTTCTTTTTTTCTGCTTGGAATGCTCTTCTTTGCCTGATTCATGCCTTAATTGTCAGCTTGGCTTAGAGAAAGCTCCTGGCAAAGAGTTCTCTCCTTTGTAACCCTAATCATAGTTTCCTATGTGAATTTTTTGTCTCCCCCATTAGAGTGTATGTGTGTATGTCTATATGTATATATTTTCATATTCACAGTCCCAGTAAAACCCTTTGCACATAGTTGACTCTCAAAAAAAGTTTGTTGAATAAATGGATGAAGGCAGTGGTGTTTTACTTGGGAAATATTTTTCTGACTCTCCGGGAAGAGGCAGTGGTTTTACTCAGTGGCTCGATCTACTAGCTGTCTCACACCTGTCCCACAAAGAATATGTCAGTTTGAAAAACGTAGTCTAGTTTTACGTTTGTGGCCTCTTTTGGCCACTCCCAGACTACCCAAAGGTACTTTTTCATTTGTTTCTGCTGTTAGAGGGACTTCCTTAGAAGAGTTTGAGACGCTCCCTAATCAAGGTCAATTGTATTGGTATGTGGGTTTATATAACATGGATTGAGAAATTCAGTTTGTCATACATGTTACTTGGGAAAAAACCAAACAGCCGAAGGTTTTGAGAGGATGGTAGGGTGTGTAGTTAGAGCAGGAGACTCACCCACGTTTGTAGGTAAGTTCTCTTCTTCAGTCTTTTTCTCAGTTCTCTTGCATGAGAAGCTGTGTTCCATCTTGGTGGGCAGGGCACTGGCCTTGAACTGAGCTCACGTGCAGAGTCACTGTGGGCCACACAGCAGGTCTGCACGCAGCATCTTTTTCTATTCGTTATTCTGTGCATTCTTGCCCATGCTTGAGCTTTTTCTCTTTCAATTTTTTTTGTCCTGTTAATCTTTGATCCAGCACGTTAATCGAACTCAAAAGGAGCAGGCTAGAATGATGCATGTAAGAAATATCAAACAAGTATCTGCCACTTGAAGTTATTTCTGTCCCATTAAAGTGATCTTAGACAAACTTGAACTTTTTTCAGTATGTTGTTTGGGGTGGGGTTGGGGGTCAACTCTAATTTGAAACTTGTGTTCATTTGCTGTTTTATGTAGTTGCAGCTCATAATGTCATCCACTTTTGGACCAGCAGTTCTGTGCTTTACAAGCATGATCTCCAGCCCTCATAACAACTTTGGGAAGAAGGTATTCTCTTCGTTCTGTGGCTGAGGAAACTGAGACATGAGATGGCTAAGTCACTTGTGCAGGAGCACCCAGTGGGTCTTTGCTAGACATCTACTCAAGTGGGATTTTTTTCACTGACCCACCTTCTTTCTAAGCATTGCTAAGGGCAGCTTCTCTGCCTGTCTGCATGAAGGAGACCATCCAGAGACCTCCTTGGTCTGTAACACCACTCAAAATCAGCTCCGACCTTTGAAAAATGTTCCATGATTTCTGGAATGTGCTATGTTTTATTTTTTCCTCCTTGATAGTAGTAATGGTCTGATCCATAGTATCGTCTTGCTTCTTGGAGCTGATACTACACTGAATTAAGTATGACTTTCTTCTTTGCCGAGCTTTAAAAAAAAAGAGTTTCAGTCACAGTATTTGATGACATTAATAGTTTGGCTTGAAACAGTAACATTTTCTCTTTCATTAGTTCCTTGATTTTAGTGGGAGACTTGGGGGCCATGGATATAGGAGATACTTCGAAGAGAAGTTTAGTATAATAGAAGCTGTGTGAGGCTGCTGAGGTGCACACAGCAGTGTTACTAGAAGGCAGTTTCAAGTGCTGGTGGGTTGTGTTAGCAGCCCTGTTGATGGAGAGATTGAGCAGTTTGCTGAAGTACGGGGACATTCTCTTCTTACTACTAAATTATAGCCTGAAGACCTGTGTAACTCTTAGAGCAAGCCTTAAAATTTTCTTTCCTTCTTTTGTTTTTAGGAAACTCCTCTGTTTGCCGGTGAGGAAAGATTAGATATGTCTTTCCAGGCAACATCCAGGATCTTTCCCTTCTCCTATTCCCTCCTGTGTGTAACCATGAGACTATATAAAGGAACATTTCTGGAGGCTATTTAATCCACTAGCCTGAGATGCCAAGACCTGTATTTTTTGAGTTGAGAGTAGGTAGTGTAAGGGTGTGCAACCTGACTGGCTAATAGAAGATAGTAAATAAAGTCAGGACACTCTCCTTCCTTATAAGACATGGATTATTAGATTTGCCTTCTTCTGACCTCATTCCTGCTGCCCCCATACCCTCTCCTTGACTTAGTGAACTGCCTGTGGGTTCAACTTTCATTCTATGGCTGGGTGTATCTGTAGCAATTATAGCTTCCTATGTAGACTGGTCACAAGTTAAAAGTTTAGCAAATCTTATGTAACTTGTCATAGTTGTAGCACTTTAACTTATTTAAGGTATATGTTTTGATTATCTGATTTACAAAAGTACCATATAAAAGTCCATCTATGCTGTATAATTGCTGAAATACTGAGTAGCTCTGCTTATTATGACCAAGTTATAGGATGAGTACTCTCTAGAGTGAATGGTTCAAAATGAAATAACTATATGCCTAAAGTGTGATGTGACACCAGATGTGTTTAAGCCCCAAAGGTATGTAGTTATCTCACTACTCTTGCACATACACACAAGTATATTTATGCTTATGGCAAGTGTTTTATGTGCAAAAGAAAACACTTTCTGATAAGTGAAGGAACAGTCCATTATTTTTGAGGGGCTCAGAGATTGTTTGATATTAGAGGCACCATTTCAATGTCCCTGTATTTCTTTAGGGTATAATTGAAATTCATACATCACTGGATTCTAGAGTAAACTGGTATCAAACTGTAAATTTCAAATATTAAGGGTAATTTAGGGAGTTTCTCAAAGTACCATGTTTATGATTTATAGTCTGCCTCTGTACCCAGAGACTTGTTATATACCCCATTCTTAGAGTCTTATTTTGATCATCAGTTGTAATAATTAAAGGTAATAAATGTTGTACTGTGGCTTCCTACTGAAAATAAAAACTCTTTTGTAGTCTACTTAAATTTTTAATTTTGTATGCAGGTTATCTGTCTGGTCTCTTTCTATAGATCATGAAGAATTAAAGGTAGTACCTCAAGCTGATTTGTCCTTTCTATTTTTTTTTTAAAAATAAATTTATTTATTTATTTTTGGCTGCATTGGGTCTTTGTTGCTGCGCACGGCCTTTCTCTAGTTGCTGCGAGCGGGGTCTACTCTTCGTTGCAGCGCGTGGGCTTCTCATTGTGGTGGCTTCTCTTGTTGTGGAGCACGGGCTCTAGGCATACGGGCTTCAGTTGTTGTGGCACACGGGCTCAATAGTTGTGGCTCACGGGCTTTAGAGCACAGGCTCAGTAGTTGTGGTGCACGGGCTTAGTTGCTCCACAGCATGTGGGATCTTCCTGGACCAGGGCTCGAACCCGTGTCCCTTGCATTGGCAGGCGGATTCTTAACCACTGCACCACCAGGGAAGTCCTGTCCTTTCTATTTTTAATTCAGTATTAAAATAATGTTTTAATCACATTAAAAATGTGACTAATATTTTTTGTTTATCACAAGTCTACTGTGCTGTTACTGAATAAAGTGATCAGGTTATATTAGTTTCCCCTGTCAAAGGACCAGATACTTCAGTTTGGGGGTTTGGTTGTTAGTTATGACTTAGCTTCCTGTTCACAAACACAGGAGATGACAATTCATTCCTTAGCTTCGGGACTGGTGGAGGCCCATAGTGGCTGCTAGGGCTTCCCTTGGCCTAGAGAAAGGAGAGTTGAGATACTGCCAGCTTTGGCACTCTAAGTAAAATAGCAGTGATGGTAGCTTACCTGTTTACAATGTAATTCTCTTGAGAGACTTTTTTTTTTTTTTTTTTAAATATTAAGTGGCAGGAGCCAAATGTTAACATAGTTTTGTAACTGTCTGAGGTCAGTACAAACATTTAAAGCTTTAACTTCTTAAAAAATATAGTTCACAAGTAATTTGTGAAAACAGCATAGTAGAACACTGCCACTATGCTAAGTATCAATATGTCCAATAAAGAGACTGGTGAATTTCTATTCATCTATATTTGTGCTGTCTGATGTGGTAGCATTTGAAATGTGGCTAGCCTGAATTGTGATGTGCTGGAAGTGTAACACATGCAACAGAATTTGAAGACTTAGTGCAATAAAAAGAATGTAAAATGTATCATTAATAATTTGTTGAAATGAAAATATTTTGGGTATTGTGGGTTAAATGGAGTGTATTAATTAAAATCAATTTCACCTATTTCTTTTTACCTTTTTTTAAAGTGGTTACTAGAAAATTTAAAATTACATTTGTGGCTCACATTTTTCTATTAGTGCTGGTCTGTAGACCCTTTGGTCTCATACTAAGTTTTTTTTTTGTTTGTGCACAGAGTTCAGCTATGATTTGGTTGCATACTTGATTTTAACTTTTTGCCAACATAAATCTAAACACCGTATAGTGATTCTTAAACCTTGGTTCCAAGACACTGTACTTTAATTGCCCTTCAAATTATTTGGGACTGTTGTTCAGTCTTAAATTTCTCAGGTAGAAGAACCATCTGCCAACTGATTGTTTTCTAGGTTTGAGATTTCATTGGCTAAGTTATTTCCAATAATCTGAGTCTATATCGATGTTTTCTTTATAGAAAAGTTCAGTGGATTCGATTCGTTCTGATATTTAAAATTGAGATTTTATTTCTTGGTAATGTATAAAGTAAGTGCTAAAATTCTGTTTTCTTTTAAAAACCATTCCTTAGAAACCTATTGGCCTCTGTAATAATGTAAGGAAACTGTCTTAAAAGTTTGTTTTTTTTCATATGAAGACAGGAGGGTGGGATTTCCTTGAATTTCACAGCGTGTTTTGGATTTTATTGTCAAATGAAAAAAGGCAGTGATGGTTGCACATATCTGTGAATATAATAAAAACCATCAAATTGTATACTTTAAATGGGTGAATTGTATGTATGGTATGTGAATTATATCTCAATAAAGGTGTTAAAAAAAAAAAAAAAGAAAAAGAAAAAAGGCAGACCAACAAAAGATGGCCAGTTCTGTGGTAGAAGTTTTAAGAGTGTGGTCCCTTGTTCAGTAGTGTCAGCATCACCTGGGAATTTCTTAGAAATGCGCATTCCTGGCTCCACTTCCGATATACTGACTGGGAATCTCTGGAAGTGGGGCCCAGCATCTGGGTTTTAATAAGCTCCTCAGGTGATTCTGATACATGCAGAACCACTGGCTTAATATACTCCTTAGGGTCCACCCAAGAAAAGGGAAACCACTCTTAAGTTTTAAAAATAGGAATTCAGTTCAGGGGGTTGGTTACACAGATGATGGAGGAGCTGAGACAGCAGGATAGGATGGTGAAGCAGCCTAGAGATTAACAGCAAGGGGAGGAGAACAGTATCGCTAATGGCAGGGTTATGGGAGCTCGGGAGCCAGAGTTACTCTGAGGAGATTGGAATCTCCTGGTAGGAGCAAGAGCCATGAAAGAAATACAGCCACTGCTGGGAACACTTCCTGAAGTAGAGAAGGAGGGAGAGAAATATCCTGGCTCCATTTTTCCTCCCACCTGCCCATTCTCCACCAGTGTTTCCCAAAGACTGAACCCAGAGAAAAGCCAGCTGACCTAGCTAGGAGCCTGAGAAATGATGTCTGCAGTGATCAACTCTCCTGAGATAAAGAGCTCTCATTGATCTGTGGGAATAGGCCCATGACTGGCACATCTGGTTTACACTTTAAAACAAAATAATACTTTGACATAATTTAAAAAATTTAAAGGCATTTTAATACCAAAAATCAATCTCAGGATAGAGGATAATCTTCTTAATGGAATAAATTTAGCTTTATAAAAACTAAACTGTCCTTTTGTAATTTCACTGTTGGCCAGGCAAATCTTTTCAGGGACCAGCATCTGTGAGTGTGGGAAATGTTACCTTAATGGCCAGGCAAATCTTTTCAGGGACCAGCATCTGTGAGTGTGGGAAATGTTACCTTAAACATTTGAAAGACTTTTTATTATGTTTAACTCAGGAGTTACCGAGCTGTCCTCGGTTGTTAGTGCCACCTTGTGGCAGCTATGGGAAGTTTGTTTCCTCAGTTTCTCTGCCAACTTTTCCTGGAATAGTTTTCATATTTTTTCTTTCACTTGTTGCCTAAAGCTTAGTTCTACCTTTTTGTATGTCCTATTTGCCTCCAGTATTTAAAAATCCCCCCCCTTTAATTTTCCAGTGTTCTTTCTTCTTTACTGTTTAAACTGTAATTAAACTGTGGCTGATGGGAGAAGGGTAATTACAATGAGACGTCTATAACAAGGAAAATTCAAGTTGTAGATTTTCTAAGTATAGGTAGAAATAGTGTCTTAGACCTTTTAAGCTCTTGAAAGGATCCTGAAGATCCCCTCAGAATCTCTACAAAAAGTCATGCATTTCCTCATCCTTCTAAATTAATTTTTTCCCCAGACACCAGTATTTAACTGCTATTATTTGAAACAGTATTGTTTTATAGTATTTACAACAAATGGAAGCTATGAAGCTAACAGTTTTCCCCCTTGAGGGGGACGGTGTTCTGAATTCCAGTTGGCTGGCTGTCTTAGAATTCAATTGTGTTTAATGGTCCAAAATAAAATCTAATATTTATGAATGCAAGTGGGTCTGGAATATATATTTTTCTTATATTTGAAAGATCTGTGCTTTCATTCACTAACTTATGTTCACATTCCAAAAATTAAGAAAAAAGTTGTAGAAAGTGAGGAACTGGTATAGTTTTCACTTCACTTGTAAGTTTTTATAATAGGGAATGCTGCCATTAAAACCTTGGAAATGGAGCAGTTCTGTTTCATGAGGTTTGATGGAAGACTGGAGCTGTTGTTCTGTATGCAAGGTGCTGATCTGGATGCTATAGAGCAGAGCTTCCAACCTCTTTCCCCTCATACCACACAGAAAAAAATACTCTGTACAGTACACTGGGGTAGGAGATTTCTAACAGTAGAAAAGCTGCTGCTGGGCTGGTGGGTGAAGACCACTGGCCTGGGGGCTGGCAGCCCCACCTGCCTGCTCCAAGAGCTGAGGTATCAATATCTCACAACTTTCAGCTCTCATACTGGGAAGCTCTGCTATATGGAGGACATGCAAGGGGTAGAGAATCTTAGTCTCCTGAGGAGCTCAGTACTTGCAACTTACAACACAAGCATGTGGTGCTAGGTAATAGTATTGGGTTGGTGAAATAGTATTGGGTTGGTGAAATGCTAGGGAGGCATAGGAGAGGTTAGTTCTGGTGAGGTAGAAGGGATCTAGCAAAGGCTCCGTGGGGCATGGAAGGCATTCTATCCAGAGGGATTATCCTGTGCAAAGGTATGGAGGGACCAAAGGGCAAAGAAAGTTTGGAGGAGTGCCAAGGGTTTCTGATGTGGTTGGGGTGCAAGATTTGGGGATGTAAATAGGAAAGCAGTATGTTGGGAGCTACTGTTAAGGAAGTAGGCAGGGGTTAACTTCAGGAAGGAAGGCCTTTGTGTGGTTGATTGGACTCGTGACCATGGGCACCTTGGGTAGTGACAAGATCTGACACCTCCCCTCCTCCCTTTTGGAAAATCCTCCTGGTACAGTGTAGAATGAACTGGAGCCTGCAAGCAGATAAATCCCTGGGGAGGGGAAGACATACAGGCTCAATAAGGAGTAATAAAGGCTTGCACCTGGGGAATGGAGATTCGGAGGGCTCCCTGCAGTGAGAACTGGAGGATTGTGTTTATTGACGGGAAGGAAGGTGACTCAGATTTGGAGCCTGGGTGAAGGAAAGGATGATGGGACCATTTTCAGAAATAGTCTGTATGCGGGATAAGGAACTTGATTTCAGATGTGGATTTTAAGATCCTTGCAGAGTAGCAGTTGTTAACATTTATGAAGTGCCTTCTAAGGTTCAGTTACTGATCCAAGCCTTTACTTTTTTAAAAAAAAACTCATTTTATTCTCACAATAGCAATAAGAAGTAGGTGTTTATCAATTAGTGTCCAATCAGGAAAATAAAAATCACTTGATATTTTAAGCCCAGAAAGATTTAATGTAGGGAACTGGTTACAGTGTTAATTGGAAGGGCTGTGTTGGGGGGTTGGATGTTGGAGCAAAAAAGAGTGTGTGCGTGTGTGTGTGTGTGTGGTGTGTGTGTGGTGTGTGTGTGAGGGTGTGTGCGTGAATGTTGGAGAGCAAGAAGGGGAGGGGATGGCGCTCAAGTATCAGACAGCTGCCGCATAAACTGCCTGCTTTGCAGATTTGCTGGAGATCTCCATTGGTTCTGCTGCTTTGAAGCCACCGCAGAAGCTGCTCGAGCCTGCGCTTGTCTGCTGCTGCTTTTGGAGTTACCACTAGGAACAGGAAACAAAAGAAGACCTTTTTCTTTCCCTCACCTTGCAGTCTCGTTTCACTGTTTCCCACGGGCAATACCCAACGGGAATCTAGTTGGCAAGGGAGTTTGGAAGATGTGGTTTATAGACTTCTAGCCCCTTTTAATACAGAGAAGAGATGAGACCCAACAGAAAAACCAGCCCAGTGGGTACTATTTTTATCCTTACTGTCTTTGGTGTGGAAACTGAGGCACGGAGAGGGTAACTCATTCTCCTAAGGTCACACAGCTACAACTTGGCAGAATTGAGATGTGACTCCAGATAAGCTGGTTTCAGAGCCTGTGTTCTTAGCTGCTGCACTGTGATCTTCCCTTCACACATGGTTATTGTTTGATATTTCTCCTGATTGTCAGGCACCTCAAATGAGTAGCTGTTTCCATTGATTTTGCTTATCCTGCCCTTATTTTCCTTTTGGTATCTCTAACTAGCTTTAGTTTTTCACCTCTACTTCTGGAACCTCTCCTCATGATCACCACTGATTTTATAGACAATGCAATGGGTTATTTCAGTTTTTATTTCTCCTTAATCTATTTCTGGCTTTTGGTACTGACACCCATTTGTATGGATTTCCAACCTTGACCTCTGTGATGCTGACTTGCCTCATTTTCCTCTTACCTCACTGAGGCTCCTTGGTTTTCTTCTTTCTCTTCCCATTCCTTAAACCATTGCCATCACTTGGCTTGCGTTTGGATTTCAGTGTGTTATAAGAAGCTACTTAATGTTAATTTCATATTTAAACCAGAACCAATAGAGGCATTAAGTACACAATTCTGTGGCCTTTTTCTTTTGTGTGTTGTGAAGTCACAAGAGGAGTCTGAGTAGCATCCCAGTTTGTGCTCTGCCTTGTACAAGGAGGAAAAGAGAATGGGGACCAAGGGAGGGACTCACTTTGGGTACATCCTGTGTGCCCGCAGTGTGCTAAGTGCTTTAAATGCATCATTTCATTTAAATTCTCCTGTGTGAGATTGGTTGTTGTTACCCTTATTTTCCAAATGAAGACCCTGACTTCTTGTGATGAACCACTAATAGAACTGGGCTCGAAACCTTCATCTGACTTGCTCGGACAGCCAGGTTCTCTCCTCTGGACCACCAGGGTCAAGCCCCCGCTTTCTTATCTGTTAAATGAAAGAACTGGGCAAGATAATTTTTAAGGTCCATTTCAGTACCATCGTTCTGATTCTATTACAAACTAGCTGTCCTTAGCAGTAGTTGCTTCTAATATTGAAAAAGGAAGCTGCCATCCCACTCTAGGAAATGTCCTGTTTTATTAAGACCAAGAGTACTAACATGTGATTTGTAGAAGTTGTGAAGTAGGGCAAAGACACTTAAAGTAGTCACGACGATAGATCTTCATATAAGTTTCAAGAGAGCCCCATTACCTCCAAATGAGGCTACTGCCCAGAACATTAGAGGCTGTGGCTTTTGTTGACGGGCACAGGATAATAGGTTTGGAACAATTTCAGTCTAAACAAAGGGCAACCCTGTTATTCCATTATACTCCCTGTTGAGAGCATTTGCTTCCAGAGTATTAGGAATCCCTTCTTTCCTTGAAGGGAATTTAGTGTGAGATTCGTAAGAAGATAGTGAAAATATATTTTAATGATAAGATTTATTGTAATGTGGTTTGACATCTTTAGAATGCCAATGGACAACCCTAAAATGATTAACTATCATGTGATTTGCCTACATGTTTTCTTCAAACATGTAAATAGGTGGTTTAAATGTATACCAACATCTTCTTTTGGTTTACCGTACCCACCATAAAATACCGAGCAAGTGTTCCTGGATACGTGTATATCTTGCAGAGTAAGTACATTTCTAGGCTCTGTAGCATCTATAGCATCTATTTATTTTACCTTCTTTACTCAGCATCATCCTGCAGCTTTTCTTCATTCATGCCTTATTTTTGACAAAATGGGAAATTGAAAGGGAGATGCCTCTTTTTTAACTTTTAGTTTTACTGGCTTTCCCTGCACGGGAAACCTCAGCTCCACGGTTTGCCTACTGCCTCTCTGGCCACGCCTTCATTTGGTTTAGGTGATTCTTCCTCTGTCCAAGCTCTAAATGTTGATGCCCCCAGGGTTTGAGGCTGGGCTCTTCTCCTACCTCATGCCTTTTTCCTAGATAATGTCAAGTACCCCAAAGCTTCCTATGCTGTCAAGTGATGATGGCTTCCCAATTTTTGTTTCCATGTCTGATTACTGTCCTGATTGCTTACTTATCTCATGTCTATTTAGGTCTGGAAGGTATTTCAAGCTATTCTTAGATTACAACCCCCCCTTCAAAGTAAGACACTTTACATCACAGCCCAGTACACACATACATTACTTTGAAAGAAACTAAAGTTTCCAAGATAGTAGTTACCCTTAAAACATAACCTGTTTGCTCATGTTTTCAAAGGTATTGATTCATTTAATTGAAAAATGCTGTCTGTAACCCACAACATTGGTCTCTGCCCTGTTAGTTGATTGTGAACCACTCTTTGAAAAACACTGTTCTTGAGCCGCAGTAGATATTTGAGATATTTCATGCTGTGGGGAGCCTGCCCACGTGCTTGGAGACCATAAATATTTAGAGTGCAGTAAATAATTATAAAATGAAAGAAGGCACGGACAGATTCCTTGCTTTTCCCTATATCAGGAAACCAAAATTTCTTGGGCTGTTTCTGCTCTTATCTAGGTCACTGATAATCCAACCACTAGCTGGATGATCCTCCTAAGAAATTGCATTTTTGCCCTTTTTCTGTCTGAGCAAGATCTGGATAAATCAAATTACTAATGACTTTAAAAAATTTTGAAATGAAACCAGTCAGAATTCCCAGGTCCAAAACACATGTCTGGTCCATTTATTTTTTTAATCTCCAAATGCTGACTTAAGAGATTTTGGTATCCCCAAACAAAATATGTGTGTTCTAAGTGAATCACTGATTTTCATATAACTGAGATAAGTCACTCTGGTTTCAGTTTGCCTCTTTTTTCCCCTGAGGTTCAAGATGAAAAGCTCTGTGTTTTTTGTTTGTTTGTTTTTTTAAACTACCTGTCCAGTAAGTAGATCTCTGACACCTGCTTGAGCAAAGTTGCTAAAATGAGGAAAAGTATTTTCTCTATTTTCAACTGTGTCCTCCTCTCCCCACACCACAGGGGACACTGCATACAGGGAAGGTGGTTGATTGGAGTTCTCTGAGGCCGACCAGATGGAAAAGGTTCATTACAGACAACACCACCAGTTGAAAAGCCTATCCCACATAAGGGAGTCACTATGGAATCAGAGCAAGCTTTTGGTTATTCAGAATTGTTTATTATTTAGAGTTGGTAAGGATATTCTCAGTCATCTACTGACATGTGGAAATTGTTGGATTATATAGTACCAGGTTTGAATATAACCGTTAACAGAACTCCCCTATAATAGGATTTTATAGGTACTTACCTTGCACGCTTCTCCTAAGCTCGCAGAAGGTTGACTAATCCATCGTTCTCAGAGCCTTGTCTCTGATCTCAGAGTATTCTTATATTTTAGACCCAATACAACATGTATTCTCATGAAGCTTCAGGAAAATAGCTTTTATCATGCTATAGAAATTTACATTTGGCACTGTGGCTTAATCATTTGTTGACTTCTGGGGGGCAGAGGAGACCCTAGCTATGCTAGGATGGACCTGAAAATACTGTGCTAATTATATGAACACTGCAGAGGTTTAAGTCATTCCTGAGGGAAGCTGAAATATGTTTAAAGGTTATTAAAAAGGCACACTCTTATTTAACATTTTGGTATTAACTTTAGAAGTCAGGATTTTAAAATAGTCTGTATATAGCCCATTTTCTATTTCAGAAGTACAGTAGTGCATTGTTTAACCTATGGACTATCCCACAACCCCCTCCAGATTCACAGAGAACCTAATCTCAAAATTGCAGTTGATGGGGTTTTTTGTATTTCCTTTTTTTAACATTAGAGTATCCTATATGAGGGATCAGAAAATTATGACCGACCCATCAGCCAAATCTGGCCTGCCACCAGTTTTTGTATAGCCTGCAAAAACTAAGAATGGTTTTTACATTATTTTAATAGGTGGGGAAAAAAATCAAAAGAATAATGGTTTGTGACATGTGAAAATGATATGAAATTCAGATTTTGGAGTCCAGAAATAAAATTTTATTGAACATATCCATGCTCATTAGTTTACATGTTGTCTATGGCTGCTTTTGTGGTACAAAGGCAGAGTTGAGTAGTTGAGAGAGAGTTTATGGCCTGCAAAGCCTACAACAGGAAAAACCCTTTACAGAAAAAGTTTGCTCACCCCTGGCCCATATGTTTTGTAGCCTTTTGGAATGTAACATATTTCATCAATTATATCAGTGAACTTGATTATTTTAAGAAGTTCCAGTGTAGAATATCATGTTTATAAACATTGGTAACAAAAAGGGTTTGGAAGTTATAAACATGACTTTATTCCTATTTGTATGTAGTTCGTATACCAGCTTCTTGGATAGGGAATGAATGACTTGCTGAATTTTGAAAAATGTTTGGAAATGGCAGAAATGCAGCAGTGCTTTATATAGTTGTTATGGTAAGAGTGGAGTAATCTAAACTTTGTTTCAGATTTGACAGCTTTTCTTTATTTTTGAGGTGTCTCAAATACATTTTGTATGATCACCTTCATTTCACCCTCCCTTGTGTGCTTCTGTTTTAATCCAGTGAAGACTTGTCTCACAGTAAATAGTGTGATTACGTTCTCTTCTAACACTTAGTGGTTTTTGATACTTGTTTGTCCAGTAGGCTCATCGCTGAAAGTTGGAGTCAGTTCTCTTTGCTGCCTTGCTAGAGGGCAAGAGAGCATGTACGAATAGCATTGAGTTGGCAGAGTGTGGAGAAAAGTTGTTCCTATTGAATCACCACATTTGGCAGTACTTTGAGCGAATGTGTCTAAAATGAGGACCTCCGTGTGATGAGACCTTAGTTCCTCTTCCGTCCAGTGCGTCAGACCCTAAACCCTACCTTGTTTTAGCTGTCACTTCTTACCTCTACTAGCCCTTAGGTAGTAAGCCAGAGGAAAAGGATGGTCTATGCTTTTATGGACTATTTGAGTGATTTGGTGTACTAGCCTGCGGCCACTTTCCCTCACTTTGTGTATCTGATTTGACAGAATAGTAGTAAGTGCCACATTCTAGTATGCTCCAGCAAGATCACGTTTATCTATAGATCTAAAATGTATGGTATCCTCAACACTCTTCAAAACCCACAAAGAAGCTGAATAAGCAAAAAGAACTCTGAAAAGCCAAAACCACATGTTACAAAGTCCATTCACTAAAGTTTTCCTCTTAACTAACTAGAGAGACCCTGGATCCTCCTTCAGAATCTAGATATTCTTACTTAGAAATCAGTTTAGAAAGTCTAGCGATTTAACCTTATAGTTTACAGCATATTTGAAAAAGTTTAGAAGAGGAGGAAAGAGAGGGGATGCCCCATATAGATACATCAGCAGCCAGGAGTGCCAGCTTGAGAAAATAAAACCTTAGAAAAAAAGATTTCGAGAACTCAACAAGAGCAGTTTGAAGCCATTTGGTGTGGGACTAAAGCCCTAATAAACACCTCACTATTCCTTGGAGGAACACTGTGTTGTCGCTTACTGACGTTTTTGAGTCCTCATTGTGAGCCAGCTACTGTTTATTAGGCATTACATTTTCTTCCCGTAACAGTTCCATGATACAAGAATTATTGTATCACCTCTTAACGTTTCTTTTGTAGCTGAGAAAAGGGGGACAGATTTTCTCTAGTTTTTCCAAGATTCATCAGTAAGCATGGGAGCTAGGCTTTGAACCCAGAGAGTCAGATTCCAGAGCCCATGCCTTTCCCACTATCTCCAACCCCTACAAGAGAACAGGGAGGCAATGTGGTGGTTAAGCTTTCTAGCTTCAGATCCCAAGCCCGTTCCTTTCTGATTTGTTAACTAATGTTCATTGCCTCCATTTCCACATTTATGCAATAGATGTTAAAGTTGTTTGTACTTTACATCATAGGGTTGTTGTGAGGATTCAGTGAGACTGTATGAAAATAGCCCAGTGGCACAGCACATGGTTAAGAGCTCAAAACACGTTAGCTACTATATTTATGTAAAATATAATATTAAAGATTCAGAGTAGGCACACCAGTAATTCTATATATTTAAGAAGATAGATGTTTAATAAACTCTAGAAACATTTTACTCAGTTTAAAATATTTAAAAAGTATTAATGCTTAAAAGGGGTCCTCATTTAAAGTAAGATAATTGGCATTGACATTTTAGATATTGAATTGTTGTCTTGTTTGATGTAAACAGCAGAAGAGAAGGGGAAGCAAAACCCTTGAGAAGTCTGCCTTTGATATTCCTTTATGGTGTTTGCCCCTGAACTTTCAAATAAATTCCTAAAAAATAAAAGTCTGGGCTTTGGCTCAGTAGGAGGCTTACCTTTTTAATTATCAGTTTGCCTTTTGGGTAAAGAACTGTGGGTTTTCTATTAGGTGTGTCAGTAGATGAAATAATAACTCTTACTGCTGGCTGGCTACCAAGAAAGGATGTATGTCTGGGACGTCATCATATGATTTCCCTTTGATCACATTGCCTGCACAAGATGCAAGTTGGTCAGCTCTCTGATGGAGATCTGGCATGGGGAACAGAGGTCCTTCGCCCAAAGTGTAGTTTCTGCTTTGCCATTTAACAGCTGTGTGAATTTGGCAAATCTCTTAAGCTTTCTGAGCCTTAGTTTCATCATCTATGATGGTATAATTAATATCTGCCTTGCTTAACCTAAAAGATTGGTTTGAATGTGAAGTGGCATATAATGTGTGAAGGAAGCACCTTGAGAGCTATAAAGAAAGGTCTAGATATATTTTAGCTATCAAATAATATTTTATATATAATTCCCTTTTAAAACCATAAGGTGCTATACAGATGTTTGTTGGTGGTTTTAATGATGTATCATTACTTCCTTCGGTTCTGGATATAGATTCCTGTGTTGTTCTGAGACCTGAAGACCCAGTGGTTTTAGTAACAAATGTGGCAGCCCTGGTGAGCTAAATCTCTTATTCCCTGTTATAAACTTTATCTTATATAACAACGAAAAGGATCTTGGATCATAGGTAAGTGAAAGTCCAAGTTACTATTGCAGAATGAAACAATTTCATCACTGGATTAAACTCAAGTACATTCTTTTAACATGTGCTAATAAGTGAGCATTCTGTGTTAACCACTATTTTATATAACAGCTAAAAAAAAAACCTCTCAAAATCTGTTGTAATAAATGTGTGCTTTCTGGTTGGCTAAAATTGAGTCTTCCTGGCATCAGGCTTAGGTGACTTGGAGGTTAGGCGGAACGTTTTTGGATTTGTCTTTTGAGCACCCAATTCTTTCAGAAACATTTTAATATCTTACAAAGGTATCTTTGGACTTGGACAGCCCTATGTATGTCTGCTTACTTGATTGGTGATTTGTGATTTTCCTGACTTCGGGACGTTAGTTTTTCCCCTTGTATACCTCCTCAAGCACAGATCTGTATGCTTGTGTAAGAACCCGCCACCTTGCTAAATAAGGTACAATTCCTGTCTTCTTTCAGGAACTGTTAGTCTAGTAGGGGAGACCTTATTAAGATTTAAAATATTATTAAATATGAATTTTATCTAATAAAGTTATTTTTTAGATTAAGCAAGAGTCAGGTGGTATAAATGGTTCTTCTTTTTCCATCAAAGATCTTGTTAAGCATTTAGGATGCTAAATTTTACCAAAAGACTAGAAAACAGAAGCTGTAGCATAAATGGGGTAATAAAACACACCAGCTTAAAACTCAAATGGCTATCCAATTGCATTTAAAATAAAATAACTAATGAAATAACTTCTAAGGCCTAAATAAGTTGACAGGTTTTTTTTTTTGCAACGTCTATACACTGGAACTTGGATCATATAGAACAGATTATCTGAGGCGTCTTTATTGTTAGACCATTATTTTTCACTTTTGGAAAAAAATGTCAAAGACCACTCAAATTTTTGTTCTTATATTTTAAATTTGTAAATGCTTTGTGAACCACCTATTTTTCAGAGCTTTATTAAAATAATAGAAGTAATTAAACCACATTATGAAAACATTTGCAAGTTAGTGGGGAAAAAAATCATTCTGTACTATCACGTTAACCAACCATAGTCACAGTTTGAGTTTTTTTCCTTTTTGTAATTTTTCTTTGCATTAAAAAAAGAGTTTCTAACATCTGTACGGTTTTATATCCAGCCCTTTTTGGTTTGACATTGTATGCATTTTTCATGTTCTAAACATTTTATAATTATTTATAATGACCAATGGATTTATCATATTTTACATGATGTTTCTCTTATTTTGGACATACAGGTTGTTTCTAGGTTTTTACTTTATGAATAATTGTCAGATGAGGAACTTTGCACGTGTGCAGTGAGCAGCCCCCTCTACTCTTGTTATATTTTAATTTTTTTTACCTTAGTATAGAACTTCCAGAAGAGGAAACTGTGGGCCAAAGGGCATGTGGATGTTTTTATGGCTCATTTTGCGTAATGTCAAACCGCCTACCAGTTTCTAATACCTCTTACCAGCTCTAGATATTACCATAGTTTTATATTTTTGCCAATTTAACAAGTTACCAAAAGTTTGCCATAAACAGGTTACCTGTTTTAATGTGAAAAATTTGGGTTACTCAGGAAATTAAATATTTCCCCACATGTTTCCTTATTTGTCACATTTCCTATTTTATGAATTATATTCCTGTCCTCTTCACCTGTTGGGGAAGGTCAGATAAAGGGGCACAGTGGTGGAGAGCATGTGCTCTGGAGACAGGAGGGCCCAGTCCACACCTCACATCTGCCCCAGGAATGGGGAATGTGGGCAGGTGCTGGTACCTAGCTGAGTTTTTAACTGCCATTTTGGGACATTTGGAATATTTTTTTTTATTTTTAGAAATTCAAACTTTTTTCTTTTCCACTGTGATTTCTAAATTTAGAGGACTTTCCTCACCTTTCCAGAAGTTTAATACTTAGTTTTATATATTTTTCTAGTTTAAAAATTCTTTTATCTCCTTCACTACCTAGATTTTATTTTACATTTTAAACTCATTTAAAAATGATGACTTTCCCAAGTGTCTGTGCTTATTATGAAGACATAACACACATTGTTCAGGAATGAAATTTCTCATGTCTGAAATTTTAAAATTGGCACTGTTATTTGTAGTACAACTAAATGTTCAGCAGTTTACTGGGATGATGATGTTGCTAAATAATATGTTTATTGCTTTACTTAAATTGCTTATATTTTAGAGAGAACCAGGTCAGAATGTATTAGGTATATTGGCTAGTGTTTGGCATGGTGATTTATTAGATTTTGGATATTATAAACAGTTTTGTTCAGAAATAGTTGGTGAGATATTTATCTTTGATTTTTTTTTTTTTTCCCTAAAGATGAGTTTTATATAGGAATCTGCACCTCGGAATCACATGGCCTTGTGTACAGTTGTGTCCAGGGAGCAATTAGGAGGGCAATCTGTTAAATCTTTGCCTCAAGGCAAAACCATTAGGTGTGCTATGTATGAGCCTTAAGGGGTGTAAATAACCAAACCATTCATGTAATAGTCAGTTTCCTTTCATTTCAAGGCATCTGTAAAACCTTTAATCTGTAGAAGAATCAGAGTAAGTTGACCTATTGGATCCACAGATTATTCTCCCTTACCTGATTATTTTGAGAAAGTGTATTTCAGAATTTACAAATCACTGTAAACATTAGGCATGTGAACTTTGAATTCCATTTTCCATTTTGTTGTGAGCATCCTAAAGTTCTGTTATGATTTAAATGTAAGCAGATTGCTCTTATGAAATCATTTATGTCTGCATGAAGGATGTTTTTGGGTTTTTTTGTTTTTGTTGTTTTAAGGGATTTATTGTTAACTTTTTTGTTGCTGATTTATTAGAGATTATCTTTAGGAGCAAATAAATGCCAGTTATGGATCGCTGAGTTTTCTCACTACCATAAGATCATCCTCAGAAATGAGCAGCATTCCAGTTTTTTTCCTATATTAATTTGGGGGCATTATTGAAAGGAAGGAATGATTTGTTTTCCTTAGTACTAGTGTTCATAAATACCATTTAAACATGGGGAAATCTCTTCCACCTTAAAAAAAAAAATCCTCCTTTGACACAGAACTTTCCTGTTCCATTCTTTTCCTCAGTGACCTCCCCCCACCCCCATACTCAGATTTCTTGAAAGAGTGATCACACTCTTATTTCTTCACTTCCCACTTCACTCTTCAGCCTCCTGCACTCTGGTCTCTGTTCCATCACTCCACTGAAGCTGTCCCTGTTAAGGGTACCAGGGTTACTAAATGCAGTGGGCTCGCTCTCCTCATTCTTCATCTTATTTGACAGCACAACAACACTCAACCAAGCTGACAACTCTTTGTAGTAACACAGTCTTGACTTGGCTTTCATAAAATCCGAGCTCTCCTGGTTTTTTTCTTACCTCTCTGGTAAGTCCAGTCTTCTTTGCAGGGTCACTTTCCTCTACCTGCTTTTCTGGGCCCCTTTTCTACTCTTATTTGCTCTCAAAACTCCGCATACCAGCTTTAAATCTTTACTTCTGAGCTCTAGACTCCTGTTGTCTAACTGTTCACTAGATGTCTTCACTTGCTTGTTGCACTTGTACTTCAAACTTGTTATTTTCCTTCTAAATCTGCCTTTCCCTATATGTTCACTAGTTTTATAAGTGGCACCACTGTCCATTGAGGTGTTTAAGCCAGGAAATCATCTGTGTCTTACCATTTCTACCTCTTGGATATCTCTTAAATGAATCCTTTATTCATCACTGCTGCTACTGCCCCAAGTCCAACCATCAGTGGTCTGGTTCACTGCAATAACTTTTTCTCTATCTACCTTTGCCACACTACAGCTAACCCAGCCTCTGTACTGTACATAAGTGATTTTTAAAAAGCAGTTATGATCATATTCTTTCCCTATTTAAAATCCCTTTAAGGCCAAAGTCAAATTCTTTATGTCATTGCTCATGATCTGGCCCTGCCTACATCTTTAATCTCATATCCCCCCCACCCTTGAACAGAGAGAACATGTTTCTCTTTTGATACCTAAGATTTGTAACATTAAAATTACAGGATGTAGTAGACATGAATGTTTTAGTTTTAAAATATTACTTATAAAAATTATTCTTCATTGTTATGTATTCTTTATTAATATGTAGGCAGCCCAATTTATGCATACATGTCAGATGAGATAGTGTATGTTAAGGTGTTTGTAAATTGTAAATATTTAATGTAAAATATTTTTTCTACTTTTTGCTCCCATTCATCATTCCTTTTGCTTCCATCTACATGATGATACAATGTACTGTACATGTGGTAACAATTCTATAGGAATGTTGGGGGTAGAATGAACATGATTTTCCAATTTAGAGTGTCCTTTGAATTGGAAATTAGGAAACAGTCCATAAAATAAACTATTATGATAGGAGTGATGTGCTCAGAAGAAAAGGTTGCTTAGACCCTGGTCTGGATCATCTGTAGAGGTCTTTTTCAGTTCTTTACTCCTGTGTCTTTAGCTTTCATTTTAAGAAAACATATGGTGACCATGGAATTATTATTTATTTATATTTAATTTATGGATAAACTCAGTGAATATGCTATTTTAACAGTACTTATGGCATTCATACGTTTTTCATACAACCCTTCTGGCTGCAAGAGGAAGGTTAATGCCAAACACCACTATTAACTCTCAGGAAGACCATCGTCTTGTGATTGGAGACATACTAATATGAAATATGATTGTCCTAGCTGAGTCATGAATCAAACCATTCGTATGCAGTGGAACAAAGTTGCCAGGTTTTAGGATTGTTTCTTAAAGGTAAGTAAGCTCCCTAAGTTTGTCTGTAAATTGGAAATGATCCCAATAAAAACACTAACAGGATTTTTTTAGGCTTGACAAAGCAATGCTAAAATAAATATAGGAAGATGCATACAATAATATTAGAAACATTCTGAAAAAGAAAAGTAATGAGAGATGAGAACATCCCTACAAGATATTAAAAGATATTGTTAAGCCACATTCATTAAAACTGTGTGATGAAGGCAAAATGCATAGATCTACAGATCAATGAAATAAAATATGAAGCCTGGAAAGGGACCCTCAAAACACACAGGACATGATAAAATTGGCATTTCAAATCAGTGATGAAATTTATTCAGTAAATGGTAACTGGGGAGCCATCTGGAAAAAAATAAAGTTGGATCTATAATTCATACCTCCACCAGAATGAATTTTAAGTGGATGAAATTTTAACTTTAAAAAGCAAAGTCACAAAAGAAATAGAACTAAATAGGGAAGAAAAGTTTTACAATTTAGAATGGAGGTTTTTCTAACTTTGACCTAAAACGGAAGCAATAAAAGAAAAATATTTATAAACTAGACTTAAAAAAATAAAAATTTCTGCATATCAAAAACTAACACAAGTGAAGTCAAAGACAAGTTGAAAAACATTTACAACTCATCAAAGATAATGGGCAAATTTCCTTCATGTGTAAAAAATTCTACAAATCAATAAGAAAAAGACCAACAATTCAGTAGAAAAATGGGCAAAGGATATACATGAAGATTTCACAGAAATGAGATACCACTGGCTCTAAATCTAAAGTTGCTGAGTTGCTTATATAGTATTGTACATCACCTATACCTCAATAAAAAAATTAAAGTTGCTCAGTTTGTAAGAGAAATGCAAATTAAAATTGCACCAGATGCCATTAAAAAAAAAAAATCCTGTCACATGGATAAAAATAAAATAAAAATGTAACACATTATTAGCCTGGGTGTGGGCATAGGCACTCATTCATACATTGCTGGTGGGAGTATAAATTGGGACAGTCTTTATGGAGGATAATTTAACAGCATACATTAAAATTATAAACGCACAGATCTCTTTGACCTAACAGGTCTACATCCAGGAATGTATTCAGGATCTTATGCTAAGTTGAAATGAAGTAGTTTATTGAAGCATTGTTTATAGTAACAAAACTCTGGAAACAACCTATATGTTCATCACAGAAGACTGGTTAAATGAATTATGGTCCATTCACATAATGGAATATGGTGCAGTAGTAAAAAAGAATGAGGAAACTATATCGATAGGGAATGATGTAGATATTTGTTAAATGAAAAAAGAAAAGATGTAGTGTGTGTTACTATGCCATTTGAGAATAAGTTTGTATTTATAAGTTGCTTGTATATGCATCTTTGGAAGGATTCACAAGAAAGTCATAATCTTAAGCTGCCTTGAGAGAGGCTGGGGCAAGCATACCCTTTCAAATTTTTTCATTTTTAAGTCATAATAAAAATTAAACAAAGATAGAAAGGTAAATAACAGTTTGGAGGTTAACATTAAGTCTGTATCTCAGATTATCCAATTCAGAAATGTTTTTATTCCTTACAACAATTTCTTGGGCTAGACCTTGTCAAGGGAATTCTTTTTCTATCCTGGGAACGATCTTTTGGATTTGTGAAGTATGTTTTACTGCTTCTCTTTTCCTTCAAATCTTTATTGTCTAAGTGACTGCACAGAAGTAGACTGTCATCTTAAAATTGTAGGGATTTACTTGTGGTCGAGCACTCCATTGCCTTTTACAGTTTCATTTTTCCAGAGGGTCCTTTGACTAGTTCTGAGTTGATAACTGTATGGAGACAAAGAATTTGATACCACAAAACACTGAAGCCCTTTTTTTTATTCTAGTGCATATTGGAAAAATAACTCTTTTAGGTTTTTGCCTTCTGAGGGATGTCTTTCGTAAGGGAGAAATTATATTTGGATCTACCCTTTATAGAATATCAAGTGAAAACTAGAACAAAGCAGGATGAACCTTCCTATATACAATACCTTCCCAAGAAAATAAATAACCCCCTCTAAAGTTTTTTCTATTCTGATAATATTCTGAACATGAAAATAAGCTTATGTGCAGCTTGACATTATTAGCATGTCCAAGTCCTAGGGTAGGTAGGAGATCAATTATTTCTATTCAAAAGGAACTAAAAGTGTGAGCACACTTTGAAAAAGGATCATTAGCAATGCAAATGCCAAGCTACATCTGATAGATAGTAAATAAAATTAAACCTCTTTGTGTGATATTTAAGATGAGAAAATGGCTTTGTTTATTCTTTATGACTTTGAATAGCCTTGGAACTATTTTGTTCTGTTTATCACTATTCTCACACTAGGTTTGGTGTAGCTTTAAATTATTCTCAGAATTTGGACCGTCTGTGGGGCTCCAGAAAATGTTCCTAACAATTAGCATCTGTAGAATGTTGTTTTTTTTTTCCCCACCATATTTAAATCTAGGTTTTGAAAATACTAGTACTGTAGTATCCGTTCACTGTTCTTAGGTCTTCAGATCTTGACAAAACTGAGGGTATTGAGTGTATTGCATCAGGGACAACATCCTCTGTATAGACTCTTGAGTCCTTTCTGTATGTCAAGTCAGGAGGTGGAAGTGCAGGAAATGTGAGCCAGGTAGGGTTGTCTGGAGCATGGTAGACATTCAAGAAATGGTTGTTTATTGGAAAATGTTGACTGGAACCTAGGGAGATTATACTCCTGTGCACTGACCATTGAGTCTTCTTTGGTGATGACTTTTGCTCTCTTTGGTTTTTGTCTCAGTGATTACCAGCCCCTGGTTTAGAATTATTATTGCAATCATAAACTCCTTCATGTGTTCATAAAAACTTATTGTTCCTTATAGTATGTAATAGATATATGTGTAGAATGAATCATTCTAGGACTTACTTTTATATTTAAAGAATACCATTGAAAATTCTTTTTTTAAAGTGAAAATCACCTCCATATTTTTCTTTTGCATATGATGATATTGAATTTACTTTTAAAGTAAGGGTACATCTGTTCTGGACAAAGACTCAAAGTAACTAACACGGTGATGCATGTCATACCTTCATCTTAAAGTACGAAGGAAGTCACACACATGCCTCAGTGGTGAGCAGTTGTCTGTAGTTTATTTTGTTCTAGTGTGTGACATGTGGCCTCTTGGCTGTGGAAAACTAAGTACAGTATATTACCTCTTTGATCATAGGAGTGATATATTTTCCGCTGTTGTCCCGCTGGAGCTCTATATAGTTAACTTTTTGAATACCATGAGAAGGGCGTTTTTTCTCCTTTAGTAATTGAGGTATTCCTGCAGTGTGGAGTGAAGAGATCCCTCCATCACAGTGCATTATGTCATTTACTGCGTGGATAAATGTAATGCAATCTATTCAAAACAAATGTAAAATTTACTAGGGCGTTCCATGTAGAAGTGGAATGTAGATATCTTTCTTGATATAACAGATGGATGAAGTTGGTTGTAGTTAAACATGTGTTATACTAGTAAAGGTCCACCTGCTAAACTTTTTGTTCTTTGTTAAGGGATAGAAAGTAGAGTAATACAGATATGCGAGGAAAATGAGAAGTGGAATGCAGGCCAAAAGCTAGTCCGTTCCAAATGAATGCTGCCAAGACTAGGTAGCATCGTGTTCCTCTGACAGACCAGCGTGGCTGGTGGTGGTTGGTGTCCTGCATGCTGTCTTACGCGCATTCTCCTCACGACTCATAGCTGCCGGTCATTTGGCGATAAAAATAGCCAGAATACATAATCTTTTATATTTTGGAGCAGAAAGAGATAATCCTTTTCATCTCAACTTTTCTCTGATATTTTTGCAAAGGAATTATGTGAGTACCCTACTGCCCTTGCCTTTGGCGCTCTCATCAACATTCATAATCTCAAGAGATGTATTTTTATTTATGATTAGGTACTTGTCTTTAGTTACATAGCAATCAGTGACAAAATTAACTGGACTCTAATGGAGTCAACAGTTCTCTCTTTAACAGTTTTTTCAGTTTCCCGAAAGTGCTACACCATAAGCAGTAAAGTCATGATGCCTTCAATAGAGAAAGAAATTTGGTATTTGGGGTGAGTGGGGAGAATGAAGGGAGCCGATTTGCAGTGAATTGAGATACAAGGTGTCCAAAAAGTCAGGAAATGTGAGTTAGAATTATTTTCAAGCAGCATGTTTTACTTTCAAATAACATGCTCAGTATAATTTTCTTTAACCTCCAGACACCTTTCCAGGTGATGTTTCTCTGAATTCAAAGGAATGGATCCAGTTCTTAATCTGAAAGACGTATAGTAAGTATAGTGTTTCCAAAGTCTGGACACACAGGGAAAATAGTGTGCTTATTGTTTGAGCATATTATTGGAAAATGTAACTTACATACTATTTAAAAATAAGTTTATCTTATGTATTTATTGATAATATGTATGTATGTATGTTTCACACACCATATATTTGCTTTCTGTTTAGGATTTCTTTTCAAGTTTCAGGCATAGTACCACAATAACTGTCCAGTAAACAGACTAGGCAGCTGACAAGCAGTCGCCTCACATTAGGGTCAAGATCTTCTGGGCAGCTTGGAGCTGCACCTTAAATTTAGGATGGTGGGAGAATAATGAGAGGCAGATGATGAGAGTGGAGGACAGTGTGGCTGGCTTTCTTTTCACCCCACCAGCTGGCTGTAGTCATAATTGAAATCTCCATCTTGTTTTGAGAGAATGAAAGCCTGGAAAGGTTGATAACTCTAGCACATAACAATATTATTTTAACATTTTTTATTTTATTTTATTTATATATACATATATATTTTTTAATATTTATTTGTTTATTTGGTTGCGCCAGGTCTTAGTTGCAGCACGCGGGCTCCCTGGTTGTGGCATGTGAACTCTTAGTTGTGGCATGCGAACTCTTGGTTGTGGCATGCATGTCGGATCTAGTTCCCTGACCAGGGATCGAACCCAGGCCCCCTGCGTTAGGAGCGCAAAGTCTTAACCACTGTACCACCAGGAAGTCCCTAACATTTCTTATTTTAATCTGGTACCTAATGATGTATAAGAACTTTTTCTCATATATGCTGATGCCTTTGTGGTTGGTTTAAGTAATATATCATCTTATTTAGAAAAACAAAAAAATGATGCTAAAGTCAGTAATATTTCTGAGGAAAACTACTATTTCAATGACACTTAAACTTTTTTTATTTCCAGTTTAAGGATCAGGTTTTCCACGTTAAAATGTTGCTCTCCTTGCTAAAACAGAGATTCTCTGATTTTAATTGATAAAAAGTCTTCCAAACTCTGATGACAAGTTTTCAGAACCAGTATGGTAGTGAAAAGTGTACGTAGCTCTGCAAGTCTGGGCAGGGAGGAAAGAATGTTCAAATAGGGTGAAAGAATACCACCACCCTCACGAAGCCTCACGAATAGTTGCCTTAATATTGTACAGTTGAATCCGAATTCACGAGGTTACAGGATTTAGAAAATGTTAAGATTGACAGGTGGCCAGTTTGGCTATGGTGGGTATGGAACTCAGGTGTTGGTGGAACGACTGGATTTAGATGTATGTTGGAAACTTTGTGTTCCAAAAGCTGCTTAAATTTTTAGATCCATTGAGCCACTCTCGAATGGGTTTCTTTTCATATTTTTAACATTTTAGCCTTGGGCAAATCTTATGAGGAACATCTTGCAGTCTCGAGATTTGACTAGGTGGTCTGTGTGGCCCCCTGCATCTCTAGGATGAGTGCAGTCTCTCATCCCAAATGGTAGAACACTGTGGACGTAGGACACACATTTACTGGTTAGTGGTGTTTGGTATGTTCTGTTCAAGAAGTTTTCATCAAATTTACCATTTCATCAAATGATTAAAAATAGAAAAATTTTAGTGTTTAAAGGAGTTTGCCCAAGCCAGTCTGTACTGCTGGGTTGTCAGGAAGATGCTTAGTTCTCTTTTGAGTTTTAAACCATCTTTATAGATGGCCACAGTGGAGGCCTAACTATTTCAGAGAAACGTGATGATGGGAAAAATAATAAAAGGCATTATGATTTAATAGCAAGAACACTTGTTTTGTAGTTAGGCAGATCTGGGTTTGGATTCTGATTCTATCCCTTACCACCTTTGTGACCTGGGCAAGTTATTTAACTTGTCTGGTCCTCAGTTGCATTAACTGAGATAATATATGGCTAGTATTTAGGCCAGTGCATAGGCACTTTATCAGGGTTAATGCTCTTTTCCTGCTTCATGGTTTCATGATGAATGCACGTATTTTGTACACAACATACTGTCTCACATAACCAGGCCCAGTAGTGTACTTTGCTCCACCATTGACAATCCACCTAGATCTTGGTTCTTTTGGGAGCCTGCTCTCAGCTGCTGTGCCCCAGGGGCAGAGGGCTGTGCATAACCCTGCCAGTCAAGGTGATCGTGCCCACTTCACCGGGGTTTTATGGGGCAGCCAGCCTGGCTCTCTGTCTTTCAAATAGCAAATACCACAGACTGTTGGTGCCTCGTTGGATATAATTTATTGACAGCTCCAGATATGGGTGTTTGCACTTAGACTCAGGAGAGAGCCCTGCTCATAGCCACAACACTTGGAAGTGGTGGGCACAAGTAAGGCATAGGAGATTACGGGAACAGTGGCACAGTGGCCCAGCAATTGAACGTTGCTAAGGATGAGAAAAATCTCAAGCTAAAGATGGGAAATATTTGAGGCCTAGTCTGCACTTGGCTTTCATATATTACATACTAATTGAGAACACATTCTTATGCTTTGAAGTTGTGAAAGCTCTCCTGTCTACATTCCAGATTGATGTCTGTCGGCCTTGAGTTTGCCGGTTATTTAAAGTACTACATCAGGGAAACACAGACCTCTGAGAGACCTTTGGTTTATCCCCTGTACATGAGTGGGCATTTCTTTTTCTGCTGCTGAGTGGTTCTGCCTTTGTCTTTGTGCCTTGGTAGGTGCCGCCCACCACCCCACCCCTGCCCCCACTTTAAACAAGGATTAATACTTCCTTTAGTTGAACTGGCGCTATTTTACATGGATTGGTGATTGTAAAGCTTTTTCTGAGCAGGTGTGGTGCAATGAATAGTCTTTTTAATTTCATTTTTTTGGATTTACATTTTTTATAACCTCTTCTGCAACAAATGGTGCAACTCCACGTCCACACTCTTTCAGTCAGTAGTTAGGGTTTTTCCATACTTCCCAGCTGCTTATCATGGGCACAGCTGACAAACCAGAAGAGCCTTTCTGGTAAGGTGAGCTGAGCCGGCGTTCGAGTAAGACAAAGGACTTTAGTATAGAATTAGGGCTTTGACAAAGTGAACAAATGCAAAGGCAGCTGGAAACTTGAGTGTTGCTAATCAGGAATATATTTCGTGATTCTGAAGTTTCCATAACGTGTGTATGTAAAGAAAAATAATCCAACAACTTGTGGGTTAATAGATTTTCCTGTTTCAGAATCCCTTTGTGTGGATTTAAAAAATGTTTTTCATACCTTTGAATATCTTACTTTCTCAAAGAACATTACTAGCTCTCATTTTCTTATATTTTTGTATTACAACAAAATCATGATTTACTTTTGAGGCTCTTTACCCATTTGCTCTTGCCAAATGCCCTCTATTCAACCCAATTACGGCAGATCCCTTTATCTCTAGTTGCTAAGACTCTGTTTAAGGAAGCATTTGCTTTTATTGTTTTATTTATGATATTGATAATGAGCACTCCATAGAGTTCAAAGGGGCTTGTACTGATTATTAAGAATGTAACTTCTCTGCTGGTAGTTGCTTATATCTGAAACAGCTTTCTACAGTAGATAGGCCATCTGCTTTTGGGAGAAATCTACACTTACCTTCCAAATCAGCAAATGGGTAATATCAAAAATAAGTACAGTAAATCTGCTACCCACCCACCCCACCCCCCCCAGCCAAAACAGCATATTTACATAAGTTGCCTGAAAATCAGGATTGTGTCCATTCCATGTTCTCTTCCATGCCTCATGCTGGAGAAACTTATGATTATTTTAATTACCATCACTGCAGTATTAAAAGTAATGAAATATTTTAAATGTAGGAAATAGTGAAAAAGGGTAAAACAGCACTTGTGAGATTTCAAATGTAAAAGTTATGTGGTAGGAAAGTCCTTTTTCAGTTAATTGGGTGCTTGTAACAGTCTATACTCTAAAACTGTTAAGGCAGAAGCACTTCACATGTTGAATACTCTACAGATATATTTAAGATCAGCTTGAATTAATGGCCTGTCAAAGCTACTCTTTGAAAAACAAAACAAAACAAAAGCACCTCCCAAACTGTCTCTTCCTTTTCCTTTTTTTCTTGAAAGATGGAAGAGGGAACAGTTCACATTTTACATCTTTACTTGGTGGGTATAACTCCTTGAAAAACCACTCTGAGCTGAAAAGTTCCCCACATACCAAAATGTTTTTTCAGATGTAGGAAACATTTTGGATTTATGCTGTCTTCTCAAATTGGGAAATAGTTGGAATACTTTAGAGGTGACAGTCTTGTTCTAGGAGAGGTTCAGTTGAGGTGCTCATGGAAACCTTCTGGATGATGATGATGATAGTAATAATAGTAAGAGTCATTATTATTATAGGAAGTGCTTCATACTGTAAGAGCTTTACATATATTAATTTATTTAAATTAAGAGATACATAAGGAAACTGAGGTACAGACATTAGGTAACTTGCCCACTGTCACACACCTGGTAAATGAAAGAGTTGGAATTTGAGCCCACACAGTGGCTTAAAAAATTTATGCCCTCTACCACTTTGCTGTGTAGTGACTGAGAGGTTTTAAGTTTTAAGTTTTCTTGTGTTGGAATTGTGACTTTGGGTATTTTGCTGCTAGGAAACCTTAAAATGGAAACCAGTACTGTTTTACACAGAAGTGGGAATAATTGTGAATTGAAATTGGGAAATTCTGAGTTTGGTTCTGTAGTCAGCAAAAAGACTGCCTTTATTTTTTGAGTCATTCTAGATCAGTGTTTATTCTTTGTCACTTGAAGATCTGTAAATGCATCTTGGCATACTGGGATACTTGTCCCCAAACTCCTGGGGAGGAGAAATGAGAGAAGAGACAAAAGGCATGAAAGTCACCATCTGTCAGTGAAACTTCAGTCTGTTCTCCCGCCCTTGAGGCTTTCTCCCTGGTTCCTGTTCTGGAGAGCTCCTCCCATCTAGTTGGGCTCCTCCCTTGAGGAAGGCCCTCCTCACCTGAGATTTGTCGTGGTACCACACTTATCCTCTGAAGTGGAAGTGTACTTTTCTTAGAACTTTAACAACTCTTCAACTTGATGGAGAAGTTAGTGAAATGAAAAAGTCTGCAGTGATTCAAAGACTAAATGTATTTGGAAACCATCTTGTGGAGGAAAGAAAACCCAGTTGAAGAGTCTCAGGATACAGTTTTGGCATTTAAATCCATTCTGCGTCTGTCTGCTCTGTGTCTGTGTTGGTCTTCTGTGCAGCTTGTCAGTGTTGTCATTACAGGTTATAGGGAGCCACGGATGTATCTTGATGCAGACATGCTGGGCTGAGAATAATTTCTTAGCCACATGCCGTATATGCATTAGCCTTGATGTGCAAAAGATGCATGTAGTTTTTGATCTGGAAACCAAAAAAGCAAGTGTTTGGCCAATCTGGGGAATTTCTGTAATGAAATGTGCCATTAATGACATTTCCTGAGGGCATCTGCAGCATGAGGCAGAACTGAATTTTTCTTTCTTTTTTTCTTCCATCTTATTTGCTACAGAGCTCCCTTTCTTCCTCATCTTTATTTCCTATCTCCTTTCCTTAACTCTGTTGGCCAGCCTGCCTGCCAACCTGCCTATCTAAGTATAGTATGTCCTGCCTTCCCCAAAGAATTCCAGTGCAGCTAGTCTGCTGTAATGAAGAGAGTATGACAGTTCAGAATTCTTTACCATATTTATTTTTAAAAGTTTTTTTTTTCTTCTAGGGCTATTTATTTTGACTAAGAAGGATATTATAATTAACAAACATTTCTCTATCCTTACACCTTTTATAAGGAGGAAAATTATTAGAATTCAGAAATAATGTGACTAGCATTGTGCCCAAACCACAATTTTTGTAGCTCAGATATTTTCAGATACTTTATTCTTCCATCCTTATTAAACCTGAGCTTATGACAAAGTAATATCTTTCGTGTTTTTCAAAAAACTTTTTGAGTGAAAGTGTAAATTCTTATGCCCTGTGTTTCTTTTCCTCCCTTTATCTTTGCCTCGTGCTTTGGAGAGCCCACACATGATAAAACTTTTGTGAATGAGCATTGTCAGTTGGGGCAATCTCAGAAATTGTATTTTCAAAATTTCTTGGCTTCTTTTGACATCCAGTAGGCTTTTCTAGGGCCACCTCTATTTTGCATATATTTTTCTTCAGTATTGTTATTTCCCTCCGTGGTTGACATGCTAGTGTTTGTTTGTTTTTTTTAACTTTAATTTTTTTATTGACGTGTAGTTGATTTATGCCACTGTGTTTTTACATTGAAAATTTGTTGAAGTACTTCTTCCAGATAGAACTAAGAAACTATTTGAAATTGATTGGGTGACTGGAGCTATATGTAAGATATCCTGGTATATAAGTATTCTAGCTTTCAAAATTGTGTTTTCTAGTTAGTAGTACTGATGAATTTGTAGTGATGAGTCTATAGCTATTTGCTGATTTCTGTGTTTTAGGAGATAGATGGAAAGCATGGTGATTGCATCCAGGCTAGCTACATACATGCACCTACGTGCCTTTCCCTCCCTTTTCTTTTATCCTGTAAAACAGTACTTGAGATGTATGTGCACATGCTGGAGTACATTTTTCAAAAATTTTTTCTCATTATATACAAGATCTGTGTTTCTGTAGAGAATTCAGACAATGTAGAAAATTGTAAAGGAACAAGAATCACAGTTAACAGTTTGACAGTACAGGAATGGTCCCTGTCAACAGTTTGGTAATTGGCATGCATGTATGCCCATGTGCATATATGCAAGCATACACACATGTGCACCCTTGTGTAATGTGAGTGAAGTTATATCACATGTGCTATTTACCAACCTTTATTTTTTTACTTAATACTTTGTTGTGGTATCTTTCCATGTTAATGAATATGATCTTTTAAAATGGCTGAATTGTGTTCCATTTTAAGTATAGGTCATAATCTCTTTCTCATTACCGTTTTAATAGGTATTTAGTTTTCAGTTTTCCACTATTGTGAACAGTGCTACACTAAGCATATTGGTGTGTTCATCTTGCACACTTACATTTTGGGGGTAGATTTCTGTAAGTGGAATTGCTAATATTCATTTAAAATATAATTATACTTTGTCTATGGCAGAATATTAAGAAATGTATAATTTTATAGGCAGCATTCCCAAAAAGCGGACAGATTTTGCCTCTAAGAACCTGAACTGTGCTCTTTTAGGTTGAATGTACTGAGCATCCAGACATGCAGGGCCAAATGCTCCAGATTGCTGGACTTTGGGGTTCCTGGGCCTGGTTTTTGAAATAGCTTTTTTGTCTTCTTCGTTAGGAAGCTCTTTTCTCAAATGTGCTGCTCTTAATCTGTAGGGAGCTTGAAAACAAGATAACCAACCTTATCATATGATGTATAAAATAAAAGCAAGCAGAGTCAATATCTATGGAGTGTTCCAGTTACAGGGGTAGGATAGAGAAGTTGTTGATTGGTTGACGTTAGGATAGGTAAGGAATTTTTTTTTTAGTTTGGTACTATTATTTTATGTCCACGTTCTGCTGGATTAAATTATTTTTGTGATAAAGCAGCAATTTACTGCTGAATATAGGAGGCAAGGCTATATAAAGTGAGATAAAAGGCAAGCATTTATGATTAGAAAATTCCCTGCCTTCAGTTGATGGAAGTGCTGGTGGAACAACTGCCCCTCACTCGTCTCGGCCTGGCACAGCCCACTCGTAGCACTCTTCCTTGGGGCAGTGTGTCCTTGCCTCTGGGCATGCTCCCTGGGCTGCCAGCCCACTCAGTGTCTTCTCCAGGGCTGGTGGGGAGGGAGTCAGCTAGGACCTGACTGCTTGGGCCCTTGCAGCCCCTGCATGGGAAGAGTTTCCTGGGATAGCTGAGCCTTGGGTTGCTGAGCAGTACTGGTCCTCCCTCCATTCTGACTATTTGATTTGTGCCTGCACCTGGTTGAGTACTGGGAATGCAAAGCTGAGTCACACTTCTTCCCTGTCTTCTTGGAGCTCACTGGGTGGAAAGTAAGATGACTTCAAGGCATGTAACTTGATTGACAGTGCACGAAGTACACTCTGAGTAGTGTGTATGAGGGGGAGTTATCCATTCTTCCTGGGGATATGTGAAGGCTTCCAGAAGAGAAGGGGAAACTTGGAACCAGTGGTGGGAAATCGGAGGAATTGGCCAGGCAAATACAGTCAGGAGGGTGGGAAAAGGTGGTTGGTCAGAGGAGGGGGTATGGAAATACATTCTAGGCAGTCGATAGAGCTCATGCATAAGTGTGGAGGTATAAAACAGTTATCTCCCTTTTGTGATTCAGAGTCTGCACTGCTTCCGTGACTGGCACCAAGTGTTGGAGGAGGGTGGTGGTGGTGGTGATAGGAGAGGAGATGGTAGAGGCGGGCCAGACTATGGAGGACCTTGTGTACCATGATGAGGAGTTGGACTTGATCTTCTAGTGATAGTAGGGTGCCATCACAAGGCTTTGATTAGCCTTGATTTGTGGGCACAGTCATGAGGAGCCAATGAAAGCCTATCGTGCTCATTTCTTGGAGTCATAAAATCCCATTTTTGAGTTGGGGATGTGCTAAACATTAGTACCAGAGGGAGTACATTTAAAATGTGACTCATCCCTTCAGCAAGGGCATCATGGCCTATAAGGTGACCAGAAAGACTCCTTTAATAAAGGGGACACCATTTCAGAGAGGTGGCGTAACTGCTCAGTGCTGAGAAAACTTCTGTGCAGGCAGTCCTACCTGGTGGAGAGATATAGGTATAGAGGCGGCACCAAGTATGTCCTTGCACAGTCTTACCTGACAGCCCAATGCAGGATAGACGGCAGGCTATGCAGTACAAGAAAGACCATTTGCTGTACGTTGATTTCCGCCCTCCCCCTTCATCCCCGCACACAGATATGGATCTGTCAGGGTGTCATGTTTGAATACTAAGTTAAGTAATATCAGAGTTAAGATAAAAATCAGTGGTTTAATTGATTAAATGAGCATAGGGCTAGACACATGGTTATAACTCAGTAAAAACTAATTTTTTAAAACAGCTTACTTTAAAACAAAATGGATTTCAAAAATTGAAAAACACTTGGTTAAAAAAATTCTGTTTTTTAAAAAAAAAATGTATCCAGAGAGATTAAGATTTAGAACTTCTAATTTATAAGTTAAGACATTTTATTCACTTGACCTTTTAAGCAAAGTTTTATAGGTAAGACACAATAGGCCGTGGACTACATTAGTAATCTGATATTAAAGTGTTCTCAGAGAATTTATTTCTCTATAAATTATTCAGTGGAGTAAAGAAAATGGCTTTACTCAGTGGAGGGCCGTCAACTTGAATATCTTGTTAAGCTTTATATGTTTTTTTGAGGGGTAGTTGTTGGTTTAGGCATTCTAAATCAGAGTATTGCTTAGAAACGAAAAAATCGGGAAAGTTTGTGTTTCTTTGCAAGTCTGCCATATACACTGAGCTCAGAAGGTACAGTCTGGTGTTGGGAGGCAGACATGATCTTGGGCAGCGTGGACCAGAAGGCCAAGTCTTCCACTTGTGCCTCCACCACTTCGAGCTGTGTGCCCTGGATGTCTTATTTATCTGTCACTTTATCTTCTTTTGCAAAATTGTCACATGACGCTTAACGCTCCTGATCATATAGGTTTATTGTGAGAATTGAATGTTTTCATTCAAACGTGAATGAAACATTTTATTTAGCTTGCAAAATGCTGTGCAAATGTAAGAAGGGAGTGTTAGGTGTCAGATTTTTTAGTTTGTTTTAGTGGAATAGCATACTCTAACTTCAGTCAGATTAGTTTAAATAGTTCAAAGAAGTTTAAAGAAAAGGTTTAAGTGGTTTCGTTTAAATAATTTAAAGAAAAGGAAAAAAATCTACATTCACAAATAAACAAGTTAGACATTTTAAAATTTAAATTTTTCGTTAAAATTTTTACTTGCTGCTGAATAAAAATCAGAAAACGCAGGGTTTTTGTCGGGGAGAGAGGGGAGGGCTTAAATGAATTATCTAATGTTTTCCAAATAGTCCTTGTTAAATTTTTGAACTAGAGATTGTTAATCTCTTAGGAACATTATAAATATCGTAGCCATACATTTGCCCTTTAGAGTTTTAAAAAATTGCTGTTTACAGGTTAGGGAACTGCTTCTCAGAGAGGTTAATGACTTACTCATGATTGCCCCAATAGTAAGTAGTAAGAGGAGACCTGGAATTAAAACCCAGGCTTTTTGATTTGTCGTCTTATTGTCAATATCTGAATTTGCGGTACAAAATAACCAGGTTATTCAGTTTTGGGCATTGATTTAGACTTAATCTAAAAATCATTAAAGTAGTTTAGAATGTATTCTTACTCCCCAACAAAATATTATCTTAATTGTATGTAATATATATCTTAAAATATCCTACAAAAATGTGTTTGTATAGCGCAATAATCAAAATTTTCTTTAACTTAAAAAAAATTTAGATCCATTGGAGTTACCACTAACAAATTTGATCTTGAATCAAATTCACCTTGAGTGTAATATTGGGGAATCAGTGAAATGCTCTGAGGGTTGGCAGTTGTGACTAAATCCACATTTCAGGAGAAAAAGGCAGTTTGTTTTGTTGGTCTGCACGTGCTGTGAATCCTCAGCCCTGCAGCAGGGGCCCGCCAGCGACTATGGCACTCGCAGCCCATCAGTGACAGCCAGACTGTTGTGAGGTGACATCTGAAGGAGACAGAGTCCTTGCTGCCTGTTTAGCTCACTAACTTTAAGTATAGAGAATGGGCTTTATGGTCCAAATCCACTTAATCCACGTTGAGAGGGAAAAGAGAAGGGATTTGATCCCAGTGCCTAGTACAGAAAGCAGTAAAAATTTAGTCACTATTAATGTTAACTATTAGAGACCTTCCAGTTTACCTTCAAAACAGAGGAAGTTGATTTTCATGTCTATACTTAGTCCGTCTTGCTGCTGTTTAAGCCTCTGGTTACAGAAGAGCCTCTCAACAGTATTTCACAGAATGGCCCAGTGCCATCTGGTACCTGTGAAACTCTTGAGTGGACTTGGGCCGCACTTCCTTTGCCTGGTTCCGGTTGTTGCTTGGAGCCCACAGCCTCACTCTCCTTGAGCAAGTAGGCAGGCAGCATTGTATTGGTTAAGACTGTGGGGACCTGAAGTTCAGAGTTAGAAGCCTGCTTGTAACACTTAGTATCTCTTGACTTTGGGCAATTAACTTAGTCTCTTGGAGTCTTGTTTTCTTCATTTGTAATATGGGGATGATAATATTTACCTTATCAACATGCTGTAATGTACTAAGCACAGCATTTGGCACCTGGTCAGCCCCGGTAGTGGTTCGTTAAGATGGTGATTTTTATGATTAAACCAAGTATTGTGTGATTTTAATCTTGAGAAGAATTTTCTCTGAGTTAGGGAGCAAACTGAATTTGTGGACTGGTGTCATTAGGGTGCTTGTTTGTGAGAAGAGGAAGGATGACCTTAGGTTGGATGGCCGAATGGAAGTTTGGGAGGCTGAGGAGAGTGAGTTGTTTGGCTTTCTAAAAAGACAGTCAATGTCTGTTATTTGAAAATGCGTTTTGATTGAAACCATTGAGTTTGCCTGATTGTGGATTAAATCCTTGTATGTGACTGGACTGAGAAAATTACTGATATTGGCACTCCAGTTTCTCTTACACATTGAAACCTACTCTTTCTCTGCAAGTGCAGACTCCATCTCTGTCTTTTCAACTGAGGGAAAAAATAAGATCCTCTTTTGTTTTTTTTCTAGAATCTATCGTCACTTATTGAATTGGGTGGAAAGTTTGAGCAGTGAGTCATTCCTCTTTGGGGGATCACCTGAATCTTCTTGCTGCAACGCCCTCAGAGCTGAATTCTTAGTGGGAAAACACGTACAGCATCCATGTACATTAAGGATTGGTGCTTTCTGGACTATTTGAGTAACTGAACATTACAGAAAGAACTGAAAAACAAGCAAAATCACTTGTCCCAAAGTGATTGGTTCTTCAAATCCCTACTTCCCAAGTCTGAATGAACTCTTAAGAAGAGAATGTTTTCTCTGTGAGTGAGGGTCAAAGTGGCCTGATACTTAAAGTGAGAAGATGATGGAACAGAACGAAGAGCATGGATCAGGGAGTCCAGAAAGCTGGCTCCTCGCCTTGCTATTTTATGATTGTGATACTCTGAGCAAGGTGGTTCCCTTGTCTGGCTTCAGTTTTTTCACCTGTATGGTCAGGGGCTGTAGATGATCTTTAGGATTATGGGTTGGAAGTAGCTTTGTGCACCCTTCCTTAAGAGCATAGACAGACATCCTTGAAGCATCCTTGGCAGCTTGTCATTCCATCTCTATTTGGCTATTTCATTCATTGGCTTGGCTTCTCTTCTAGAGATGCAGAATCCTTGATTTTCAAGGCAGTTTTGAAGAACTTAATGTTAGGTAGCTTTTCACGTTGGATGGATTCCTAGCCCTCCCGTAGTCGTAATTCTATCTTTTCCATCTTTCACATGACAAATCTTCAGATACTGAACAAGAGTTATGTTGATTCTTCTCCGAGTTATGCTGCCAAAGCTCTTTCTACTGTCCCTCTTTGATGTAGTTTCAGACTCTCTGTAATCATGCTAGCTTTCCTGAAATGTTCCCGTTTTTCATTGCCACTTTTAAACTGTGGTCCTCAGAAGAGCTTATAGTACTTCAAATAGGGTATGACCAGCATGGGGCATGCTAAGAAGGTTTAAAAATTGTGATTTCATTAGTATAGCCCAAGTTGATATGTTTTTTGGGTTTATTTTATAGACAGCCATGTCCTGTTTTAAACATGTATGTAACTGATCCTTGGTGTGTTGTTTTTCACGTGAATTGCTCATAGTAAGGCCTTATGTTATAGATGAGCAGCTTCTGTTTTTACATCCAGTGTAGTACTTTATATTTATCTTTCTTTTTGTGAGTTATTTTGTATCTGTGTCTTGTTCTGGACTGCTAAATCCTTCTGAACCTTCCATCTGCCCTGGGTATTAGGGAGCCCCACAGGTTGTCTCCTTGTTCTAACTGATCCTGCCTCTGAGTACATCCCAAGTTTGTCTGTTGATGAAAATGTTGACCAGGTAAAGTCAAATACAGTCTCTTATGGCTTCCTGTTAGGGTCTTTCTTCTCTTTACATTTGACTTGTGGGGAACCCTGACAGTGGTTTCAGGCTCCAATAGACAGTATATTTCATGGTTGGATGTTGGATGTTTTGTCTTGGTTTGAAGCCTTGAATTCAAACAACGTTCTCATTAATTTATCATCTATCTTGAAAATTCTGTAAGTTTTAATTTTTATATACATTTGGACTCCCAATGCTAGCTTTTTTCCAGTTGTGTTCTAGTTAGCTTTTACTTTAGTGATCTCTAATAATTGCTCCCTGGCCCCCATCCTTTCTTTTCATTCAGTCTCCCCATGGTTTCCTGACCTCTGGAGTGCCCCGTACTGAGTGCTGAACAAGAGGGTGCTGGTGGAACAACAGAAGGAGAAAATCTCTTATGTTAGCGTTTCCAGTGTTCTTCCAGAGGTACCAGTATGAGTACACACCAGTTTTTCAAAAGACTGTAACTTTAGACAGTTTAAATATAATCTGTGGGGAGATAAGGTTTAAAAAACAGTGACAAGGAGAATATACTGAAATGTCATTCCAGGTTTTCTGAGTGATGCTGTATGTTGAAAAGAACTTTTTATAGAAAATAAAGGATGTATATACTGAGGTTAAAAATGTGAGTGAAATCTACCTGGCAAATAACTGGTAAAAACATTAGTTATGAGTATGTAATGGGATATTACTACATCAAAAAATACCACAGAAGTTCTCTCTACTGATCTGTGTGAAGAGAAGTATTAGAGTTTGACATGGAGATAGTTATATAGATTGGCCACATCTGCATATTTTTTTAATTCTGTGACTTATACTTTGTAATGGAATTTCCTTTGTTGCATGAATTTATATGACCTTTTCTTAGTTTCATATATTACAAAAGAAACGTAAGCGTAAATGTTTCCAAAATAATATCACTGCCCAAATGTCCTATTAAGCCAGTCATTTTATGAATCAGCAAGACCAGTCTCATCTCTCCTTGCTACCATTTTTTTGGTCTTTCTCCCTTTCTTCCTCCTGCAAGTGAGCGCGTATCTATATGCTTAAGTATGTACCCACACTGATACCCACTCTCCTTTTTCTCAGCCCAGCTCCAGGGGTGAAAGGAAAGATTGCAAAAACATCTCAGAAGTCTTATGAAGATGGGACAAAATTTAAGGAATATCCTATCATTCTGTCACTCTTAAAATATTCTTTTATGGAACATGTACATCCCAAGTTATGGTAGCAATTAGTAGCTCTTTCTGTGTTTGAGATGCTGTTTAGTGTAAAGTATTAGCAGTAATAGAGCACACGCTCTGTAGAGTTAAAGGATCTTATTTGTGAAGTTAGGAAAGATGACTATATCAATTATAAGTACAGTTGAGAATGGAGGACTCACTGTGAGAATGATTTTGAAGATGTATCTATAAATGCTTGAAATTTTAATCTAATTATTAGTTTAAGTAGAACTTTTAATAGAACTACAATGGATTTGCCATTATATCACTATTATCATTGGAATTTTGCTTTAGTTATATTTGGCTCCCAATTTATATAAAACCTTTATCATTTGGAGCATAAACTTAAACTTTTGCAGCATGGATTTTAGGAGCAGTATAGAGATGAATCTCCAGTGATTCTATTTTTTATTACAGGAAATGCTATGTCCAGAAGCTCTCCAAATGAAGGTGTTTTTAATGATTAACTTTCTGCACAGAACAAGATACTGTATGGTTTCTAGATTACAGTGCTCTAGGGGGTGCATGTAGAAATTGGAACTCTAATAGGATTCAGTTTTATTAAATACATAAGGTTTTGCACCTTAAAGGTTAAGTATCCAGTTGCACCCAACTTAGGAAATTCAAAGTTATAATTTTCACAATAACTGTTACGTTGTCCCTATGGGCAGATTTAGAATTTGCATTGTTGGGTGTAATGTATAGTTGATTCTTACATTTAATGAATGACAGAAATTAACTTCATTTTTCTATGTACTTTAATTTGGCAGTATTCATTAATCAGTAACAACTTGAACATATACTATGTGATACGCCCTGGGATATAGAAATGAAGAAATCAAACAAAAAACCCTGCTCTATGTTGTACTCTTAGATAATAGGGGGGAATGCAGGAATTTAACTCTGTGATCCTATGATAAAATTAAGGGAGTAATTGTGCATTGCACCAGGAATGCTTACACATGCTGCTTACAAATGATGTCACTTGCCAAGTTTACACATCTGATTTAGAGGAAACAAAGATTTCAGACTTAATTGAGGACACATGTCTTTGGTATCTTTCTTGCGGTAACTCTTTCTAGTCCTTGAAGACTATCATGAAACCATCAATAGGACTTACTTTAAAAAACCTCCAACTGGAGTAGCAATTTAAGATTGAGTGATTATTCACTGGGGCATGGTTTTCATATTACCAAAAATCTAAAGGTTTTAAGGTTCAGGCCTCTTTTGGGGCTGTTAAAGCTATGGTATTGTTTGTAAAAATAAAAAAACTGAAATAAAAAATGGCCTGGGGTTTCTAAACCGTGTGCCATGTGGTCAGTTCAGTTTTTCTTGACATAGAGCAGGGAGCCATTGTAAACAGGACCATTCTAATCCATATGCAGCTGGCAGCTTCAGTCTTTCACAGACTAACAAGTAAGACCACTATGAGCTCTATAGCTTCTTTAGTTTTCGCATGGGTGCTTCATCACATGGAAGCCAGGGGAGGAGGAGCCAGGGAGAAGGAACACTTTGTCTTCAGACTTAGAAAGTACACTTGGAAAAGAAAAGAGAATCTTTTGAATAAAATCAGAAGGGAAAACATGCATGCAAACAAGATTCTGGAATCCTACAAAATAATAACATACCCAAACTCTTTGCATGGGAGATTTTTGGCCAAGTTTTTTTGGCCCGTGTAAGATTTTTGTCATAAAAGGAAGCAGTTTTTAATGCTCAGTTCTTAGTTTCCAATCTCATGAGCTTCCTGACATTTAAACAATATTTTTGACAATGAGAACAATTAAATTATATGGAAATTTAGCCCCTAAAATATATTTTCCAGTATCTTTCCCTGGATACTATTAGCTGTAGTCTTGTCTACTGAGAGATGAATTAGGTGACCTCATAAAGTCTCTATAGTACCCATCCTGGGAGATGTTTAAAAAATATTTTTATAATAAAAAAATATTTTATTTTTTATATATAAAAATATATGCCACGGGACCCCCACCTCCTCGTTTTCTCTGTCAGTTGAATTCTTAAAATGATTACATTTTTTCTTGTTCCCTGTGACTAAATTTTATTTATTTTCCAGTCTTTAGGCAAAGAATGGCATAAATTAGGGCAGGTAGAAAACCTCAAAGAGCTTCCTCCACTCTCCTGAAGCTCATATTGTGTCCATCTCCTGTATGACTACCACCCACGAGGGGAAACTCCCATCCCTGTTCTGCTCTCTTTTGTTCATATTTATTGTTGGGCAGCAGACCTTAAGGTAGACAAGGGCGGGTGGGTTTTAAAGAGGAAACTCCTATTTAAACTCCTGTTTTTAAGAGGAAGTTCCCATTCCTGAAACTCTTGCTGTTATTTTCTCCCAGTAGCTGTCTCTTCTTTTTTTCAGGGGAGACATGAGAGAGAGATATTAAATCCAAGAAAGCAGGGGGATTTTCACCACCTCTTTTATCCTCCTTCATGGCCCTGCTCATCTTTTCCTTTTCCAGAATACTTCTTTACAAATCAGACCTGGGGAGTTTTTTCCCCACAAAATAGATTCTGCTACAGTTACTGTGCTTCAGGAAGTCTGGGGCTTGAGTCCTGAGAATCTCTATGTTTCTTGAGTTGTGCAGGTGCCTTTGATGCCCAATTAGATTTGAGAACTGTTGGATACCTGTGCACCGCAGATACTTTAGGAGTTCTGAGTCCTAGGTCACAGGAGTCAATACCAGTGGGGCTTAGAGCATGGCAGATAGGTCCACAGGTATCGGGGGTTCGTGACCTGACAGCCAAAGCTTCACGGAGTGAGAGTACAGTTCAACTTAACTGAAATCATCCTGTTGTGGGGGCTGGTGTTTACAGTGCCCTGTTTAAAGTTTATTAGAGAGGGGAGCTATCAAGATGGCGGAGGAGTAGGATGTGGAGCTCACCTCCTCCCACAAATACATCAGAAATACATCTACACATGGAAAAATTTGTACAGAACATATACTGAACACTGGCAGAAGAGCTCAGACTTCCGAAAGGGCAAGGAAACCTCCACGTAACTGCGTAGGACAAAAGAAAAAAGGAAAAAAAAGGGAGGAAAAGGAATCAGAACGGGACCTGCACCCCAGGGAGGGAGCTCTGAAGGAGGAAAGGTTCCCACACCTGTGAAGTCTGCTCGTGGGCAGGGAGATCAGCTTGGACAGAGGGGGAGCTTTGGAGCCTTGGAGGAGAGCACAGCAACCGGTTTGTGGTAGGCAAAATGGAGAGTAACCTGCACAGACGGTCAGTACCGCCACCCTGTGCTCCCCACCCTGGATGCTTGTCTGCCGGTATGGGCGGGGGCTGAGTGCTGAAGCTCAGGCTTCAGAAGTCAGACCCAGGGAGACGACCAAGGTTGGCTGTGGGAGACAGCCAGACAAGGCTGGAGTGTGGCAACAGAGGGTATCCTTGGAAGAAGCCTGGTCCCACCAGAGACGCAAGGCAGCACCACTGTTGGGAGATGTGTGAGGAGAGGGGAGGCACTGCCATAGGAGCTTCTTTCCCTGTGTGTGCTCTCGGGCAACAGGACACCACCTGCACAAGCTTCTGGGATGGACGCAAGCCACCGCCACCGTTCTGGGCTCCGGAGGTGGGCACGGGCTGCCGCCACCACCACTAAGAGACCCACAAGCAGGTGCCAGTCGCTTCCCCCGCTGTCCCAGGAGTGCATGGGCTGGTGCTGCCACTACAAGACCTGTGAGCAGGCATCAATCATGGCTCCTACCATCTGAGGAGAGTGCAGGGACAGCACATGGGCTGTGAGCAGGTGCCAATTGCTGCCCCTGCCATCCCGGGACTGCGCACAGGCCACAGCTGCACCTTCACACCCCCGTATCAAGGGGATGATGGCCAGCACGTGCTGAGGAAAGAGGCAGCAAGCATCCAAACTAAAACCAGACCCTTGATTCCAGACAAGATGGTTGAGTAGAAAGACTTGAGCTCACCTCCTCTCAGAAAAACACCATAATCCGAACTAACTGCTGAACAGCCATTGACAGAAAAGACTGGAACCTACCAAAAAAGATATTTTACATCCAAAGACAAAGAAGAAGCCACAGTAAGATGATAGGAGGGGTGCTTTCATGATGTAAACAAATCCCATACCCACTGGGTGGGCGACCCATAAACTGGAAAATAATTATATCGCAGAGGTTCTCCCAGAGGAGTGAGAGTTCTGAGCCCGACGTTAGGCTCCCCAGTCTGAGGGTCTGGAATTCGGAGGAGGAGCCCCCAGAGCATTTGGCTTTGAAGACCAGTGGGGCTTGAGTGCAAGCGCTCCACAGGGCTGGGGGAAACAGAGACTCCGCTCTTGGAGGGCACACACAAGTTTTCATGTGCACTGGGAACCCATCACAAAGCAGTGACTCCCTAGGAGGCTGGGCTAGACCTACTGGTGAATCTTCGAGGGTCTCCTGGGGAGACGGGTCGGCTGTGGCTCACTGTGGGGGCAAGGACACTGGTGGCGGAGGCCCCAGGGAATATTGATCCGCGTGAGCACCCTTGGAGGTCGCCATTTTGGCATGGAGACCTGGCCCAACCCAGCAGCCTGCAGGCTCCACTGCTGGGACAACTCAGGGCAAACAACGAGGAGGGTGCTGCCCCATCAGCAGACAGGCTGCCTGAAGTCGTATGGAGCTCACAGCCACCCCTGAACACACCACTTGGCATGGCCCCACCCACCAGGACAAGACCCAACTCCACCCACCAGTGGGCCGGCACCAGTCCCTCCCACCAGGAAGCCTGCATAAGCCCCTGGACCAACCTCACCAGAACCAAGAGGAGCTTCACCTCTGCAGTCTGCAGAAAGGAGACCACAAACACGGAAAGTTAGACGAAGTGAGATAGCAGAGAAATATGGTCCAGATGAAGGAACAAGACAAAAACCCAGAACAACAACTAAGTGAAGTGGAAAAAGGCAGCCTACCTGCTAAAGAATTCAGAGTAATGATAGTAAAGATGATCCAAGGTCTCAGAAAAAAAAAATAGAGGCACAGACTGAGAAGATAAAACAAATGTTTAACAAAGAGCTAGAAGGTTTAAAGAACAAACAGAGATGAACAATACAATAACTGAAATGAAAAATACACTAGAAGGAATACATAGGAGAATAAGTGAGGCAGAAGGATGAATAAGTGAGCTGGAAGACAGAGTGGTGGAAATCACTGCTGCAGAACAGAATAAAGAAAAAAGTATGAAAAGAAATGAGGACAGTCTCAGAGACATCTGGGACAACATTAAATGCACCAACATTTGCATTATAGGGGTCTCAGAAGGAGAAAAGAGAGAGAGAGAGAGAGAGAGAGAGAAAGGGCCTGAGAAAATATTTGAAGAGATTATAGCCAAAAACTTCCATAACATGGGAAAGGAGACACTCAAGTCCAGGATGCTCAGAGAGACCCATACAGGATAAACCCAAGAAGGAACATGCCGAGACACATAGTAATCAAACTGACAAAAATTAAAAACAGAGAAAATATTAAAAGCAAGAAATAACACACAAGGGAATCCCCATAAGGCTATCAGCTGATTTTTCAGTAGGAACTCTGCAGGCCAGAAGGGAGTGGCATGATAAGTGATGAAAGGGAAAAACCTACAACCGAGAATACTCTACTCAGCAAGGTTCTCATTCAGATTCCACGGAGAAATCAAAAGCTTTGCAGACAAGCAAAAGCTAAGAGAATTCAGCACCACCAAACAAGCTTTACAACAAATGCTAAGGGAATTTCTCTAGGTGGAAAAGAAAAGGAGACAACTAGAAACAAAATTACGAGTGGGAAAGCTCACTGGTAAAGGCAAACATACAATACAGTCAGGAAATCATCCACACAAAAATATATCAAAACCAGCAGTCGTGAGAAGAGAGTACAAACACAGGATATTGGAAATGCAATTGAATTTAAGAGACCAACAACTTAAAACAATCTTGTATGTTACAGAGTGCTATATCAAAATCTCACGGGAGGGACTTCCCTGGTGGTGCAGTGGTTAAGAATCTGCCTGCCAGTGCAGGGGACACAGGTTTGATCCCTGGTCCGGGATGATCCCACATGCCATGGAGCAACTAAGCCCATGTGCTACAACTCCTGAGCCTGTGCTCTAGAGCCCACGAGCCACAACTACTGCACGCCACAACTACTGAAGCCCACGCGCCCTAGAGCCTGCGTGCCACAACTGTTGAGCCCATGCCCTGCAACTACTGAAGCCCACGTGCTCTAGGGCCCACGTGCCCCAACTACTGAGTCCACTTGCTGCAACTACTGAAGCCCGTGTGCCTAGAGCCTGTGCTCTGCAACAAGCCACTGCAGTGAGAAGCCTGCGCACCACAATGAAGAATAGACCCCGCTCACCGCAGCTAGAGAAAGCCTGTGCACAGCAGTGAAGACCCAATGCAGCCAAAAAAACCCACCAAACCTCATGGGAACTGCAAACCAAAAATCTATAATAGATACACACACAAAAAAGAAAAAGCAATCCAAACAGAACACTAAAGATAGTCATCAAAACACAAGAGAAGAGAACAAAAGAGGAAGGGAAGAAAAAAAGACCTACGAAAACAAATCCAAAACAATTAACAGAATGGAATAAGAACATACGTGTTGATAATTACCTTAAATGTAAGTGGATTAAATGCTCCAACAAAAAGACACACTGGCTGAATGGATACAAAAAGAAGACCCGTATATAGGCTGTGTACAAGAGACCCACTTCAGATCTAGGGACACATACAGACTGAAAATGAGGGGATGGAAAAAGGTATTCCATGCAAATGGAAATCAAAAGTAAGCGAGAGTGGCATTACTCATATCAGACAAAATAGACTTTACAATAAACACTGTTACAAGAGACAAAGAAGGACACTACATAATGATCAAAGTATCAATCCAAGAAGAAGATACAACAATTGTAAATATATTTGCACCCAACAGAGCACCTCAGTATATAAGGCAAATGCTAACAGCCATAAAAGGAGAAATTGATAGTAACACAATAATAATGGGAGACTTTAACACCCCACTTACATCAATGGATGGATCATCCAGACAGGAAATCAATAAGGAAACACAGGCCTTAAATGACCCATTAGACTAGATGGACTTAATTGATATTTATGGAGCATTCCATCCAAAAGCAGCAGAGTACACATTCTTCCCAAGTGCACACAGAACATTCTGCAGGATAGATCACATGCTGGGCCACGAAGCATGCCTTCGTAAATTTAACAAAATTGAAATCATATCAAGAATCTTTTCTGACTATAACGCTTTGAGGTTAGAATCAATTACAAGAAAAAAACTGAAAAAAAAAAAACACACAAACACAAGGAGGCTAAATAATATGTTAGTAACCAGTGGATCACTGAAGAAATCAAAGAGGAAATCAAAAAATATACCTAGAGACAAATGACAACAAAAACATGACAATGCAAAACCTATGGGATGCAGCAAAAGCAGTTCTAAGAGGGAAGTTTATAGTGATACAAGATTACCTCAGGAAAGAAGAAAAATCTCAAACAACCTAACCTTACACCTGAAGCAACTAGAGAAAGAAGAACAAACAAAATCCAAAGCTAGTAGAAGGAAAGAAATCATAAAGATCAGAGCAGAAATAAATGAAATAAAAACAAAGAAAACAATAGCAAAGATCAATGAAACTAAAAGCTGGTTCTTTGAGAAGATAAACGACATTGATAAACCATTAGCCAGACTCATCAAGAGAAAGAGGGAGTGGACTCAAATGAATAAAATTAAAATTGAAAAAGGAGAAGTTACAACAGACACCGCAGAAATACAAAGCATCCTAAGAGACTACTACAGGCAACTACATGCAATAAAATGGACAACCTAGAAGACATGGAGAAAGTTTTAGAAGGGTACAACCTTCCAAGACTGAACCGAAGAAATAGAAAATACGAACAGACCAATCACAAGTACTGAAATTGAATATGTGATTTAAAAACTTCCAATAAACAAAAGCCCAGGACCAGATGGCTTCACAGGCAAATTCTACCAAATATTTAGAGAATAGTTAATGCCTATCCTTTTGAAACTCTTCCAAAAAATTGCAGAGGAAGGAACACTCCCAAACTCATTCTCTGAGGCCACCATCACTCTTATACTAAAACCAGACAGAGACACCACAAAAAAAGGAGAGAAAATTAGGGCTTCCCTGGTGGTGCGGTGGTTAAGAATCTGCCTGCCAATGCAGGGGACACGGGTTCAAGCCCCAGTCTGGGAAGATCCCACATTCTGCGGAGTAGCTAAGCCCATATGCCACAACTACTGAGCCTACACTCTAGAGCCCGCAAGCCACGACTACTGAGCCTGTGTGCTGCAACTACTGAAGCCCACACACCTAGAGCCCGTACTCTGCAACAAGAGAAGCCACCACAATGAGAAGCCCGTGCACTGCAACTAAGAGTAACCCCTACTTGCCGCAACTAGAGAGAGCCTGTGTGCAGCAATGAAGACCCAACACAGCCAAAAATAAATAAAATAAATAAATTTATTTTTAAAAAAATCAAGAGGGCTTCCCTGGTGATGCAGTGGTTAAGAATCTGCCTGCCAATGCAGGGGACACGGGTTTGAGCCCTGGTCCCAGAAGATCCCACATGCCACGGAGCAACTAAGCCTGTGCACCACAACTACTGAGCCTGCGCTCTAGAGCTCAGGAGCCACAACTACTGAAGCCCCCGTGCCTAGAGCCCAAGCTCCGCAGCAAGAGAAGCCACTGCAATGAGAAGCCTGCGCACCACAACGAAGAGTAACCCCTGCTCTCTGCAACTAGAGAAAAAAGCCTGCGCGCAGCAACAAAGACCCAGTGTTGCCAAAAAAAAAAAAAAAAACATAAAGAGAAAGAAAATTACAGGCCAGTATCACTGATGAACATAGATGGAAAAGTCCTCAACAAAATACTAGCAAACCAAATCAAACAATATATTAAAAGGGATCATATGCTATGATCAAGTGGGATTTATCCCAGGGATGGAAGTATTCTTCAATATCCGCAAATCAATCAGAGTGATACACCACAGTAACAAACTGAAGAATACAAACCATATGATCATCTCAATAGATGCAGAAAAAGCTTTTCACAAAATACAACAGCCGTTTATGATGAAAACTCTCCAGAACGTGAGCATAGAGGGAACCTACCTCAACATAATAAAGGCCATGTATGACAAACCCACAGCTAACATAATTCTCAGCAGTGAAAAGCTGAAAGCATTTCCTCTTAAGATCAGGAACAAGACAAGGATGTCCACTCTCATCACTTTTATTCAACATAGTTCTGGAAGTCCTAGCCATGGCAATCAGAGAAGAAAAAGAAATAAAAGGAATCCAAATTGGAAAAGAAGAAGCAAAACTGTCACTGATTGCAGATGACATGATACTATACATAGAAAGTTCTAAAGATGCTACCAGGAAACTACTAGAGCTCATCAGTGAATTCGGTAAAGTTGCAGGATACCAATTAATACACAGAAATCCCTTGCATTCCTATGTACTAACAACAGAAGATCGGAAAGAGAAATTAAGGAAAAAAATCCCGTTGACCATCACATCAAAAAGAATAAAATACTTAGGACTAAACCTACTTAAGGAGGCAAAAACCTATACTGTGAATACTGTAAGACTCTGGTGAAGGAAACTGAAGATGACACAAACGGATGGAAAGATATACCATGTTCTTGGATTGGGAGAATCAATATTGTCAAAATGACTGTACTACTCCAGGCAGTCTACAGATTCAGTGCAATTCCTATTAAGTGACCAATGGCATTTTTCACAGAACTGGAACAAAAAATTTTAAAATTTGTATGGAAACCCAAAAGACCCCACATAGCTAAAACAATCTTGAGACAGAAGAACGGAGGTGGAGGTATCAGGCTTCCTGACTTAAGACTATACTACAAAGCTACAGTCATCAAAACAGTACGGTATTGGCACAAAAAACAGACACGTAGATCAACAGAACAGGACAGAATGCCCAGAAATAAACCCACGCAACTGTCGTCAATTAATCTACAACAAAGGAGGCAAGAATATACAGTGGAAAAAAGAAAGTTTCTTCAATAAGTGGTGCTGGGAAAACTGGTCAACTACATATAAAAGAATGAAATTAGAACATTCTCTAACACCATACACAAAAATAAACTCAATATGGATTAAAGATGTAAATATAAGACCAGATACTATAAAACTCCTAGAGGAAAACATAGCCAGAACACTCTCTGACATAAATAGTAGCAATATCTTTTTGCATCCACCTCCTAGAGTCATGAAAATAAAAACAAAAATAAACAGATGGCACCTAACTAAACTTAAAAGCTTTTTCATAACAAAGGAGACCATAAACAAAACAAAAAGACAACCCACAGAATGGGAGAAAATATTTGCAACTGAAGTGACTGACAAGGGATTAATCTCCAAAATATACAAACAGCTCATGCAGCTCAATATCAAAAAAAAAAAAAAAATCAGAAAATGGGCCAAGGATGTAAATAGACATTCTCCGAAGAAGACATACAGATGGCCAAAAACCACATGAAAAGGTGCTCAACATTGCTAATTGTTAGAGAAGTGCAACTGAAAACTACAGTGAGGTATCACCTCACACTGGTCAGAATGGCCATCATCAAAAAGTCCACAAACAACGAAGGCTGGAGAGGGTGTGGGGAAAAGGGAACCCTCCTACACTCTCAGTGGCAATGTAAATTGGTACAGCCACTATGGAGAACAGTATGGAGGTTCCTTATAAAGCTAGAAATAGAGCTACCATATGATCCAGCAATCCCACTCCTGGGCATATATCTGGAGAAAGCCATAATTCGAAAAGATACATGCACCCCAGTGTTCATTGCGGCACTGTTTACAAGAGCCGGGACATGGAAGCAACCTAAATGTCCATTGACAGATGAATGGATAAAGAAGTGGTACATATCTATGGAGAATATTACTCAGCCAAAAAAAAGAATGAAATAATTCCATTTGCAGCAACATGGATGGACCTAGAGATTATCAATACTAAGTGAAGTAAGTCAGACAGAGAAAGACAAGTATCATATGATATCACTTACATGTGGAATCTAAAAAAATGATGCAGGTAAACTTGTTTACTGAAGAGAAACAGACTCACAGACTTAGAGGGCTGCCTTTGGTTGCCATGGGGGAAAGGTGGGAGGGATGATGAATTGGGAGATTGGGATTGCCATATGCACAGTACTATATGTAAAATAGATAATCAGCAAGGACTTACTGTAGAGAGGGAACTATAGTCAATACTCTGTAATAACCTATACGGGAAAAGAATCTGAAAAAAAGAATAGATACATGAATGTGTGTAACTAAATTACTGCTCTACACCTGAAACTAACACAACATTGTCAGTCAACTATACTCCAATATAAAATAAAAAAGTTTTTTAAAATCCAAATATCTTTCTATGTTTTGCAAGAAAAAGATAAAGTATATTAGTTTTGCACTCCTTTATATTCCTTTTAATTTGGAAGTTGATGGAAAGCTGCGCTTGAAGATGTAATGGGTAAGCTGACATCCTCACCCCTGCTCAAAGATGAGACTAATTAAAAATATATACTTTGTTCACATAATTGATATATCTAAGTAGATTTTTTATAAAGAGGATCCACATTGTTTTTCTTCGTAGTGGTCCATCTTGTTAGTGGAATATAGTGTTTCTTTAGTTTCTTTCATCTTCATATTAATATGGGATTTAAAATAAATTTTATTTATTTATTTATTTATTTTCTGCTTCGTTGGGTCTTCATTGCTGTGCGCGGGCTTTCTCTAGTTGCAGCGAGCGGGGGCTACTCTTCGTTGCGGTGTGCGGGCTTCTCATTGCAGTGGCTTTCTCTTGCTGCGGAGCACAGGCTCTAGGCGCATGGGCTTCAGTAGCTGCGGCACGCGGGCTCAGTAGTTGTGGCACACAGGCTTAGTTGCTCTGCGGCATGTGGGATGTTCCCGGACCAGGGCTTGAACCCGTGTCCCTTGCATTGGCAGGTGGATTCTTAACCACTGTGCCACCAGGGGAGTCCCTAATATGAGAATTTTAAACATGTATTTTGATGACATTTCTCCTTAACATTCTTCATCACCATCAGCATCATATTGGCATTCTCTGTTGTTGGAAGGATATTCCAGGTACAGGAAAATATGAGCAAAGTCAACAGGCATGTTTGAGAAACAGCAGGCCCTGCTCCCTTGGGGCCAAAGTGTAGGCTCCTTGAAAAAAGAGTGGAAGCATAGATTAGGGGCAGAGTGTCAGGAGCTTTAAAGTAATTTCTGTTTGGACTTTATTCTGTGTGTCATAGCTTTTATAGGGAAATAGGCTCAGAGTTTAAAATAGTTAACTCCATAAATATAATTGTAGCACCACATCTTAGTTAGAAGGATAATGTCTTATATTTGAGTTACATTTCAGAACTTAAAAAACTGTATACTTCGTGCAGTATTTCTGTACCACACAAGGAAAATAGCTTTAAAAAGGCGTTCTCTTGACACAGTTTGTGGTCTTGTGACTCAGTGGCAGGCCTGTCCTGAGAGGACAGGGACCTGTGATGACTGTGAAATAAATGATAGCCTCATCGTACAGAGGACAGCCTGAGCTGCATTAGGATCTTCTTTGTCTCAGGGTTTGGGGCTTCTCCCTGCTTTGGCCGATCTATATTTTACTCCCCATCCCTGCCCCCTGCTTCCTGCCCTCTCCTCCTCCATTAACATACTGGTGCTTTGAGCCTTAGGTCTGAAGGTCTCTATCATCTTGCTGTCCCTTTAGGGAAGCACATACCTAACCTGATGAGGTCCTTTTCAAAATAGTGGATTATGCTGTGTTTTCAGCAACGGATGATTTTTGCATATTACAGTCTTTTAACATCTCCTTAATGTTAAAACCATGTGCATTCTTAATAATTTATATACTAAATAGAATAAGTAATTGTTTATCAATATGGTGGGTTATATAAATATAAAATGTAGGAATTTCATATACACCTGGTGGAATAATCACTAACAGATATGGAAAGAAGGGCAAAAACGAGTTGAAAGGAGTAGTTCATCCTCATTTGTCACTCATTTTTCTTTAAAGAGTACTCTTTAAAGGGTACATTAAAAATCAAAGTTGGACTTCCCTGGTGGTCCAGTGGTTAAGACTCTGTGCTTCCATTGCAGGGGGCACGGATTCAATCCCTGGTTGGAGAAGATCCCGCATGCTGCGTGGCAGGGCCAAAATAAAATAAAATTAAAACTGCATCAACAGTTAAAAAATATCAAAAGTTGTTTACAATCGGTATCAAAATTTTGTTTTAACAGTGTTTTCAACATTTTAAATCTTTCTGGTTATTATATGCAGTCTTTATGAAGAGTAAAAGTACTTGCCATAATTAGTCAAGAGTGATGTTTCTGTATGGATATTTATTTTCAAAACATCAGTTACTTTGAAATCACATTAGATAGTATTTCAGTATAAGTCTTTGAATGTAACAGAATGATGTTATGCTTTAATTTATCCCAGAATTCCAGAAAAGGATTTAGTTTGGTTTAAAAATAAATAAAACTCAAATCTGAAATGTATTTATTGAAACTGGATTTTGTTGCCTGTACAGAACATATCTTTTTCCTAGTTTAAAAAATGATCAGTGATGATAAATGCAGCATAAAAATCCTGTGAACCCAACTGTCATAAAGTAATTTAGTAAATATAATAAGGGCAGCATTTCAAAACAGTGAGTAAAGATAGATTATTCAGTGGATAGTGTTGGGACTAGTGGGTATTCATCTAGGAAAAAACAAACTCCAAATACTGTAATGTAAAACTGAAAACATATAGTAAGTATTGGAAGAAACCATAGGATAATTCTTTTATAAACTGCATGGGGAATGACTGTCTATATCTGATACAATAACCAGGAGCCATAAAAGAATAGATTGATAGCAATTCAGTTACATAAAATCCCTAAATTTCTGTATGACAGAAACCACCAAATTCACCTAACTGGAAAAACATTTTTGCAGCTCTTAACACAGACAAAGGGCTAATTTCCTTAATATATAAAAAGTTCCTTCAAACTCTCATCACAGACAAAAGGCTATTTTCTCCTACACATAAACCTGTATTTGTAATAACAGAAAAATTGGAAATTGCCTAAATGCTTGCATATAGGGGACTGGTAAATACTGTAAAGTGTGGTGGAGTTCCTTGCAGTTATAAAAGAGAAGGAAGCAACGGAGAAAGCACTTGTGGTGTTTACCATTTGGGTAAAAAGGGAGAAAATAGAATATATTTCTGTTTCCTTACATGTAACTAGACTACTTCTGGGTGAATACAAGGGAAATAAATCACATTCGTTTTCATGGAGTGAGAACTGGATGGCGGGGGGGCACAGGGTTGGAGGGAGAGTTTTTCCACTGCACATACCCTTTTGTTCTTTTTGTTTGGATTTTTTGAAGGTATCTCTTGAAAAAATAAGTTCTAAGAAATAAATTATGAAAGAAGGGTCTTGAAAAAATTGAACATTTAAATATATTGGGTTTTTTTAAATTGAGGTATAGTTGCTCTACAATGTTGTGTTAGTTTCTGCTGTACAGCAGTGTATCAGCCAGTGTATACATATATCCCCTCTTCCTTGGATTTCCTTCCCATTTAGGTCACCACAGAGCATTGACTAGAGTTTCCTGTGCTATATACATAGGTTCTCATTAGTTATCTATTTTATACATAGTAGTGTATATATTGTTTTAATAAAATGTTCTAGTTTCCTTGCTTGAAAAATAACATTACTCTAAGGGGCAAAAAGTGGGCCGTTCAGGGGGAGCATGTATGTTTAATTAAAGTGCCTCTTCAGCAATATTAAAAATCAGTCAGTTGTGATTTGGGGCAGAGTACATTAAAACCCTGTGGGAGACCGAGTTTCGAAGTTTGCTTTGAACTTGGACCGGGAGGAGAAGGGGTTAAAGGTGCGAAGCAGGTAAAGGAAGGGTTAAAGGCATTATGCAAGCTGTTAAGTAAAAAGGAAGTGCATTACAAAATGCTGAGCTCAGGAGTCTGGCTGCCGGCCAAGCCTTTGCTTTCTTCACTACAGCTGAGGGCTTTCGAAGCTTCCCACCAGTGGGTTTGTCTGAACTGTTTAGGAATGCGGCCGCGGTCGCCAGCTGACGTCAGCGCCGCCGGTTCAGCCGGGGGCCAGAGCCGGGACTGACAGCGCGGGGGGCGGGGCGGCGTGTGTGTGACTGACACAGAGGAGGTGGCGCGAAGGTTTGAGGTTCCTTAATGAATATTAAATTCTGGTGATAGATTTTTCCTTGTAGGTGAAAGACTTTCTTTCTCCCATCGTTTTTGAAAGCCAGGGCTCTGTATTGCTTCAGTGCAAATAGTAAATATAAGCATAAAGTTAAATATAACTTACATATCATACTCTCAAATTTCATGGACCTTTTTATTTGTTTTTGTTTCTGAGAAAGAGAAACAGGAAAAACTATGATGATTTTTTAGCGGAGGAGGGGCTAAAGAGATGATTTTTACTGAATATGAGGGTCTTGATTTTTCTTACCTAAAGTCCATTTTATTTCAGAACTGATACAGGAAAGAAATTGTAAAAACTCTCAAATGCAATTCTGTAAAACAGAAGATCAAAAAAGAAGAAATACTAATGTGGAAAACTGCCAATATTGAATATAACTCTATTAAAACCACCTATGGGCATGATAGGTTTGGGTTATTGCTGCTGATTCTTCAGCCCTTAAAGAAAAATGTGGGCATTTTTCTAGGGACATCTTACAAGGATCATGTTTAAAGCTGCATTTCCGCCATTATCTTCTGTTTTCATATGATTACTTTTACTTTTAGTAACATGTGTTTTTCTCAACTATATTAATTAGATCATTTTGCTTAGTCATAGCCAAGAGTTTTGTTAATCTTCTGGTTCTTAGTTAATGTGAGTCATAGTTAGGAATGCAACTTATTAGCTTTACGTGTGTGTGTGGAGGGGGACCTGCGGGGGTTGAGAGGTGTGGGTGGTGAGTACGGAGTGCAATACAAGTTCATAAACAGGGGTCTAAAAAGAGCCATTAAGCTTCATGGAAAACTTTGTTACTTGACCCCGCCAATAGAGGAAGACAGACTGTTTGGTGTGGCTTCTGAAGTTATCTGGTATAGTTAATTTAATCAACTGTATTTGAGTAACTGTTTCAGGGACACCAAATTTATGAAAGTATTGATATGTTATTATGACTTTTGATAGAGGAGGTTTTAGTCTTTCATGAAAGGAAGGCTTCTGCTTATTTGTCCTTCTTGTTAAGAAGCTGATTCTGCATGATCTTGATCATTTCTTTAGGCATTGATGGCACTCACCTTCTGGAGTCAGTCACTGTAATTACACCTATGTGTAGCAGCCCAGCTAAGGTGAAGTCAGCGTACAGATCAGGAGGAAACAAAGCAACAAAAAACCAGGACCTTCTTTGGCAAAAGACATGTTCAGCCCTAAATTGACAATTCCATAGAGTTTATGAGTGTTCTGAGTTTGTGAATAGTATCACAGTAATTGATATATTTTCTTTTTAAGGCATCAGGCTAGACTTTAAGAACTTGTGTTTTTTGCTTAGGTAACTTTGGCAAAATACACTTCATGCAGAATAATAATAAAAGTATAAAGAACTATAAGCTATTCTGTTATATTGGATTCAAATATTAAGGTTATTTCACTTAATACATGGAATATCCAACAGGAATATTTGATATATTGAACATTGAATTAGGAAAGAGGTTATGAATTCTTGCTTAGTCAGCAATTATGTGACTTTGTCCACTCACTTTTAACCTCACTGTGTCTTGGTTTCTCCAGGGAGAAATGCTTTTAATTAGTTCCTCCATAAGGGGACTCAAGGCAAAGAGGCTATTATCAAAACATAAAAACATGCTGAGTAATGATACAGTATGGTTGGGCTCCCTAGGAGTAGTAAGGCAGCAGAAGAAATGAAGACTTGGTATGCTCACTGGTCTCTCCACCTACCTGCTTGTGTAAAGCAACCCAGCACCACTGATGTGAAGTCCTCATTGGCTCTACCCTGTCCTCTGGGAGTAAAGCCACGAGTGATTTGAGTATGGATTTAGAATTAGAATTTCCTTTCTTTGTTTTTGCAAAAATAGTTATTTCTTCTAAGATAAAACCTCTTCAAAATAGAGAGTAAATGCTTATGTCTTGTTATTTGAGTCTATATTTGGACTCTGTAGAAGAAAAGTATGACTTAGTTAGTCATCTGCTTTTTAAGCTCTTTTAATATCGACTAAGGTGAGCATATTTTGGGTTGTAAAGGATGGGAACATGGCAAAAATTGCTGCCCACCAGTCTTGATGTTAGTGAAGAAGGAGCTTCTTAATTGGAAGCTTTTGCCCAAAACTACAGTGTGTTTTTGTTCCCCAAATACTATGATATATTTCAGGAAGCTTCAACCTTATCTTTAATAAGAACTCTTTAAAATTACTTTTGTCTACTTAACCCATGTTTTAAAAGGTATTATCTGCAAATACACTTGCATCTGTAATTATTATGTCATTCAATTAAAAGAAAGACATTATAGCAGGGAATGTCAAACAACTGCAAATAGCTAACATAACCACACTAAGTTGATTTAATTCCAGCTCACACGAAAAAAAAAAGGATGTTTATTAGCCTTGTAGCTTACCCTTAGTCAACCTTCAGTTTCTATTAGATGGTTTGAAAATTTGGGCAAAACATGTAGATACTTTATTACCGTTTCCAGTGAACCGTAGGGGATTGAGACTGGGGCATCTACACTTGAAACCTCATGATTAAAAGAGGGAAGAACCTCACAAGAGGTAGTTGGGCTACCTCAATATGCAGGAATAGAACTATTGGGTAGGTCAGAATTTCAACTGTCATACTTCAGATCTAGCATCTTGTTTATTTGCGATGGGGTTGGGGGAAAGCAGCATCCTTGGTTTGATCCTGTGAATGCTGATGGCTCAGGCATAGTATTATGGTTTCAGTATGTTTCAGAGCTTGAATTTAGAATTTTCCCTTCCTGTTTCCTTGCTTATCAGGAATTAGTGATGTGAAGGCATTTATTGTTTATGTTATTTGGAGCAGCTGGCAGCACAGTTGTCTCTTAGTTCTGGTTAGTGTTTTAACTGTTTGCATATTCCTTTTATGGGCTACTTCTTGGCTTCTTTTAAGATAGAATTGAAGAGAGTAAGTTCAGCAGTGAAAACAGATTGTCAAAACCAGAAAAGAGGCACATTGTGCTCAGTTTTCAAAACTCTTCTGTTAATCTCTGTTTTGGTTTCTAAGAGCATTGCTGAAGAATCTATTTTCTTATGAGTGTCCATCTTGAATATTAAATTTAAAATGGTTTATTTTGAATTTCCTCTCATTGAGGCTGGTTTCTCATGTGGATTCCATTGAAGGTGTTTGACATTAAAATTTATTTTCTGTTCCCATTCATTTATTCTTTTCACATATATTCTTTGAACACCTGTTGTGTGCCAGACTTTATTCAGGTGCTGGGTACATACTGCTGAATAAAAGCAGTTCTCTCAGTCTAATGGAAATTAGCATTAGCTTGCAGTCTAATGGAAATTAGAGATAATAAAGTATGTCTGAAGGAAGTTCCTGAGGGCAGAAGGACCTGATGTATACAAGGAATTGAAAGGAGCCCACATGGGTGGTGAACTAGAGGAAGATGAGGGGAGAGTGATGCCTGATGGAGTAGGAGAAATGGTCAGGGCAAGATCCTGTAAGGTGTTCCTAGGGCTTGGTAAGGAATTGGCTTTTATTCTAAGTGTAGTGGCAGGGCACTCACCAGTTGCTGTGTGGAGAATAGGTTGGTAAGGGCAAGAGTAGAAGCAAGGCTTCCAGTAAAGAACATGGTTGCAGCAGTTCTGGCAGTATTAGCTTAGACTAGTGTGGGGCAGTGGAGATGCAGAGCAGTGGAAACCTCAACAGCATTCAGTGATGGGATTGGATGGGGTGGGTGAAGAGGAGGAAAGAATTGGATTTGGATGCGCTGTTCAGAGAGGTCAGATAGGTAGAGTGGCTGAAATAAATTCTTTTTTCTTTTGTACTATAGAATTAGTTATGTTTTTAAAATTTGAAGATACAGGATTTTAACTTCTACTTGTTGGGTGTCTTATTAACTCATACTGAATTACTTTAGTTTCCTCTGTGGAAAAAGAAATGTCGTGTAGTAGTTACAAATGCAACAAACAACCCCCAAACTAAAGGACTCAGCATGAAGGAACTCTGCTATGCTCATTAAATATGATTGGGGGGTAAATCAAATAAGGCTGTGTGTGTTTCAGAGGAGTGAGCACTCAGTACCTCTTGTGATTAGTTGATTTTTAAGTGTTTCTTTGCTTATTTTTATATTATTTTTCCCTAAGGGATTTTGAGTGATTTAAAGAAAATGACATAATACTAGAAAATAAAAAGTATAGAGATTTGCCAGCTGACTAGTTTAAGAAAATTAAAAATAGTGTACAGGTTTGTTTTTGGAATAATGTTAAAATTGGGACATTGTTCCAATCTTCGTACATTTCTGTATTAGCTAGAAGGTTGGAAAGTTGGTGGTTTATGATGTTATTTTTTATTTCTACAGATGATGCCATTAACCTATACATAGTAGGACCTGCCCTTGACTTGTTTTTATGGTACTGATATGTCCAGACTTTCTCATGTGATTCTCCTGAAAACTAGTTACACATTTATGATAGAGCTACTTAACATGTTTGTGGCTGTGGAACAGAACAAATAATGCTTTATTTGGCACTTTTCTCTTAAGTAGCTGAGATACCTGATTATATAGATTAGATTGGATTGAAAATGCTGGGTTTAGTCCAAGATAAGACTTTCTTGAAGCTGGTAACATGACAAATAGGATCATAGGATAATAGAACCAAAGACCTCTAGTAATGGAGAAAGAAGTGACCCAAATAATAGAAACTACAACAAAAGCTGAACACTGTGTGCCTTGCACTATGCTAATCCCTTTCTCTTCGTTATTTTATTTAAATCTTAATCCTTACAAAGAGGTTGTGAAATAGTGTTTGAATCTTCACTTTATAGATGAGGAAACTGGGTTGTAGGGAGGTCATTACTTGCTCAAGGATATAGAGCTGCTAACAAATTCCAGAGTTGGGACTTGAACCCAGATTTGACTGGCTCCAAAACCCATGCTCTCATTTTAATGAGTAGCACAGGAATACTTAAGATAGAAATACTTACTGATTCCTATGTAAGAGTATGTTTGTGTGTCAGGATGGATATGAGGTGAGAACTGGGATTGGCCACATAAAGGTTCTGGGCCCCATTTCTCCACAACTCACAAAGGTCACATTTAGAAGATAGCATCACTAGTCACCTAAAAGCTGTCTTTCAGTGTATGTTGCTGGATGAGCTCGAGTCAGTTAAAGTATATGCTACTTTCTACCTCAGAAGGAATAGTTATATCTTTAGAACTTGCTTTTCCTTTTCCTTTCTTCCTTTCTTCCTTTCTCTCTTCCCTTTCCCTTTCCTTTCCTTCCCTTCCCTTCCCTTCCTTTCTCTTTTTCTTCCTTTTTTTGATTTGTTTTAAACAACTGTTAACTTTAAGGGCAAAAACCTTCATAAAAAATTTACCAATGAAGGGTAATGGGAGCTTAAGTTATTCAAGATAAGCTTATCAGGGCTTGGAATACCAGCAGCCTGATTTTGCTGTAAAACTAAAAGCACAGATCATAATCTATGTCTAACCTTCTTACATGTGGGTTGGGTAGAGAAGAATGCAGACCCTAGGAATCACTGGGGACAAAAAGGGCAGATGGAAGTAAGCTCTCTGCACGTGAGCTTGTAGAACAAAAGGCGTTCCTTTGTTGCTCAGTGAGTCCAAATGCTGGGAAGGAATGGAGAGAAAGGAAGCGGAAAGGCTTGATTCTCACAGTGCTTGCTGTTCTACCTGTTGATATCTCATGGAGACCTTCTTAAGCTGAGTCAATTCTTGTTACCCTTGGGATTTCCCTACTAGTGAAGCCTCTCTTCATATAGCTTCGTCTTCCCTCCCGAGAAACTATGAGACTTCTTGATAATTTTAATAATAATTTTAGATACTCCAGCAGTAATTTCTAGGAGCCTCAGCTTCTGATTATCGTGTTGCTTTTCATCTTCCTCCTAGCTGATTATGTATCTGTCAGAGCTTATATACCTCTGATTGCTTCCTAGAAATGTGATAGCATCCTGTTTCGTGATTCTCTCAGAAGTGATGAGTGACCAGCAGGTAGGCCTTTTAGCTAGGTGATTAGGACCTTATGCCAATGAGACTAAATCCCTGTAGGTCCACCTCTGTGAGGGTGATTTAGCTTAGCGATGCTACCTCCTTTTGCCTCACATAGCCCACTAGCATTAGCCTGCTACCTCCCTTGGATCGCAAGACAGCATTAATTGAAATGATGGATTGTCAAGAATAAGTTACTGAGACTAGAAGACATAAAGCCCATGTGAAAGAACAGAAGCTGAGGGAAGTGAACAGGTGTGAAGAGAATGAATGACAAGGATGGACAGAAGGAGTCAAAGAGATAGTGCTTACCTTTGTTAGCATGGGCCTGTGGATTAAGTGAAATTAAGTTGGAACACAGTTGTAGAAACGAAAAGGACTCAGTTCACAAGGAGCTCACTGCCTATCTCTGCTAGAGGGCCCTGCCTCAGTACAAATTACCGACATTGAACAGGTTTAGAAGATTACTCAACTATGCTGACTAAATGCCAGCTAAAATTACTCAAGTTCAGTTTCAGAAGTGGATTTTTTGAGTATAAATAAATCCGAGTTCCCAACGAAGCCTTCACATAGGTAGAAAAGCTGTTTGTTCTTTTCTTATGAATAGTTTTTTTCAGGTACTGCTAGAGGAGACAGGTTCAGAATTGTAGAACACAGGAGCTGGAAAGACAATCTGAGAGAGTGTGACTTCAGTGTGAGTGAGTACAGTTGCAGAGATAAATGAAAAGCAAAAAGTAATCCAAAAAGGTCCACGTTAGCATGTGCTTTTTCCTGATGCTCCAGGTTGTTAATAGTATAAGTAATTAGGTCCTTGCCTCTTGAATGCACTTTTAATTTGCACAGTTAGGAAGGATTTGTGTTTTGAAATACTAGAAATGAATGTCTTTTTCTGTAAGGAAAGAATTGGTATACTCAGAATTTTGGAGAATGGGTGGATTGTTGATCTGTGAATTTTTGAAGCAGATTGCACATATCACAGTTTTCGCTACATAAACCAAATATGTGACTTTCTTAATAGGAGGCTCTAAGAAAGACCTCGAACTCAACTGAAAACTCTTGAGGATATCACAGAATGGTAGAGTTTTACAGCTGGAAATTACTTTAGAGGTTGATCTAATCATCCCATCAATTTACAAATGAGGAAACTGAGGCAGTGTGAAATTAAGTGGTTTGTAGAGGGCTAAACATCTAGTAGTCAAAGAGTCAGAACCAAGACCCCAGGCTCTTGACTTGCGCTTCAGTTCTGTTATCAGCACCAGTAAGGTAAAGCTAAAGGAAAAAGAAATGACAATTGCTTTTATTCTTGGGACTTATGAAACCTATCTAGGCGTTTTGAAAGTCTCAATAATTTTAACACAGAGAAGGATTTGATGCCAAACAAGTCTATCACTTTTAGTTAAATGAAACCTCTTAGGGCCTAGCTAGGAGAATGAGGGGGGAAGACACATTTCGGAAGGAAGTGGTACGGGTGGTGATAGACGTATGGATGTGATACTGTAAGGACAGAGACAAAGATATGGCCTTTGAGATGCTTCTTTGAGTTCTTCAGTACTTGGATAAAGTATAATTAGAGGAATAATGCCTGATTTATTAAAGACACCTTGCTTTTCACATCCATCATCTCCTATTTATAATTTAGTTGGATTAGTTTCCATGTAGAGTGATGAGCTCTTTTTTCCCAGGAAACCCATTGTGGCCTATAGAGTAATGTTGAGTTCCTTGCCCTGCATAGTTTATACTATTAGCAGGCCTGGACTTATATAGTCACTCATTAGATTTGGCTGACCAGAGAGTTTACAAAGATTGAAAGATTATTGTATGATTATCTTTTGGTTGTATTACTTTTGATGGTATCGGATCCATTCTAGTTCCCATGAGCTAGTGCTGTCCTCTGAGCTCACTATTTAATTGATTTTCTTTTTCATTTGTGCTTAAGGCTACAACATTAAAAGCCTAAGTTCTGCTTCCAATCTAAGTTCTGTTTCCAAGGTCAGACTGTGCTCCCCGTTAAGGTAGCCACTGGCCACACATAGCCATTTAAATTTAAATTAATTAGAATTAGAAAACATTAAAAGTTCAGTTTCTCAGTTATGCATTTCAGGTGCTCTGTAACCACATGTGGCTAGTGGCTAGTGTATTAAACAGCTCATGTGTAGAACATTTCCGCCATTGGAGAAGGTTCGTTTAGACAGCGCTGGTCTAGAGTGTCATTCTGCATCCACCTACTACAAGCCTCTCTGAAAGCCCCTCAGGACAATGGTAGTATATAGCCACTGCCATCTGGTTGGATTCATTACAGAAGAGAACATGCAGCAGACAGTGGGTTGATCTGGGCTAGAGTTAGGTGTGCAACTGAGGTAGCCATGGTTTCATTAATAGAAAGATCCTGGAAATTGCAGTCGGAGGATCTGGGTTGAGATCCAGCCCTGCTGCTTACTGGCTACAGAGACTTGGGCTACTCATCTGATGTCTTTGAACTTTAGTTTCTTCACTTGTAAAATGAAGGTATCTCACAAGATTATTGTGAGTGTCAAATGAATTGGAAAGTACTGTGTAATTGTAAAATCTATACTAATATTTTTATGGTCTGTAGGAACGACATGCACCAGTAGTGTTAATTTGCAATAGTAATCTTTAAATTCTGTTATCCTTGCTCAGAAGGTATCACACTGAACTGATTGATAGAGAACTGGACCATACAAAGAAGCCAACATGTGCTTTAGAGATCACCAAATTGTCTAATGACAATATAGGATTAAGTTACAGACCATGATAAAAGACCTACAAAATTATACTAGTTCCCCAGCTTCTTACAGTATGTATATCTGAAAGTTCCAACAGTATTATAGACATTTCATTTGCTCCTGGAGCAGTAAACGACTCATTTAACATCAGATGGAAAGAAAGATCACTTAATAGTAAAGGTTATAAATGTTCTTTATACAGCAACTTCTACTACGTTACTAAAATACATATATTTTTTTCTGGTCTTACATAGAGTTGTGGCACATTAGGCACTCTCCATGTGGTAATAGTGGGTCAAATAAGTTACAGTGGAACAAAGGCTGCTGGGGAGTGGGGCGGGGAGTGTGTGGGGAGGTATGTATTAGACCAGAATGACTTGGTCACTGATTATTAAGAAGCAGTTACAGAGATTGCATTTGTGCTAGTTTCTTACCTAAGATGAATAGAAATGAAGTACCTGAGGCAACCTATTGTTAGTGAAGAATACAAGTAAAATCTTCAGTAAGTGATATTGCTTTGAATCAGATGGTACCACACAGATGGTGAGTTTCACTTTGTTTATTCCAACCCTACATTCCGCTGTCAGTAGGATGGTTATCTATGCATTCGGCACTGCACAAATTGTACAAGCCAATGAGCCTTCTGCCCAGAATCATAAAATGAAAGCAAGAATGTTAGAAACCAGAAACATTTCATATGTTTAAAAGTTCAGCTTTTTGTTTTTATAAAAATTTCCCCTCATTGTCATACTGAATTTTGACACTGGCTGACAGCATTTTACCCCTCCAAGTCCATCTCCTCTGTGAACTTTTACTCCTTCCCTCTCCCTCACCCTCTGTCCCCCACAAAGGAGCTGCCCTTTCTCTGTGTTTTCTTAGCACTTTGCTTATGTTTTCACTACTGCTAGCTGTTTCTGCCTCCGTTACTTCCGGTGATGGCAAGTTTTTGAAGCAGGCAGGGTGCCTGTGAATTGCTATCTTAAGACTATAGTTTTCAAATAAAGACAAGGACTGTCATGAAGAAGAGGAATTAAAATTTGCTGTGCAGGTTCTAAGGGAAGATGTAGGATGGGGGGTGGAAATTAGGCGATGAACTTTAATATTAGGAGTATCTTTTCCCATCTTTCTAAAAATAAAAGGAACTGCTTAAGTGTTTGAGCTGAGGCTAGATAACTACTTACCAGCGATGACGTTACAGGGATTAAGATATAAGGCAGAGGACTTGATTAGGTCATTTTTTGGTAATTACTGAGAGAGTTATGATTATATTCACTGGCAACTTCAGGACAAACCTAAGGGAGAAAATAAAGATGTGGAGAATGTGTCCTGAGGTGGCCGTAGAGAAGGAACTGGAACTCAGACCCAGGCCTCCTCCAGAGAGAATAGATGCTGACAAGGACTCTAGGCTCTCTCCTCAGGTACTTCAAGATCCATTTTAATTCACTGCCTCTAATCTTGAGCTTCATCCTGGCCATTTCGCAGGATCCTGGTAACCTCAAAGAGCAAGCCTTACTTTTGGATTTCTCCCAGCTCTGGTGCCAATAGCCCAACCATGCTACAGGATCACTCTTGTTGGGGAGAAGTGGATAAAGAGTGTGGATTCTGGGATCAGTTTGCCTGGAACTGAATCTTGACTGTTCTGTGCAACTTTCAGCAAGTTAAGTAATTCTCATTGGTGCCACAGTTTCCTCATCTATAAGTATGAGGGAATGTATGGGAATAATACCATATTTTATCAAAACCAAGAACATTGATTATAAGATGTGCCATTGCTTTACCACTAAGAATGAAAAATATACTGTCCCTTTGACAGTATACATTGTATCATTGATACATCCTAGTTTCAGAGAGGTTAAAACAGAGGAAAAACCTTCCTCTTAGGATTGTTGTGAGGAGTAAATTGATATTTGCAAAGCACTTTTTCTTATAGTATCTGATATAAAATAAGTATTCCAAGTGCTAGCTCTTGTTTCTCTGTCCTACTTAGAGAAGATAATTTAGTCATATTGTCAGTGTTTATGGAGCACTGTGCTTGGAAGACACTGAACTTCTAGACCACAATCCCTGCTCTGAGAAACCTCATGTTCTAGTTATGGAGAAACTCAGGGCAAGAGAGAAATCCTCACTCATACAGCCCAGGAGTAGGGACACAATTCTGGGGGAGCAGAGTAAGGCTAACTTTTGTTGGGAGAGTCAGGAAAGGGTTCACAGAGGCAGTGGCATTTAAGCTTAATCAGGAAGCATGCGGAAGGGCTCACCAAAAAGAGAAGGCCGTCAGAGAACGACATTCCAGGCAGAGGGAACAGCATGTGTAAAGGCACAGACGGGGCTTATAACAATGAGCGTGACTGGAATGTTGAGGGGGTGTGTGTATGGGGGCGTGGTGGCAGCAGATGGTAAATCTGAAGAGGTAAGCTTCCCAGATTTTGAAGAGTTTTGTATGCTGAGCTCCATAGGACATTCTGTCCAGTAGGAAATGGGCAGAGAACTGGGGGTTTTTAACAGTGGGGTGATGTAAACAGAATAGTGCTTCTTTCCTTCTATTTTGTTATTACATATTTATGCCTTGTAGATTTGCTCTTTTACATTTAGCTATGGAAATGTGGAGGCTGCTTTTAAAGCCTTTTTTGACACGAGTACCCCTTCTCTGACACTGAGGCTGTTCAGGCCATTGTGTAATTTGTAAGGTTGTTAAGTTAATAATATGATGAAGTCTTGTTTTCACAATGCTATTTTAATACAAACACTGTATTTACCAAACTAAGTGGCAGAATACTGGAGTGAGGCATATAAACTTTTCATATTAAAATTTTTTTTAATGTGATATTTCAAACTTACAGAAAAATCGTGCCAATAATAATAGAGTATCTATAAACTTTTTGTCTCTCTTCACTTGTTAACATTTTAGCCAGTTTGCTTTACCATTTGAGTACTCTCCCTGTCCCTCTCCCTCTCTATCTCTGTCTCCCCCACTGCCTCCCCTCTCCCCTCAACACACAGTATTTTTTTCTGAACCACAGGAGAGTGAGTTCCATGGGGATATTCTCTTTAAAAACCACAGTAGAGACAGTACAGCTGTCATCTTCCATAAATTTAATGTTGATAAAAACTTTACTGTCTATATTCCAATTCTGTCACTTGATCCAATAATATTCTTTATAGGGTTTTTCCCCCTCCTTCAGTAATGGGATTCATCTAGGTCAGGTATTGCATTTAGTTCTCTTGTCTCTTTAGCCTCTTTTAACCTGGAATATTGCCAAAGATCTTATCTTTTATGATAATTGCCATTTTTAAAGAATAGAGTCTCCCCCTTTTTCTAACGGAACTTTCCTTATTTTAGTGTTTTTCCGATGTTTTCTCATGATTAGATTCAGATTATGCATTCCCTGCCAGAATGCTACATAAATAATGTGTCCTCAGGGTATCGCATCTGGAGGTACCTGAAACCCATCTGCCCCTCATTGGTAATATTAATTTTGATCATGACTTGGCCAAAGTGTTTTCCAATTTCTTCCCTATATTTATTACTAAATTTTCCCTTGGAACTAGTAAGCGATCTATGGGGAGACACTTTAAGACCATGAAAATATGCTCCTTGTCAAAACCTTTCCCTAGACTTGGCATCTGTTGATGATTCATGCTTAAACTAATCTTCACTGCAATGGTTACAAAATATTTATACTGTCTATGTTTTTTAAAGTTTGGTGTTTGTATTCTAATGTATATGTTTATTTTCTAATAGTAATCAAACAACTATTTTTATAAAATTCTTAAATTGTTAAACTTTTTATATTTACAATGATTCTTTCTGACTCAGTTCATAAAAATGGCGTCCTATTGTCCATACCATCTACCCATATTGAGAGTTCCTTTTCCAGCTACTGAAGATGGCTTTCCTTAGTTCCTGTGTATGTTGACGATGGCTCCTGGAGGGTTAGGTTCGAGCCTGTTAGATTTTAATATTATCAATGGAGTGGGTGCCACAGGGAGGCTATTACGTCTGCAACGGGCAGTATCTAAGGGAGCTCTAATTTACATAAAACTTTCTTAATCTTTTAGTTTCTGGCGAGGAACTTAAAGAGACATTTGTTGTGACTCAAGTATTAAAAATGTCACATCTTTTTTGCAAAAAGGAGTAAGACATAGGCATGAGTGCTGATGTGAACTAAAGCACTTGGCCTGGTTTGATTCTCCTAACTGGTATTAGTGCTCTAGTCATTTTCCTGCGTTTTTAAAGCCATTTTGGTGGTTCTCTTAGGCTATTTTATTCTTCAGAGTTACAGGGATGCTAGAAATATTTGAAGGGATGGAGAACATGGCTCAGTTTCATTAGAAGTCTTCATACTGTTGTAGCCTCTGTTGCTCTGGCCTGTAGGTTTTCTGCTTAAAAAAAAATCCTTTCTTTCTGATCTGTTCTTCGTGATGGTCTTCACCTGTTTGCTTTCTGTTTGCCTTTGTGCTTTTCAAAGACTGTGGCCTGTGCTTCTCATTTTGGCTGACGGTGTTACTCTTAGTCATGAGGAGGGGAAGAGGCAACATTGTGAATGACTTAACTTCAAGCCCCTTGCTACCATGATAAAACTAATTCTCAGTAATTTAAAGAAAAAGGCACTTCATTTCTTGGGTTTGTTACATCTTTATCATTTTATGTTTTGAGACAACTGGGAAACCTCAGTTAAAAACAACCCCTGTTTGTGAGTGAGAGGGACAGTCAAGTGTTGCCACAATTTGAGGTTCAAATTCTGAGACCTTTACTGAGTGCCTGCTTCACACGAAGCACTCTTCATGCAAGGGGGTAGGGTTTGTTACAGAGAGATTGATGTTGTGCTTCTTGCCTTGATCAAGTGGCATGACTATCTTCCTTTTTAAATTGAAAGTTATTTCAATATTTTAGGTTTCAAAAACCTAAAAATAAACAGTTGAACTAATCAGCTGGCTTTAATTGGAAATGTGTACATTGACATGGTTAATTAACAGTATATTTACATCAGAGTTGGCCTGTTTCATATGACCCTGTTATAATAATTCTTTATGTGGGGATTTAATCGAGGAATATTTGTGTTTCTTGGATTTATTATAGACCATGACAACATTTATAAAATGCGGGGGGGGGAGGGTAAAACTTGTGGTGGAGAACGTAAAGAGGAAGGAGAGTAGAAGGGAGGTGGGGGCCACAATCCGTAGGCCCTCAATTTTCTTACAGAGTGCAGTCACAATTCTGAGATAGCAGATAATGTTAGTCTTAACATAGGGGAATGCAGTGCTCCTTCCTGTGTTTCAGTGGCAATCTAGAGTGGAGTGGCAGATGGTGGAGGCAGGGGCCTCACCTGTTAAAGTGGGAGGTGAAGTCTGGTTTAGGGAAAGGGCATTGGGAATTAAGGTGAGGCAATAGATGTAGCAGAGAATGTAGAGGAAGGCCTTGGCAAAATCTGCTGTGGCCAAGATGAGGAAACTGCAGGAGTCTGACAGGGCCTGGTAGTGGTGCTGGTTTTGACAGGAGGTAAGTTGAGTGAGGTACTGGTGGATGTAAGTATGTATGGTCCATACGGAGATAGCGAGCAAACACATGGGCAGGGAGGACTGGTCATCAGAAGAAAACAGAGATGAAGATACAGACTTGGGGGCTTTGTGTGTGTGTGCGTGTGTGCGTGTGCATGTGCGCGCGTGTGTTTTGTGGTAGAAGGTGTGGGAATGGATGCTGTTGTCCAGGAAGAGGAAGCCTTATCTGTGGTAAGGCCTGAGGACAATCCAAGGACAGGGCCACTCCGTTGCTAAACTCCGGTGGGTACCAATCACATTGTCATTTGTGTGAATGGCACCCCCAGGATTTGAGCATTGGGGCCAATCTGCAGGAAAGGCACTCAGATTTGGGATCATTTTGATTCATGCATGATAAGTGAATGGTACTGAGAAGAGATATTTTGAGAGATTGTTAGAGAATCATGCCAGTGCAATATTGCAGAAGCCAAGTCAAGAGGTTTTACAGAACAGTGTCAGATGTTATAGAGAGGTCAAGGAGAATGAAGCCTGAGAGGAGGCCTTTGTGCTCTGCATTTGTGAGATCATTAATTAATTACTCCCAGGAGAACCCTGACCATGGAATGCTTGGAATGGAAGCTAGATTGCAAGGGGTTAAGCAGTGAGAAGAGGAGCGGTGGGAGGTGGCTTGAGGAAGCAGCATCATTGAGACATTATTTTATGAACTAACTTTATAACATCATAGAATATTTCTAGATAAGGTGATTATTTTAAATTATTTTAAGAATTTTGTATTTTAAAGATTATTTTGAATTGTTACAGTGATGTTTTTAAATTTTTCTCATTTTTAAAATTTTGTCAAAATTTTCTGTAGTATTTCAGGAAATTAGTAATATTCTCAAATTTTATTTCCGATGTCTATATTATCTCATTAAATTACATATTAATTTTAAATATTACATTAAATTTTATATTTCCCATAATATTATGGAAGCTGGTTTGTGGTATTCCCAGTATACATCTGTAGAAAAGAAGCTATAATGAAAATGACTCACTTTTGTAAGGCTGTACAGTGAATTTCAGACTTCACATCCCTCAGTCTTTCCAATGAAACCAGAGTATTTCCTGATCTTGAATGACTGTATAGTTGAAGGTTGTAGCTAGTAATGATGATTTGTATTTCAAATATATATAGTGACATAGACTTGTGTTGGGAAGATAATATAGAAACCTAGGAAAAAAGATGTTGTGCTTGAACCAAGACAGTACTAAATAAATTGGGAGTTTAGTCTATACAGTCATTGCTGGTATTTGGACAGAACGGTTATGGATGAGAGGGAAGAACCTTATGATTTTACAAAAAGCCATCTTATGATAATTAGTGATTTTTCTTCCTTACATTGCTTGAAAGTTTGACGATTTCAGCTACCTTCTTAATTCTTCTGTTAAAAAATGTAGCTTAATTAAGACAGAGTCGGCATGTGTTGACATGGACATAAAATCAGTGCTCAATTAAATAAATCAATAAAAATAAATCAATTAAAATTCTTATAAATTTCACAGGATGCTTTGCCTTAGGAAAGTTTTGTGTTTCCCTTTTCTGTTTTTGTTATTTTTTTTAGTCTTTTTTGGGACTAGGCTAAGACTGTAGTGGGTTTTTCTCCTTTTTGTTTTTCTGAACTGCATTAGCCATTCACAGAACAGAAGCAAATAGCCATTTTTAAAATTCATGTCTTCAAATGTTAATTTGATGCTTTGAGGCATAAATGACCTTTCTAGCCAGCCCAGACTTGTCAAACAAAGGAATGATAGGAACAAGCTGCTGTTTGTTCTAATACAACAGGCTGTTTTTCACAGAGAATTTCAAAACAATTTTGCTTCCCTCTCCTCCAAAACATTAAATTTAAACCGCGGCCTGTGCTAGGTTTGAATTTAGGAAGAATTGTATACACACAAGTGGTTAAAGTGGAATCCCAGCCACCTGTGCAAAATGCTTCAGCTTGTAGAATCTTCAGATGTGTGTAGTGCACTCCTGGCTTCTCAGGCCCATATTGGACTCAAACAAAGCTGAGCCACCGAGTTCATAGAGTGTTGGAGGAGAGGAAGAGAAAGGAAGACCTAAAAAGTAGATGAGCAGAGTGAGACAGTGTACACAGCTTTGTATTACTCTTGTTGCAGATTAGTTGAAACTAGTGAAGTGAACAGAGGCAGTATTTTGGAATGATTGCAGGTCTTTGGCACTAGAGGATTTGGGTGTTTTCATCACTTCACAGCTGGCTTACTAGCCTTGAGCCCTGGTGTGTCATATAACCTCCATGAGTTTACCTGTCAAATGGGAATAATATTGCTTGTCCTGCTCCACTACCAACTCTGTACACGGATGTTTGTTGAGAGGCACCTATGAATGATGGATGTAAAAGTGTAAAAACCCTGTTGTGCATTTGTCTCAATAATTATGTTAACTTATTACCAGTTTGTTCTAGATGTCCACTGACACCAACTCTTCTTTTCCTGGATATGATGTAAAGAAGTAGTGAAAGTTTTAATTTTAGGTTTTTCATTGGGTTCTCATGTTCTAAAATAAATGACCAGGAATCAGGAAGCCAACAAAATAAAAAATAGTTCACCTATAAATACTATAAACCACCCCTTCTATAACCTGACCCCCAAATAATTTAATGTCCGGTTCTTTCCCTTGAAAGTTTAATATTCCACGTAGAGGAGTAGAACACATGCTTTGTTTTTGGTGGATTGTTAGTTTATTTTTTCTTCTTAGATATCATGAAAAAGGAAGAAAGAAGGCAACAATTCATTTTTGTCAAAGCAAGGATAGTGGCTCATTAACCCAAATAAGTTTAAAATAGTCCCCATTATGCCCTGAAAATTTGTTTTTCTTAAGTATTATTAAAGAAATTGTTAGTACTATAACAACAAAAGATATATATAGAGTACATTTGGCATATTGCCTTTTATTCCCCCTCTAAGCAATGCAGAGAGCATTTCTATATTAATTTATATTTGGGGATTAGGTTTGTTTCTTAGGGGGAAGGGGATCATTTGGAAGTTTGATAGTTCTAATTAGGAAAAGGCTTTCTATTTACAAGAAAGCACACAGTGTGGCATATTGTTATGTTTTAATAGAAAGGGGAACATTAGGATGTGTGTAGGAGCTAAGAAATTACCTTTGGATCTAAAGTAATAGCTTAGCCTCTTGACCAGGGTAATACGACTGGTTTGTAGACTTAGTTTTTAATGGGAGGGGTTGAAGGAGGATGTGAAAAAGAAAGGGAAAAGTTTGTAAAATTAGAATTCTTATAAATTTCACAGGATGCTTTAAGCTCTTACCCCAGTTCTGAAACAAATATGCCAGGTTTCATAATTTATGATGAGCTGTTATATTTTATGAAAATGATTAAAATAATTGTAACCTGCATTTACTAAATGGTATATTCCCTTGACAAAATTCTATTTTTAGGACCTTGGGATTTGGTGGGAATAATTTTGTGAAAAGATTCTTGTACTGGAAACCAGGGGAGATACCTGTGTTCTGGACAGAGTCCAGCTACTAGCTAGTTGTTTAACCTTGGGTGTTTCACTAGACTTCCATGGACCTTCTTTCGTGTGATAAATGATTGAAAATATAAATAATTAAGTTAATGTCTCAACTACCAAAATTGTATTTGTAAATACAATTTACAAAAATGTAAAAAAAATACATTTTTACTGTTTTTGTCCTTGGGGAATGTTATTAGAACTAGTAGTGGAACTTATTTTAAGTATATATATTCAAAGTACTGTATTTGTTTTTCCCTTGAAGAGTTTTCGTTTAGCCAAATGGATTGATTTAAAGTTTTTGACCACAGCTGCTATAGAAATGTGTGCACAGCTACTGTTTTGGTAAACACAGACTAGTAACCAGATGGTAGTAATACTTTAAAAAGTTGGGCTATATGGGCTGGGAACCATCCAAATGGAATTTTCAGTGTTTTGCCTAGGTACATTGGATTTAGTGTACACTAAATGAGTTTGAGTGTCTTTTATTTCTGCAGTGGCTAGAAAGAACAAATAGAGTATTATGTGGAATACAAATAATGCTTATTTAGCTTGCAGTTGATTCCTTCTGATAGATGTTCCAAACTGCTGTCAGACTATATTTACTTACTCATAAGCAGATGTGCTTTTGCTTTAAATCAGGATAACTATTGCAAACTTAGTTATGCGTATTTTAAACAACTGTTAAGGATTACATTTTAAAATCATTGTTGATTAAATAAGCTGATTTATTATATTTCCTAAGATTGTTGGTTTGGTGGTTGTTTTCAATGACAAAGTTAATTTTGTGTTTTGAAATGCTGATTAAAGATGGGAAAAAAATTTTTTTCTGTTCTGCAGTTCAGTATGTATATCTAAGGTGAGCAATTAATTACTATATTAAAAAAACTATAGTCACTGTTATCAGCAAATGAGATGTTGATGGCAATTTGGACATCAGCTGACCCATGTTTTAACTAAACAATAAAGTAGTAGTAGTAATCTTAATCTTAAAATTTACAGGTTGGTAGTACTGGAGAATATTTTCTCCAGTTTTAGTTTTTTCTCCTACATGTATATTGTTGTTATGGTTTATTTAAGATCTTTGCTAGGTAGGTGCTATACTATTCATCAAATATATAAAGCTTCTGTAGTTTCAGATCCTGACATTAGTCAGACTGAACTAACTTATTCATGGAAGCACTGGTCACTACCAACTTTTCTCTGGTTTGGTGATAGGTTCTGTGTATTTCAGTGGGTTTTGTATGATAGTTCCTACTATTTCTCAGATTACTTTTTTCTAGCATTCACGTGTGCGTGCATTCACAACAAATATTTGTTGAGTCATCATCATTAGGTGTTAGACATTGTGCTCGAACAAATGGGTAACCCTCGTTCTCTGGAGCATGCTTGGGAGCTGGTAAAAGATGGTGTGGGGTGGGTGGTCATGTACACACACTTGTAAATTTATTTCCTTGGAGAATTAGAATCTAAACTTATGCATCTGAGAGAAAATAGATTAATCTTTTAAAGCTTATTACCAATTTTTAGGCCTCATGTTTTAGATTTGTGAGTAAATGCCAAATGGTACCTGTCATTTACCGTGGGCACCTCACATGGCCACTGTATCTATATCACACCAGCAAGCTTATATGTAGCATCCAACTACACACAAAAACAAAGTCCACTAGTCACCTTCTGTAACTAAAAGGTGTATTCACTAACAAGTGTGGATGATTTATAAAGCGAGAAAAACCTTATTTATTAATCTGAGCAAGTCCTTAATCGCAGCAGTACTAACTGTGGTAAAGCAATCCAGATTATTGTGCCAGTGTGGTACTTGTACTTCTGTTAACACAGGCATTAGTTCATTATTGTGCATCTAGTATCACTTAGGTTTGATTAGTATAATACTGCCATTCATGGTGGTTCTTAAATATTGAACATTCCCAGCTTCCTGCTGAGTATGAGGGTTAAAGAACAAAAGCAATGGTAATTTATGGTATGAGGACTGTATGTAATAGCTTAAAGCTTTCCCCCACCCCACCCCATTCAGAGGTTTATTCAATAACATGTATCACCACAGTTTACAAAAAAAATTGTGTCTTTAACATGGAATTAATTGCTGATGAGAGAGAAACATGCTAGAAATACGGCTTTTAACATAAATGTACAGATTTTCCAAAGGAGCAATTCTAAAACTCAAGGTTTACCAACGGCTGTTAATAATTTAACATTCCCTCACCGCAACCCCTCAACCTAATGTAAAACTGTATCGAGGAGTCAGGAGCCTAGGATATGAAGTAAATTATTAGTAATTGCCGGCCACAAACTTGTCATATTTGGTTACCTTACTCTGATTCATGATTTTTTGGTCTTCAGTATTCTGTATGCTGTTCATTTGGACCCTGTGTTACAGACAACACTAAGGAAGAGACCTAATAAAAAGTCCCACGTATTTCAAAGAGAATAATTTAGAATAATGCTACTTAAGAGTACCTAATATCAGAACAAACAGGCATTGAACAGCATATAATTCCACACATTATGCAGAGACATTAAATATACATATTAGTAAGGTAGCAGATGCTTTAGTTCTGAAATTGACATGTAAAATAGCAGTCTGTCTCTGCAGGGCTCCGCTCCAGCCAGCGCTCCTTCACATGTAATGAATAGCTAATTTCAGTCCGATGGTCCATAGGAGACTGACTGGGGAACTGGGAGGAGGAAAGCATTCCAGCTCCAAGAACAGCAGGATGTGCTGAGATGTGCTTTTTAATGGAGAAACATTTTAGAACTCTTGGGGGTAGATTCATAAAGAGGGTTGTGCATGTGTTTTTGTGTTTAAATTAAGGAATTATTAATAAGTTAGACAACCGGGAGTCTGGCAGCTGTACTGCAAAAGAGAAAAATCAGAATCTGGCTACTGAACTAACAACTCAAAAATAACTTGCACTTTTGATAAAATATGTACTAAAACTATCTTGTGTCCAGTGGAACCATTTATTAGAAATAGACATTCGAGAATGTAACTAGTTGAAATTTGGAGCTGACTTTTAAAACGAGTCTTTGCCTGTATACAGGAAAAGGGAAGTGACTTTTATTCTTTTGCTTCATGGAGATTTCTTTGTCATTTGAGATTTCCCTATGTTCGTAATTCTTTCATCCATCTATCCAGTCAATATTTGTTGAGCATCTGCTATGTACCATGATGTTCTGGGAGCCCACAGATGAATAAAATCAGTCTTCACCCTCAAGCAGTTTATAGTCTTATGGAAAGACAGACTTATAAATGCTATAACTAAAATAAAAATAAGGATTTTATGTGTGGAGACTAGAGTTTTGAAGCTAAAAGACTGCTTTTGTATTGTGAAGTATCACATACATATTGAACAGTATATAAAACATGCCTACAGTTGAACAGATAGTTATAGAATTACACTTCATGTATTCTTTGTACTTGCTTCTTTTATTCAACATTATGTGATTCATCTGTGTGGTTGCTTGTAGCATTCTCATTGCTGTAATCTATTTCATATTTCTACCATACTTTGTTTAGTCTTTCTACTGTTGGTGGACATTTGGGTTGCTTCCAGTTTTGGGGTATCATTAACAGTGATGCTAAGAGTGTTTTTGATTATGTGTCTTGGTATATATGTACATGCACTTCTTTAGTATATATTCGCCTAACAGTGGAATTGTTGGGTCATAGAGTACATGTACTTCAACTTTTACTAGATAAGGATAAACTGTTATTTCTAAATGACTTGTTCCAGTGTAAAAAGACTTTTGAAGGATTTTTGGCATTGTTGGGTTTTAAAAAGTCAAATATTATAGGATTTGGTTTTCTCATGAGAATGTGGTGGGGATAGTTATATGTAGCTATAAAGTTCAGACGTGCTTTCAGTCTAACCTGGATTGCAGGAATATGCTTGAAATGCCAAATCATGACTTAGTATTTTACTCTGGTAATTGGAAAAGTCTTTAATGAATTGGAGAACATGAGAAAGATCTTTGAGGCTAGAAAGCATGCCACAGTTTTGATTAATGCTCTGAAGAAAAGGTGTGTGTAGGGGTGGAAGCTAGAGTACATTAAGGGTGCAGAAAGTTTAGTGGCTTTAAAATGTTGAGCTCACATTTTGAAGTGTAATTCTATTTTAATCTCTTTCCTAATGGAAGAAGAAAGATGACTGATTTGGTAGGGTAATCTTCTTTGAAAAATTGACAGTTCTTTGGAATGAGGCCCAGCTCTCTTTTCAGAGTTTGTGTGAAATAGGAAAATGGCAGTTTTTTAGGTGCTGTTGGTTGTGGGGATAGGGGCTGTGTGTAGGGAGGAAGTACTAACTCTTGATATAGTCGGAGAGCAGATAATAGGGAGGTAGTGGATATTTCACATAAATCAATCCCTCTTATCTTCCCAGACAGGAGAAAGAATGTCATGAATATTAGAACAATTAGCAGAGCATTACTTTAGAGATACTGGGGACACACAATTTACTTTTTCTTACCCTCCAAATCCATAAGAAATATGAAGACTTATTAAAAACTGCTTTTTTTTTTGTAAACTGATTTTTAAAATACCTTTTCCCCACAGGTCTCTCTGAGAACTGAATTTACAGGGTGCTTGAAGCTTGTTTTTGGCATCTAGTGCAGCAAAACACGTCTGAGCGTGCGTGTTTGGGATGTTCAGACCCAAAGCTGTGTTGGTTGAGTGAAAGGGAAATTTTCTATTCTATTCAGTTCAATTCAGTGACCATTTAATGCATGCCAACCATGTGCCTGGTCCTGGTAGGTACTGAGGACACAAAGATGAATAAAACAGCCTACAGTCCACTGGGACACACAGGCACATAAACAATTCACCATAGTGTTATGTGATCAGGGGCTGTAATAACAATCTGCAGAAAGTATTTTGGTGCACAAAAGAGACAACAAATGCTTTTCTGTGTGTGTGGTGAGTGGTGAGGTCCTAGGTAGTGGTGGCCTTTCACTGCGAGGATGAATGTATTTGAAATAGGTCATACAGGTGACTAGGACTTCTAGAGAGAGAAGAAGGGACATATTTAGCAGAGGAAACTGCATGAGCTAAAGGGTTTATGTTGTTAATCTAGATAATGGATACTCTACATGAGATTATATTATGTGTAAAAGTTAAAATTTTGTGGCGATTTAGGCTGTGATCCCAAATTTGGAGTTGTTAGCTTTTCCTCTTTTGTTTTTTTAATCACTAAAATACACATACTCATAACATTTTTTTTCTTTCAGGCAGAGTTTAGTAATTAGGCAGACTTACCTTGAAAACCCTTCCTGGATGTAAGATAGTTTCATAGGTAGACTCTAGTCAGTTCATCTTTCATCATTCAGAGCTACTTATTAAATGCTTAAATGCAAATCATCTGTGTTCAGGAGAGTATAAGAAGACTTAGTCGTTGCTTAAACTTAGTCCTTGCTTTATAGGGTGGTGATTTCCAACCCTCCCCCTATATGTTTTATACATTGGTTAAAAAAAAAGTTAATCTATACAGTTGAATATTCCTTTCAGAGAGAAATAAAAGTATTGGTGGACATAACCTTAAAAATTATCTAGTCTTCCTCCCACGTTTTATATGTGGGAAACTAAGGCCTAATTGGATAAATGACTCATCCAAGAACACACAACACAGCCCATCTGTAGGCGGGGGCTGGTTGAGGAGATGGGGATGTGTTAGGCTCAGGTTATCTGATTGCCTAGACCCAGGCTTTTTAATAGTTTCTGTCTGACAGGATTTGAATATGTCACAGATCAGTCTTCTCATATTTACTGCAATTATGGTTTAAAAAATTTATCTGATTAAGCTAGATTGGAGGCAACATGGTGTGGCAGAGTCAGATGAACTGCCACTTAGCACATCAACATCGTGTGCATCATCAACATCAACTCTTCTAGTTTCCTTTTCCTTATCTGTAACAAGGGGGAAAGTAATATGTATTTTATTGAGTTGTAAAACTTTTAAATATAAAAGCTCCTAACAGTGCTTGGCTATTAATTGCTACTAGTGTCTTTTCTTCTTTATATATGTGGATCAAATGAGATCATAGAACAGAAATTACTTTTCAAAGCATCTTGTTCTGAAGGGGGAGGGGCAGGATGGGGTAGGGGATTAAGAAGTGCAAACTACGGATAACTATATACCTGAAACTTGTATAATATTGTAAATCAACTATACCTCAACCAAAAAAAAAAAAAAAAACCCAGGAAGTATCATGTTCTGTACAAATGAACACAGGCCTATTAAATTAGTTTCCTTAGAATATAAAGTTTTTAAAATATATATATGTGTGTGTGTGTATATATATATATCTGAATCACTTTGCTGTACACCTGAAACTAACACAACATTGTAAATTAATTATACTTCAATAAAAAGTTGAAAAATAATTTTCTTCTCATTCACTATTTAATTCTCTCCTTCATTACTAGTTTGTCTAATGGCAATATTACTTCATTAAAGTGATTATAGAACTTAATGTTTATTTTAGTAAATCCCATGATTCTCTAGTAAATGAGATAGTATATGTGAACAAAAAAGCCTCTGTTTGGGGGAGGAGAGACGATAGAGGTGTTGGTAGGCATTCTGAAAAAATTGTTCAAGGAATGCCTCACAGAGTCCTACTGGCTCTGATCTGATGCACTTGGAGACATTAAAAAGAAAAAACAACAACATTGAACCAAGAAGTATATGGGAGTATGGTGAGAAGATTTGTTTGTCATGTGGAAGTCAAAAGTAAGCATATATAGGAATGAAGAGAAAGAGTAAGGCCATACGTAGTTGGGAGTGAAAGTTGAGTGAAACTAACCTTGACTGGAGATATTGAAGTAGTCTGAGAAAATCACAGTGCCCATAGGAATAGAGAGTAATAGGTGTATATAGGATAGTTTGACATTATTTACTTGAAATGCCACCTACTAGGGGAATATGTTGGGAAGACTCATAAAATGGCAACACTGTCACCCTGGCAGTCTTTGTAATCAGAGCATCTTCTTTCCCTCTTTGAATCCCTTTGTTCATCCTGTAAGATTTCTTTTTGGCATTTACATCTAAGAATGTTGGTTCCTGGTGTTTTGTAAAGTCTTAGGTCCATCCTAATACTACAATAGAGCAGTAAATTAGAAAATAGCACCAGTACCTGTAGGATATGCCCACTGTTTCTTTTCAGTCACGTTGGTTTCTCATTCTGGTTCACTCAAGCCGAATTTCGATTTATTTTCTTAAATTTCCAGAGGTTTAATACTTTCTTATTTGATTGTTTTTAATAGCCTAGGTTTGAATAAGTCCATTTATACCATCCCATAACTCTCCTCTGGTTAAATTATGCCAGTCTGCACTCAAAAGGTGTTTAGTAGTTTGGTTTGTAGAAGTAGTAGTTGTAGTAGTAGTAGTAGTAGTAGTTTGCATGAGCTTTTGTTGTCATAATTCTGAGAGTCACATTCCCAGCATAGCTGGGATGGATGGTGATGCCGACTGTACAAAGCTTGTGGGGGACCCACTCCATCCCTTTCATAATCTTTGTCCCTCTCTGTTTGTCAGTGTGGATATTTTAGGACAGTAACAGGTGTGAAGCAGATGGGAAGGCAGTCTGAGTGAAACACCTGTCCCCTGATTGACCTCCAGGTGTGATTCAGGCAGTAACTAAAAAGGAAGGTTGACTGGAAATATAAATAAGTGGTCCCCTCACTGCCAGCTTAACCAGAAAGGCACACAGAGTTGGGCTGGGGTGCTGAACAGTTTGGACTGATTCTGCTAAATGCTTCAGTGGAATGAAAGAACAGCTTATTTTTTAGAAATATTATGTGTTCCAAATTAATATACCCCTATTTCTTCTTAGAAACTCTGAACCTAGTAGCAACCCAAAAGCCTCCTGTCTTCTGACATCCTCAGCTGCTTCTTTCTCTCCCTCCTTTCTTTCTGCCCCTCTTCTTGGATCATCTTTCCACTCACCTTTCCCCTCCAACAATCTGGTAGTAGCAGGAAGTTGAGGGGAAAATGGTGGTTTGTTCAAATTCTTCTTTGCCCCAAGTATGAAATGGGTATTGCTGCAAGCAGTGAAAATGGATGGCTATAGTTTGACTTTGACCTATCAGCCTTCCCATTCTACTGGGAAGGGGAAGGGCTGGGACAAAATGGGAACGCATCCCAGAGACTCATGTACTCTTGCTTTAAGTGATTTCTCATTTGTATGGTTTATTAAAAAAACAAACAAACTGATACACTAAATAAGGGCTGCTAAAAAGTATGCACTCCACTGAATTGCCACCTTAACACATTTCCCTTAAGTGGGTTAATAAAACCCTCTGACAGTGTGATAGGTCACTGTTGGAGATTTTTGTCACTTCCTGTTGCCCTAATGGTTATACTTCTCTGAACTATGAATGCTTGACCTGCATAATCAGTTGATTATTATTGTTGTTACTAAATATTTACAGGACTCCAAAGTAGTAAATAGTAAACAAAGAAAATACTACCCTTACCCCATAAGCAAATGATTCATGAAGGTGAGACTTGGGGCAGGGAAAAGCCTGCACTCAAGGGAGAAATAAATGAGGGCAGGGAGGAGGAACCTCAGGAGCATTTGCCATTGGTCATTTTGGAAACACTTAAATAGTCGAGTATATTTTTTAGGGCTATCTGCAGTTCTACTTCATTCAATTGAAGTTTATTTATTTAAGGATAATGTGGTTCCAAGAAGTCTGTTTCCAGGGACTATAGTTTGAAGCTCCTGTTACCTTAAAAAGTATGTCCTGATTCCTGAAGACTGACCTGACCGTTTGGCTAGTGTGGTTGTTGTCATTGTGATCCATAAAGACTGCTTTTAATTTAGGAGTGATTTATCCTGAGTGTTAACTGCTTACAACTGCACAGAAGAGGCAGTAGTTCGAGTTTTGGCTCTTGCTCAGCTGAGGGAACTTGAGCTACCTTAGTCCTTTCAAAAAGCCTGACTAGGAAGCTGGCATCATGGTAGGAATGTTTTAGTTAGATTCAGGAAATCAAGGTACAAATGTCAGAGTAACTTAGATTGACAGACTAACTAGGTTATCTTTAAAACCCAAATTGTGCTTTAAATGATAATCCTATTAAATACATTATTTAAAGTTTGTTATTCGTATATCAAGAGACCTGTAGGAAGTAATAAAACTTCCTTTAACTTTTTTGTTTTCTTTTAATTTCTCCAGTGACCTTAGTTTTTCAACTTTATAGTTTTTCAAAAGCAAAATTTCACATTGCAATAAAATCCTCCCATGAAAGGAAATGTGGTTTTTAAGCTTTACCTTGGTTACTTTTATACCCTCTGGGTGTTTGGGGATTTTTGTTTTCCCCCTTTGAAATCAAAATTTGACTGGAAAGCATCATTAAGTAACTGATTATTTTCATGTGGAATCAAGTATTTCTCATTAAGTAAGGATATAGTAAACTTCGAGTTAACTTACATTAAAAAAATAGTTTAATAATGACCAAAGTTAGCTCTTTATAAGCATACTTTTGACGTCTTATAGCCCAGCCCTGTCATCATGATGCATTTTGGCCAATTTCCTCTCTTGGGAGCACCATGTTTAGGTGTGTGTATTGAGCTTAGGGCCACTTTAGTGTTTTGTATTTAGAATAGACCTGCTGTTTTTATAATTATTATTGATCACAGGTAAAATTTAAAAAGTTAAAGCCAGTATCTTTATTTTATTATTTTTTTAAATTTTATTTATTTATTTATTTATTTATTTATTTATGGCTGTGTTGGGTCTTCGTTTCTGTGTGAGGGCTTTCTCTATTTGTGGCAAGCGGGGGCCACTCTTCATTGTGGTGCGCGGGCCTCTCACTGTTGCGGCCTCTCTTGTTGCGGAGCACAGGCTCCAGACACGCAGGCTCAGCAACTGTGGCTCGCGGGCCTAGTCGCTCCGCGGCATGTGGAATCTTCCCAGACCAGGGCTCGAACCCGTGTCCCCTGCATTGGCAGGCAGATTCTCAACCACTGCACCACCAGGGAAGCCCAAAGCCAGTATCTTTACCTTGATTTTTTATACTGTATTTTATACCTAAATGTGATAACTAACCTATGGCAGTTACTCTAGGAATCTTTTATTTAAAAAACTTAATATTTAACCCAAAATTTATTTTGAGGGCATTTTATTAATAAATTGTAGATTTTGAAAAATGAGATGCATAGAATATTTCAGAATCTGAAGACATTTTAATCAGAGTACTGAGTTAACTTTGATCTGGCCATAAGGATGACAAGAGTATTCAGAATTATGTGATAACAGCTCAGGTGGGTTTCTCCTTATTATCTTTCCCAGAATACACAAGCTTCTTGTTTTTGTGAAAGGTAGTTTATCCTAGGATGGCAATAGAAGAAGGTTCTTTCTTTTTAAATGGAAGAAGGTAGACATCCCAGTGTAACACTGGACTTCATTAACTAAACTTGCTTTACATTGTAGTCTCTAAATGGGTGACATACTTCTCAATGTTTTTAGAAATAGCTATTTTTTAAATTCAAAAAAGATGAAGTTTGGAATTTTATAGAGATTGAAAAGATTTCAGCACCTAATGAATTACGTTTAGTTGGCAGGATGTGTATCTGTTAAAGATGAACTTCTTCCTCACGCCTTTTATAATTAAAAATAAATATATAATGGATATAAAAGAATATTTATAATACATTTGTGACTTACGAAGCAAAAAACACAGGGAACACTTTGTGTACCCTTCGCAGACACCTTTATTTCACTTCTTACTTCCCACCATCAGCAGAAGTTATCAGGTACCCTGAATTTTGTATTAAACATTTCCTTGCCTTAAAAAAAAAAAAAAAAAAAATTCCCATTTGATATTCTGCCTACTTCTTTATATACCGTAACTTGCTTTTTTCAGTTTTTCCTCTCTAAAGTATTATATTTGAGATTCATTAAAACAGATGTGATTACATTTTTTACAGAAATAGAACAAACAATCTCAAGATATGTGTGGAACCACAAAAGACCAAATAGCCAAAGCAATCTTGAGAAAGAAAAAACTGGAGGTATCATGGTCCCTGTTTTTAAACTATATTACAAAGCTATAGTAATCAACACAGTATGGTATTGGCATAAAAATAGACAAACATATCAGTGGAACAGAATTGAGAGCCCAGAAATAAACCCACACATGTGGTCAATTAATTTATGACAAAGGAGCCAAGAATATGCAATAGGGAAAGGACATCTCTTCAATAATTGGTGTTGGGAAAACTGGACAGCCATATGTGAAAGAATGAAACTGGACCATTCATTCATGTTGTTAGTTACTTGACGTCAGTCTTAGCGATGATTTTTTTTTTGGATCTGACTCCAAAAGCAACGGCAACGAAAGCAAAAGTAAACAAGAAGGACAACATCAATCGAAAAACTTCTGCATAGCAAAGGAAATCATCAGCAAAATGAAAAGGCGACCTACTGAATGGGAGAAAATATTTGCAAATCACATTTCTGATAAGGGGTTAATATGTAAAATATAGAAAGAACTCATTCATCTCAATAGCAAAAAACCAAGGAATTCGAATAAAAAATGGGCAGAAAATCTGAATAGACATTTTTTCAAAGAAGACATACAGATGGCCAACAGGCACATGAAAAGATGCTCAACATCACTAATCATCAGGGAAATGTAAATCAAAACCACAATGAGATATATCACCTCACACCTATTATAATGGCTTTTATCAAAAAGACAAGAAATAACAAACGTTGGCAGGGATGTGGAGAAAGGGGTATCCTTATTCATTGTTGGTGGGAATTGCTGCAGCCACTATGGAAAAGAGTATGGAGGTTCATCAAAAAATTAAAAATAGAACTGCCATATGATCCAGCAATTCCATTTTTGGGTATTTATCCAAAGAAAATGAAAATACTTAACTTGAAAAGATATGTATACCCCTATGTTCACTGCACCATTGTTTACCATAGCCAGGATATGGAAACAACCTAAGTAAGTGTCCATCAATGGATGAATGGATTAAGAAAATGTGGTATACAGTGGAATATTATTCAGCCATAAAATAGAATGAAATCTTACCATTTTCAACAACATGGATGGACCTTGAGGGCATTTACGCTAAGTGAAATAAGTCAGAGAAAGACAGATACTGTATGATCTCACTTATATGTGGAATCTACAACAAAACAAAACAGAAACCAAGCTCATAGATACAGACAACAGATTGGTGGTTGCAGAAATGGTGATTAAAAGGTATAAACTTCCAAAAACAAATGGGTCATGTGGATATAATGTGCAGCATGGTAACTGTGGTTAGTAATACTGTATTGCACATTTGAGAGTTGCTAGAAGAGTGGATGTTAAGAGTTCTCATGTAAGAAAAAAATTTTGTAACTGTATGGTGATGGATGTTATAAAATGGACTATTATGGTGATCATTTCTCAATGTATACAAATACGGAATAACTATGTTGTACACCTGAAACTAATACAATGTTATATGTCACTTATACCTCAATAAAAAAAAGAAAAAGAAACCAGATGTGATTGATTTCCACAGCTATAAAGTGTTCTACCATATGAGTATGTCACAACTTAAGTCTGCTGCTGATAGATATTTGGGTTGCCAGTTTTATATTACAAAGCTGCTGAGTTATTATATTATGAAGCTGAATTATTTGTATGTCTCCTGGTACATATGTGCAAGTATTTCTCTATAGAGTCCTCCTACCCTTTCTCTTGCTATGAAATATCCTCTTAATCTTTAAATTGAAACATTAGAAATTTACCTTAAAGCAGCCCAAAGGATCTTTGTGGCTTAGATATTGGTGACCTGTTTGCTAAGGTCTAAGTAACCATACTAAGTAACTAGTAACCATATCAGATTCTTTTTAAAAAACTTTTAATTTTGAAATAATTTCAGATTTATAGAAAAGTTGAAAGACGTACAGAGAGTTTTCATAAGCCCTCTACCCAGCCTCCCCTAATGTTGACATCTTATACAACCGTGTATCAGAACTAAAGAAATTAACATTGGTCCAGTACTATTAACTACAGGCTTTATTCAGATTTCCCCAGCGTTTCTCCTAATGTCCTTTTTGAGCATCCAGTCCAGGATATCATATTGTATTTGGTCATTATGTTTCCTAGTCTCTTCTAATTTGTGATGGTTTAGTGGTCTTTCTTTGTCTTTTATGACCTTGACACTTTTGAAGAATACTGGGCAGGTATTTTTGTAGAATGTCCCTTAATTTGAGTTGTCTGATGCTTTTCTCATGATTAGATTGAGGTCGTGCATTTTTTGCAAGAATATCACAGAAATAGTAATGTTCACTTCTCATTGCATCATTTCAGGGGGTACCTGATATCAACTCGACTTGCAGTTGGTTATGCTAACCGTGATCACTTGCTTAAGTGACAGGTTTCTCTGCTATAAAGCTACTGTTTTTTACTTTTCATTAGATGGGAGTTACTAAAGTCCAGTCCATCCTCAAGGGGAGGAGAATTAAGCTCCACCTACTGGAGGGAGGAGCATCAAAGAATTTAAGTTACATATCTGGAGGGGAGATTCTTTGAGACTATGCAAATATTGTGTTTCTCTTTAAAGCTTTACCCACTAATTTTATCATTCATCAGTATATCTTGGCCTGCAGCAAATATTACTGTGGCGTTCTAATGATGTTTTATTTCTCTCATCCTCTCTACATTTTTTAATTGGAATTCTTCTATAAGGAAGATGTGTCCCTTCTTCTTCATTTATTTATTTATTCATTCAATAATTTTTATCAGTATGGACTCAGATATTTATTTTATTCTTTGAGTTATAATCCAATACTAATGTTATTTTGCTGCTCAGATAGTTGCATCCTGGCCATTGGGGACTCTTTCAGGATGGGACAGTTCCCTCAATTTTTTTTAAGCACTTTCTTTCTGGCATCAGTATTTTCTTCATCCCAACCCTAGAATCAGCCATTTTTTCCCAGAAGCTTTGGTTTCTTTTATTGGTATTTAGAAACCAAGATCTGGGCGTGTCTTGTTTTTTAAAATAGTGTTCTTCTTGAAAAAACATAGAGCCTTCTTATGTTAGACTTCTTATGTTAGATATGTTTATCCTAAAAGTTATTTTTTTATGTGTGAGGGAAAAGTGAGATTCATATGGTGACAGGTAGAAAAGTTAACCCTTTCTTATTAATATTGGTAGAAGTGGGCTTTCCTGGTGGCGCAGTGGTTGAGAATCTGCCTGCCAATGCAGGGGACATGGGTTCGAGCCCTGATCTGGGAAGATCCCACATGCCACGGAGCAACTGGGCCCGTGAGCCACAATTACTGAGCCTGTGCGTCTGGAGCCTGTGCTCCGCAACAAGAGAGGCCGCGGTAATGAGAGGCCCGCGCACCGCGATGAAGAGTGGCCCCCACTTGCCGCAACTAGAGAAAGCCCTCGCACAGAAACGAAGACCCAACACAACCATAAATAAATAAATAAATAAATAAATAAATAAATAAATAAAACCCAAAAAAAGTTTAAAAAAAAATATTGGTAGAAGTGATTAATCAGACATGTTACCACATCACATATTTCTAGTAATGAGAAGTAATTTTAGAATTTACCTTTTCAAGTTCATGGCACTTTTGTGGAAAACTTGAAAAGTAGTTTATTCATTTTTCTCCAATTATTACTTTCTCTCTGGGATATAATTGAGAACAATGAATCAAGGACAAAAGAAGAGCCCTTGAAACTGCCAAGCTAAATCCACCAGTATCCCCAGACTCAAGTGTAAGCACTGAACTCATAGAAGAAAACCTGAGGCCTGTGCTCAGACCTCGTTTAGTATTATTTTTACACAGCTCTAAAAATGGTGGTTATCTAGTTTCCAAAGTCCTAGAAAGATGTAAGCCAACATTTTAGAAGAACTAGAGGGGATGCAGCTATTATTCAATATGTCAACATGAGAAGGGGGCATTTGACTTCTGCAAGGAAGGAGAGAGAAAGAGCAGACCAGTACTCGGCTATCAGGGCAGTGCAGAAGCTCTTTAGCTGAAAGGCCAATAACCTGGCTGAGTAATGCTGTTGAGGGCATTGCTGGGAGGACATAATGCAGTAAATGTTCATCATGATAACCTTGAGTCATCAAGCAAGTGTTAAATTAGATTTTTTTGATACTGTTTAGAAAGTTAAAATGTTGATACATTTTTTGAAAGATTTTCATCAACCTGTTGAAGTGAACATGCTCCTTCCAGGAATAAATCTTCCCTCAGTTTTTCAGGCTAAACCTTTTGTTCTTAAGAATTACTAAGAGGTGGGACTTCCCTGGTGGTCCAGTGGTAAAGAATCCGCCTTACAATGCAGGGGACGTGGGTTCGATCCTTGGTCAGGGAACTAAGATCCCATGTGCCACAACTACTGAGCTTGCGTGCCTCAACTAGAGAGCCTGCGTGCTGCAAACTGCAGAGCCCACGCGCTCTGGAACCCACATGCCACAACTACAGAGCCCTCGCTCCCTGGAGCCTGCATGCCACAACTAGAGAAGAGAAAACCCGCGCGCCGCAACAAAGAGCCCACACACCTCAATGAAGGTCCCGCGTGCCACAACTAAGACCCAACGCAGCCAAAAATAAAATAAATAAATGAATAATAAATAAATCTTTAAAAACAAAAAGAATTACTAAGAGCCAAATTTCTTGAGCATACAGCGCTACTGTTTTAGTAAAGTCATTATCATGAAATCAGCTCTTCATTTAATCTGATTAATACCAGCTTAGTGTTCCCTTAGGGTATCAACCTTTCACTTCTGATTTTCCCCCTTAAAAATTATGTCATTAGTATGGCTGTCATTGTTATACCAGGAAAATTCAGTTTCGTAGAAAGATTTGATACATCAGAGGCCTTTTGAAAAAGAATGTGTAACTATAATTTTCATATATTTATTTAGAGAGAAACAAAATATGTTTGAGGAAGGATCATCAAAGAGAATGAAGTGGAATTCCTTAGCTTTTTTAGAAATTATTTTAAGGCTAATATTTCTTTGGCTTGCCTAGATTTTTTTACCTTCTTGTTTAATAAAATGCTGAATTTTGATATATTTTTTAAAAAAACTTAATAAACTTAGACTTGTGTTTCTAGTAGACCTGTCAAGCTGTCCCCCAAATAAAAAAACTTTATTCTTGGCTCAGAATAACTGCAGATGTCCCCAGTTAGTTTATAAATGGTCTGGGTAGAGTTCGGAGTTGCTGGAGAATATAGCTGCCACAGAAGAGATTCTCTTAGCCTTTTCTAATGAATTCCCTCTTGCTGTGCATGTGTATAGAAAGGTAATTTTGATAGTGGAGTGAAGGATAAGGGAGAGAGGCAAGGTACAATTGCGTTTAGTAAAGGGGGAAAGTGTGGTAAGAATTTGAAGGAACAAATGTTAGGAGAGGGAGAGAAATGAAAGAGAAGGACGAGTTAGACCAGTAGAAGATACTGTGGTAGCTGTCACTCATCTCATCTTTGCTCCTCTCCCTCTACCATGTTTTACAGTCCTAACATTTATAGGTTTTCTGAAGCAGGGAAAAATAACTTTCTATTGGAGATGAGGCCTTTTCCAATTTCTGACTACTCTTCTAAGTAAAAGAAAAGAGGCAACTTTATTACAGTCTCAAGTAGTGGGGTTCATACTCAGCCAGAGAAATTAGTATAATATGAAACATTTGTTAAGCTAATGTGCTTGATTTATAATGTATGGCCATATGCTTTTTTCCTCAAAATTCCAAAGCCTGAAAACTAGCCACATAGTTCATTTCTCAAGTTTTATTTTTTTGCTTTAAACTGTGGAATTTTCCTTGACTATAATATTTATGTTTTAGGCAATTAAAGTAGCTTTTTAAAACATAATAATTCTGATTGATTAAGGAAGTTGACCACATATCTTTTGATTGGTCTTTTATGTTGTTGAATTATTGTACTTTTATCTGCATTTAATATGTATGTTAGTTTTATGATGAAACAGAGTAGTAATCAGTCATTGGGTCCTATACATGATGCCAGTTATTTATCATCATTTATCCTCCTTTAATTTCCATTTTAAACCTGTTATAGAATTACTGTTGTTTCATCATTTGATGCTTAGTATTATGTGGGCTATAAATCCCCTATTCTCAAGAATGGATAATATAGTCTCTTGAACTTAGATAAGTATGCTTGCCTCCAAATAGGTGAGTACTTGGATAGGTATTCCAGTTGCCTGTAAACATCTTAGAAATAAACTGAATATACTTTTTAAAAACATTAAATTCTTTTTTAAAAAGCCCTTGAAAGTTCATTATAAACCAAAGAAAGAAATACTTTGAGCCAAAGTCTGGGTTTTCATCATGTATTTTGAATGTGAGTATATATATTTTGGTTGCCTTTGACTTGTTTAGAATCGAAGGTGTTGGAGTATAGGGAGATCTATAAGATTCTAAATAAGTGAATAGATAACAGATGCTGAACTATGAAATATTCTGCATAATTTTGTGCATATTTTGGGGGGAGCGTTTATTGCTCTTCTTTAGCTTGTCAAGAGATCTGTGCCCACCCCCTGCTCCCTCTCTTCAAAAAAAAAAAAAAGAAAGTAAGGGACCACTGATGTAGTCCTTTAGCCTCCTTTTGCAGATATGAAAATAAAGCCACAGACTCAAGGTCAAACAGCTAGTTAGTAGCAGAGCTGGGATTAAAACCCAAGTCTCTCTCCCAGGTCAGTTCTCATTCCATTATACTGACAAGCCTCAGGCACATTATTTTGATTCTGCAACACAGGCTAAGCCATTGTATACGTAATTGCTACTTAATTAGCACTCTTTCATATCTGAAGCTGTTCGGGTTTATATTTCTTGTTTAAAATGAACAGTAGTCCCAAATTTGGCCTGGAAGTTATCTATTTTAAATTATTCAAAATATTTTTTAAAATCCTGAAGTTTGGTAACATCAGATCATCATTATTTGTAAACAGCTTTAATGATTACTTGATATTGAAAGGAAAATTGTGGTTAGAGCCCTGAGCCAATACCTGCATTTTTCTGATTATTTTCTGTAATGTTACCATCACCACATCCAACAGAAATGCTCTTCTAGAAAGAAAAACGGAGCTGGAGGAATCAGGCTCCCTGACTTCAGACTATACTACAAAGCTACAGTAATTAAGACAGTATGGTACTGGCACAGAAACAGAAATATAGATCAATGGAACAGGATAGAAAGCCCAGAGGTAAACCCACGCACATATGGTCACCTTATCTTTGACAAAGGAGGCAAGAATATACAGTGGAGAAATGACAGCCTCTTCAATAAGTGGTGCTGGGAAAACCGGACAGCTACATGTAAAAGAATGAAATTAGAACACTCTCTAACACCATACACAAAAATAAACTCAAAATGGGTTAAAGACCTAAATGTAAGGCCAGACACTATCAAACTCTTAGAGGAAAACATAGGCAGAACACTCTATGACGTAAATCACAGCAAGATCCTTTTTGACCCACCTCCTAGAAAAATGAAAATAAAAACAAAAATAAACAAATGGGACCTAGTGAAACTTAAAAGCTTTTGCACAGCAAAGGAAACCATAAACAAGACGAGAAGACAACCCTCAGAATGAGAGAAAATATTTGCAAATGAAGCAACTGACAAAGGATTAATCTCCAAAATTTACAAGCAGCTCATGCAGCTCAATATCAAAAAAACAAACAACCCAATCCAAAAATGGGCAGAAGACCTAAATAGACATTTCTCCAAAGAAGATATATGGATTTCCAACAAACACATGAAAGAATGCTAACATCATTAATCATTAGAGGAAAGCAAATCAAAACTACAATGAGATATCATCTCACACCAGTCAGAATGGCCATCATCAAAAAATCTAGAAACAATAAATGCTGGAGAGGGTGTGGAGAAAAGGGAACCCTCTTGCACTGTTGGTGGGAATGTAAATTGATACAGCCACTACGGAGAACAGTATGGAGGTTCCTTAAAAAACTAAAAATAGAACTACCATACGACCCAGCAATCCCACTACTGGGCATATACCCTGAGAAAACCATAATTCAAAAAGAGTCATGTACCACAATGTTCATTGCAGCTCTATTTACAATAGCCAGGACATGGAAGCAACCTAAGTGTCCATCAACAGATGAAAGGATAAAGAAGATGTGGCACATGTATACAATGGAATATTACTCAGTCATAAAAAGAAACGAAATTGAGTTACTTGTAGTGAGGTGGATGGATCTAGAGTCTGTCATACAGAGGGAAGTAAGTCAGAAAGAGAAAAACAAATACCGTATGCTAACACATATATATGGAATCTAAAAAAAAAAAATGGTCATGAAGAACCTAGGGGCAAGATGGGAATAAAGACTCAGACCTACTAGAGAATGGACTTGAGGATATGGGGAGGGGGAAGGGTAAGCTGGGACAAAGTGAGAGGGTGGCATGGACATATATACACTACCAAACGTAAAATAGATAGCTAGTGGGAAGCAGCCGCATAGCACAGGGAGATCAGCTCGGTGCTTTGTGACCACCTAGAGGGGTGGGAGGGAGGGAGACGCAAGAGGGAAGAGATATGGGGACATATGTATATGTATAACTGATTCACTTTGTTATAAAGCATAAACTAACACACCGCTGTAAAGCAATTATACTCCAATAAAGATGTTAAAAATGCTCTTCTAGGCTAAAATGGAATATGTCTGTGCATTTATGTGCTTTGCTTTCAGAAGAAATAAATAAAACCAAATTGCTTTTTGAAGTAGTGTATATTTATTATTAGTGGTACTTTTGTGAGATTTTAAAGAAGTCACACGTAAACAGGGTTATTATCTACAATAAAAGTTTAATTCTTACTGCTCCTGCACATATGCTTCCTAGGTAAGGCACATAGATAATTTGTTTTCAGACTTTTCTATCTTGTAGCTTCAAATTCATGCTAGAGCAATTTGGTAGAGTATTCAGATTTTATTTAACCTCTCTACTAAATAAAATTTTTACTTTTTCATTCATTTGTTCATTTTCTCAGTAAATATTGAGCATGTGTCACATGCCAGGCACTGTTCTAGGTACTTATAAGTGCTACCAGGGTCTTATCAGTCCTTCTCTCATGGGACACCCCGATAAATACCTGTTAACATACATAGAACACAATTCGGGAAATGAAGGTTTGTATTGTTTATCTTTTTTATTTCTGTAATCCACCTCTGATTTGACTTCTTAGCTATCAGTTGCCCAGTAATCCAGTGACTTCTCAGAACTGAAACCCTTGTGTTCATGGATGCTTCCCACAGAGACTTGTATATCACCTGTTAACCAAGTTAAGGGATTAGGGAAGTGGTTGTTCATAATATTTAATATTTCATAATACTTAATGGATAGTAGGGAAAGAATGCAGATAGTTAGGTGGTGAAGGCAGGGCAGACAATATGATTCAATCCTTTCATTTCATTTTTAATGGGCTTTCTTTTATGTTTTTATATTATTTTGTGTTTTATACGTTCTGTGTAATAAACTTCACCTATATTTGTGCAATCTGAGACTTTAGAGATTAGATTTAGGTTTTAGATATGAAAAATAACAAAAAGGTATGCCTTAAGAATCTGTTATAGACAGATGGCTGAAAATTATGTAGATAAAAATTAAATGTTTACTCGCTTTCGTATTGAATTTCAAAACTTTAAAAAATTCTCCCCACATGCCAGTTACATATATGTGACTGCACCTACAGCAGTGTCTGTCCTTTTTCTCTCCCCTTCCCTGAGCCATAGCTTCCAAGTCCTTTGAGGTGACCATTGATTCAATTCTGTAGCAGCCAGGGCAGGTCAAAGGTCTTGTGTGAGTGATTGTGGTAACTACCATCCTTCATCTTGTCATGGGTAGCTCTCCATTACTCCTGCCTACCTACATGCTTTTTTAAAAAAAATCTATTTCCTTTATTTAATACATGAGGAAAGAAGAGGGAAGAAGAAATAGATATTAATAAGTAACTTGCCCAAGAGGCTAACATTAGATAATGGCTGAAATTAGAACCAGGAGCCCAGTCTTTCTCTGCCCTGTCATACTGAGTGCTGTAATACATATTCTATGGAGTATGGCTGAGCCAAAAGAGGGCTGAGCATCCATGGGTTAAGGAGAGCCTGGGAGTGTACTGTTGCCAAAGTAGGCTGGGCCAGTAAGTAGGCAGAACTGCATTGAGGGCATTGATGTCCCTTAGTGTTTAAACTTGGTGTGTGATTATTGCCAGGCTCCCAGAATGTGTGCTGGACATCATTTATGTAGCAAATTCTTTACTTGGGAAGACTTTAATAAGCACTTTTTCAATTTTAGCCAAAACACTTTTTTTTCTTCGAAGTAATTTATGTTTGTTGTAGAAATCTTAGAAAAAACACTATCCCTACATCAACCAAAACAAGTTAAATAAACATTCATCTGTAATCACACTGCTCTGAGACATGGGTGGGAATGTCTTAGTATGTTTCATCCACATTTTGAACCAGTCTCTTTGCTTCTCTTTTATCACTGTGTATTTAAGAAAAAAATGTACCTCTTAGCCAAAGTATCAGTTCATCTACCTTGCTGTTCTTTTTTTTTTTTTTTTCTTATTAAAGACTTGTTTGTTTGTTTATATTTTTTGGTAATAGTTTTTTTTTTATTGAAGTATAGTTGATTTACAATGTTGTGTTTCAGGTATACAGCAAAGTGATTCAGTTTATACATATATAGTTTCACTTAGGGAAACTAGAAGTTATTTGAGACAAAATTAAGTCTTCTCAGTCCCCTGCTTTTCTCTTCCGTTTGGAGTCAACTCACATTTTAAGAATGCGCTATGTAAAATGGGAACAAATTTTTAAAAATCATAGCAGTTCCATTAATTTGGAAATATGAATATATTAGTATAGAATTACCGCAACAACAGCAAACCCTTGTCCATTATTGTAATAGAAATGCTGGCATGCTCCTGGGAGCTTGACATTTCAAGCAGCATGTGCACTCACGCTAACGGACTAGGGTTTTAGTGCATGTGTTGGAAATGCTGTGCTTCCAAGAGCATGTGACATTTCTATTACAATAATGATGATAGCAGGCATTCCGTAGAAGGAATCCTTGTGGTGGTTTATATACCTTGTCAGTTCTTACAGTAGTGCTACAAGATGGGTATTATTAATCCTTTTTTAGATGAGAAAATTGAGGCTGTTACTTGCTTAAGGTTATTTAACAAAACAGATCTTATTTTAGAAGGTTCTAATTCTTTCTAAAATTCTGCCTCACTTTGTGTTATCCTGCATATTCTGTTGCCTCTGACTTTCTCATATAGGGTACATTTTGCCTTAGGCAAAAAATGTGTTACTAAAATAGTTGCCAGTAATTTTTTTCCATTAATTGGATTGTTTTGAATACACAAAGAGCCTTCAATTATGAGGAATCCCATGGGACATTGTAAAACAATCTTTTTGTAAAAGTAAATACTCTGATCATTTTAAAATTTTTATATTTTAATTTAGATTTTTAATGAAGGTTTCACTTCAAATAGGATGGTATAGCTATAATTATTAACAATTATGATAGTAATACATTTTTGTTAATAAAGATTTTTTTCATTTATTTTTCTTTCTTAACGCTCAGACCAGTTTAATGTCTCATACCTGACTTCTTGGAATTGGGAGCATTTAGGTTCCATGATAAGCAAGAAAGTGTATACATTTTTTATATGACAAATTACATATTCCTTACTATTATGTTTACTGTATTTACTTAAATGTATTTTTACTAGAAAAGCCTAGTTTAGGCTGAATTCTAATCATTTTAGGTCGGCGACCCTGGACCACCAGCCACAGCGTCACCTGGGATGACGGGGTGGGGCCCAGGAATCCTGATGCACATTCCAGTTTGAGACGCACCGAACTATATGTTCTACCTACCAAGAGAGTAAGAGGGTTTGTGCGTTCTTTCACCTAACAAATGCTTCTTGAGTGTTTCCTCCAGGATAGTCCTCTGTGACAAGGGTGCCACAGAACTCTGCTGTCTCAGATGATGTCATAGCCCTCTGCTTCGAGCTTAACTCGGTATAAGCGAGACGTGAACGCTTAGAAAGAGGCTTTAATTTAAAGTTGAGGGGTCAAGCCGGAGTTCCAGGGTGTGGGTGGAGGAGTTTGGCTACCGAGGCCTGCATTCTCCCTTCTGGGGTCTGAGCACACTTTTCTCCTTACCTCTTGGCTCTGGTAAACAGACTTAGTTTCCAGAGTTTGTCCTTCACCGCAGCTCCTAAAGCAAATAGCCAAGCATTTCTAAAGGTTGTTTTGCTGTAAGCAACAACAGGAAATAAACAAGTAAAAGGATCTTCTGTCCCCTTCCCCCTTAGGGGAAGTAAGACACAGGTGTGTAGAGGTGCTCGGAGTTGAACACCAAAGGGCTCTAATAAACTTAATCTGCACTTTAGAGGTTGGGCATCCAGGTGAGAGGCCAAGTGAGGGAGGGGATGAGGAGGGAGCACTGAATTGTAGGGGCGGCATTGGGGGCTATACCGATGGGGCAAGGAAGCCTGGCTGATCTGGTCTTCAGGAAAGGTGGAAGTCTGGAGCTGCTTTGCTTGTATTAGAGAAGGTTGGCATTAGAGAAAGTGGAATTTAAAAATTGGGGCAGATAATTTAAATTCCTAAGCACTTTGTGGCTTTATAGTTGTGCACATAACTCATAACTCAAATTCTACCTAATTTGTTTATCACCCCTCCTCCCCCGGCTGCCCACCCAGAATCTGGGGCTGGGCAATGGTTGTTTCCCTCAAGTATGCACGTTAAAATACAGAAATACATTTTGGAAAATTACTTGACAGTAATGGGGGGGAGGGGCTTATGTACTTCAAGATTGGGGATGACACAGAGTTATGTGATTTTCTTTTTCTTTTTTTTTTTTTTTTTAAATCCAACACAGTCTCCTTAAACGCACCTTCTTCTAGGTGCTCATTACAGATGGCTGAATTAGTGGATAAGTGTCTTTTTTTTTTCAGGAATAATATTAAATAACTATGTAATGCCATTCATATCTAACACAGTTATTCTGATCATATGGGTCCTTGTATGAAGTGTTGTGAGGATCTACATTAACGAGGAAACAAAACCAATACTGAACGGAGTGCCTCTGGGAACTCTTGATTGGACCCATCCAGTGCATGCTCCGTAAATTTTTATGTTGTTTATGTGGTGTGCTGTGGTTTACAGTCTGGTCTTTGCATTAATTTGCCATTGTCTTTCTCTCAAATATTAATGAAGTGTAGGAGCAATTCTAGTCCAAATAGGCATTTTAAAGGTGGACTTCAAAACAAAGCTCTTCCTTTAAAAAATAATTTTTCTGAAAGACGGAAACCACTTCATTAGTGATTGCCGCCAAAATCTCCTAATGTCTTTCCATAAGCTGTTTAAGCTTAGTGTTAGAAATTAGGGCTAGAGGATTTAATTAGCCAGCTCACAGGATGCAGTCTCTTTAATTTAGGATATCCCTTTGAGAAAATTACGTAGTTGAAGAAAGAATATCATTATTTTAGACAAGTTGGTTTTGAGTTGAATTTATTGCCTCTGTCTTGGTCCCTTAATGTGTCTGTACTGCTGATCTGGAAATTATGCTTGATTTGAATTAAAACTTTTTGTTTTTAAAATTGATAATTGCAGCATGGCATGTTGGATTGTGTGCAGTTCTCAGAGTTAGGAAAGGTAAAAGTTGGGTTTTGTGGGGCAATGATTAACTCATATATTTTACCAGGGACACATAATCAGGTATTAGTTACTATACATTTAGCCAATGCACTGGGTTTAGCAAACCAATGAATACTTTGTTATGAGAGTGGTTAACACTTCTGCATTTTTAGACTTAGCTTTAAAAACTTAAAAGAAACCTCTTACAACCCTTGCCATCCTTTCAGCCATAACATTGCATTGCTTTGGTTTCTGCCTTTAATTTCCCCCGGGGGTTCTTTTTATTTAGGAAAAGGGTGAAAGATGTATTTGTGTAAGTACTACACCAGTGCTTCTGTTAAATTCTTTTTCAACAAAAAATATGTTACTTGAGCACCTCATGCACGGGGTGCATATTTTTCTGAAAAGAATGTGCCCTGAAAGCAGTAATTTTTAGTGTGTATTTATTTCATGTCTACCAGTTTATTTTAGCTTAGACAATTTCTAATGTTTTCAGTTTGTTAGCATTTTTCAGTTAACTGAGTACATATACATATATGCACAAAGTGGCCAAGCTTTAGAAATTCTTTGTGTATTTTAAAACAGTTGTGTCTCCAGTCTGATATCATGGGTCTCCTTGTCACCTTTAAAATGCAACTAAAATCTAACCTTACATATGGAAAATCAGCTTTCAAGGAAAGCTTGTTTTTAGAATATCAGTGAAGAATTTAATATTTACTTTCTAGAAACCTTAATTCTCATTAATGTGAAATTAATGTAGACGATTCAATTGTGTAGTTCATATGTGAGAAATTTGCCCCTTCAGTGTTTCCCTGCTAAGTCTTATAAACTACTGACCTACCGTAAGGTCCAAGTGCAAAAATGAAAAAGTTTTGAAAGCCTCTCGGGGAGCTATGGGTATCCCTGGACCATGCTTTGAGAATCATTGCATTATAATATTTTTGAAGTATCTATGGTTACTTAAAAAAATCTCTCCCCGGGCTTCCCTGGTGGCACAGTGGTTGAGAATCTGCCTGCCAGTGCAGGGGACATGGGTTCGAGCCCTGGTCTGGGAAGATCCCACATGCCACGGAGCAACTGGGCCCGTGAGCCACAATTACTGAGCCTGCGCGTCTGGAGCCTGTGCTCCGCAACAAGAGAGGCCGCGATAGAGGCCCACGCACCGCGATGAAGAGTGGCCCCCACTTGCCGCAACTAGAGAAAGCCCTCGCACAGAAACGAAGACCCAAAACAGCCATAAGTAAATTAAAAAAAAAAAAAAAATCTCTCCCCTAACATTTTCTAGTTCTCTCTGTATGAAAGTAACACTCTTTCGCATTTATTTTCCAAGCTACTTCAAGAATGAGATTACTCCTTCCCCCCAAGATTCCAGTAGCCATAGAGGAAAAAAAAGTGTTATGGATAAAGGGAATGTTTCCAGCACCCCTCCCCCCTATTTCTCCAGCTGGGAAGGGAAGGAAAGGGAAATAAAATTTAATGAGCACTTTTACTACGTGCCAGGTGCTTTACATATGTTATTTCAGTTTAATCCCCAAAACAATCCTAGGAGGTATTTCTAGCCACATTTTGCACAAAATACAGCAAGTATCAGAAAGGTTAAACAATATGCCCAGATCACACAGCATTTAAATGGACAGAACCTGATCCGAATCAAAGTCTGTCACCAAGGCCTATACAACACTGAGCCTTGGTTTCTGCTTTGTTTTTCTTTAGTTCCTGCAGATTGAGAATGTGAATACTAACATTATATTGGGTGCTGTGGTGGTATGACGACAAAACGATTGGACTGCCCTGTGAGGTTTGCTCTTATGGAATTAACTATCTTTGACAGATTATATTTTGTAAAGTCAAATATGTTTATTAAAAAAAGATTCATGTAGTTTCTTCAGTTTTAGTTCTTTGAAAATAAAACAGTTAATTATCCATGGTTTACCACAGAGCGCAGGATTACCCCTTTCTGTGTCCTCAGTTCTGTCATATAGAACAGCTGACTGTCCTAGAAGGAGATTTTTGCATTTACAATCCCAAAGCCGCTGGTCATCCGGGATTGTCAGAACTCCAGAAAGGCAAAATCCATTCTCAAGAACATTACTTTTTGTTTCAAGTCACGCAGTACCTAAAGGATAAGACCATTGAGGGGTGCGGAGGAAGGAGTGGGGGAAGAATGTCTATAGTGACATCTCTAGTTATCTTTGAGGGAGGAATAGTCTCCTTGCTTCTCCTGTGGGTGCTATGGTATGATTAAGGACCCGGAGAGAGTGAGTTGGTGGAATTTCAAAGTTTCCTCAAATTGGAGAGGCCAAAATACACAACCACACAACCCTGAAGAGAGGCGTGATGGAACCTCCTACATGTTGACTCAGTATTGCATTGTCTTAAAAACTAGTGTACCTGCTGTCCCCTCTGTGTGTATGTAATTTTCTTGTATCTAAAGTAAAGCCTCTTACCTCTAGCAACATCAGCCATCCCAACCTAAAAGTAAGGAGGGAAAAACCGCAAATAGACCTCTGAGCATTAAATAGTTGCCACAAATCTAGTCAAATTAGAGGTGCAGCTGACCTGAGGGCAAAGAATTTTCTATGAAAAAGGATAGCAGTATAGGAGGGGAGTCATTGTGATAGCTGATAGTAGAGAAAAAACAAGAGCCCGCTTAAAAAATACTGCCACCTGCAGTTGTCTCTTACACGGAATGCTGTCCCATTCACTTGGTAATACCCTGAATGGTCAGCTGATTAGGGTGGCAAGGTAGAACTTACATTTAGAAATATTTCCAACAAAAATAGTTGGCATTTTGAAAGGAGTTTGGGTACTTGAAAGATAATCTAGAATTACTTGGAAAATGAACATTCATGAAATGCCTTAATCTTGATGATATTACATTAATGAAGTGTACTTTTATAAGACATGAATGTGTTTATTTGTGCCCTCACACATCTCTTGAGTTAATTTGTTTTGGAAGTCACAATATTTTATAGTTTGCTTTTTAAAAAATTTTATGAGAGTGGTAAATATTCAACATAATATAATTGGATAGTAGGTGGGGTTTTCCCCCAGCATAATTGTACGATATCAGGATTCACTATACTTTACTTCTGACTTGTACAAGTCACATGAATGAAGAAAACCGTTTTGCAAAACTATTTGAGGGCTTCGTTGGTTTTGCTAAGGGTCTCTCTTTTTTTAAAAAATTTTTATTAGAGCATAACTGCTTTACAATGCTGTGTTAGTTTCTGCTGTACAGCAAAGTGAATCAGCTATACGTATACATATATCCCCTCTTTTTTGGATTTCCTCCCCATTTAGGTCACTGCAGAGCACTGAGTAGAGTTCCCCTGTGCTATACAGTAGGTTCTCGTTAGCTATCTATTTTATACGTAGTATCAATAGTGTATATATGTCAATCCCCATCTCCCAATTAATCCCACCGCCCCCTTCCCCCTTGGTATCCATACCTTTGTTCTCCATGTCTGTGTCTCTGTTTCTGCTTTGCAAATAAGACCATCTGTACCATTTTTCTAGATTCCACATATATGCATTAATATACAACATTTGTTTTTCTCTTTCTGACTTACTTCACTCTGTATGACACTCTCTAGGCCCATCCAGGTCTCTACAAATGACCCAATTTCGTTCCTTTTTATGGCTGAGTAATATTCCATTGTATATATGTACCACATCTTCTTTGTCCATTACTCTGTTGATGGACATTCAGGTTTCTTCCATGTCCTGGCTATTGTAGTGCTGCAGTGAACATTGGGGTACATGTGTCTTTTTGAATTATGGTTTTCTCAGGGTGTATGCCCAGGAGTGGGATTGCTGGGTCATATGGTAGTTCTATTTTTAGTTTTTTTAAGGAACCTCCATATTGTTCTCCATAGTGGTTGTATCAATTTACATTCCCACCAACAGTGCAAGAGGGTTCCCTTTTCTCCGCACCCTCTTCAGCATTTATTGTTCATAGAGTTTTTGATGCTGGCCATTTTGAGGTGATTTGTGAGGTGATAACCTCATTGTAGTTTTGATTTGCATTTCTTTAATAATTAGTTATGTTGAGCATCTTTTTATGTGCCTCTTGGCCATCTGTATGTCTTCTTTAGAGAAATGTCTATTTAAGAAGAGCCTCTTCTTTGATAATTAAATCAATCTCTTTTGAAGCACCTCTTACACTATAGCCTTGCAGACTATTTAAATACTAACTAGTCTAACTCTTTCGGATTCTCAGTTGTCTTGGCTTTGCCTGTGATGGGAGTTCTTCAGTATCACTTTTGTGGAGAGACAAAGATGTTGGCTTGGTGGATAAGGAGAAATAAAATATTGTTAAGCTGGGAGAGATTGATTTTATAAATGGTTAGTTTATGATAACTATCTTCCTATAGTGACAACTAGCTTCTTTTGTACACATATATATGTGACAGGTAGAAAACAGAGAACCTTTGCACTAAGTATACAGAATATACTTGGAAACTTTCTGGACTTATTTATGATCCATTGATCTTTTTCTTGTCTTAATCTGTGCCTGTCCCATAGACTTTTAATTATTGTAAGCTTTTAGTGCACTGGTATATAAGAAGACAAGACTGCTCTTATTATTCTTCATTTCTGAAATTTTCCTGGGTGTTTACTTTTTATGTGATTTTTTTTTCTCATTGGAAAATACATTAAAATTTTTTAAAAATATGATTACATTTGCTATGTATCCTTTCTTTAATTGTGGTTTTCCAAAAAAACTTCTTGACCAAAAGAGATAGAGGAGGAGACTGGAATATCCATTTGAAAATAGGGATAATCTCTGTGGAAGAAAACCAGTGGTTACCGTATTACGGTTATCAAAATTCCTCATTGTGAAGCAATAATAGTGACTTGATTTTTGGAAATGCACTTCTTAAATTGATAATCTGGTAAAAAAATATGACAACACTTTTCTCTTTCCACTGTGTTGCTGAATATGAATTATCAAGATTAAGTTACATTACTCTGAAAGATTTCTTGTAAGTTGAATAATGTTTCTCCCAACGCCCTGGCCTAAAGGAACCCCTCTCTTGAAAGAGATAGTAAGTAGGGTTCAGATGCCCCACATGTGAACTCTAGGAATCATCTGTCTGTCCTTCTCATGTCACATCTCTGCAGCTCCGTGTGCAGCATCTTTCCAGAGTTCCCACGTGGTGAAAAGATCCTTCTCTTTGTGAATGAAGGGGAACCTGGAGAAATAGTGGCCTGCTAGATAAATTTTATTCAAGTAGCATAGAAAGTGGAAGGCTGAGTCAGAGGCTTCATTACATTTCTAACATTCAGGTTTCTGTCAGGTACTTAATCCTGAGGTAAGTCTGTGGCCTGGAGGTTTCCCCTTAATGTTTATCACTGGCCTCTGCATGTGGCTTTCAGAGAGGGTAGATGGAACTGAATGGTGTGCCAAAAAAAATTCAGGATAAGCTTCTCCATATATAGGGAAAAGGAGTGAGGGGGATGTATGCCCTGGCCAAACTGGACAAGACTGACTGACTGGTGGCAGCGGCAGCGAGAGGCAGTTTTCACTGGCGGTGAGCTGTGGCTAGAGCTATCCAAGGAGCCGTTGCTGCCTGTGCAGGTTGAGTGTCTCATTTCTGGATCCTTCAAAGCAGCGGCCAAGTGCCATTGGTCAGGGAGGTTGTGGAGGGTTCCTGTGTGGTTCTAAGTTGAGGCTACAAGGCCTCTAAGGCCCCTTGCCACTTGGTGATTTTGTGCACCCATGTGTGCATGTGAGCATGTTTAACAGCCTACCTCTGTACCAGCTTTTCTCTGTATGATAGGAAAGAAAATAGTCATTGTGTGCTACTTCAGCTATGGTATGCGTGCGATTTGGTGGGCTTTGCAGTTCCCCCAGCACGTACTGCTCAGAGACGTTGCAGTATTGGGGCTGCCTGGAATAAAGGTGGAAGGAAGGGAGGAGTTTGTTGAGAAGAAAGCTGAGCTGGCCTACTCTATTTTAAAAAGTTGTTTAAAAAAGGGTGGAATGGTGGGGGAGAAAACTACAGATCTAGGGGCTCTTGGTCAGGTATATACCACACACAGATTTAGAACAGAGTAATGATGGCTTACTCTAGGTAAGCTGTGATCTAGGTATAAGTATGATGTGGTGTATTAATATACATATATATAGGTGTGATGGTGGTATACTGCAGTAAGTGTTTTCATATGGCTGTGTAATGAACTACTTCAGCATGTCTGTTAAATAGCATTTATTTTTTACTTGTAAGGTGCAGGGAGAGGGAGGTTGGAGTGGCCTGAATGTTTTTACTTGAAAATAAAAGCTGTCATATTTTTTTCTTGCAGCTGTCAAGCACTACGCATTTCAAAAAATTAAAATATTTTGTAGCATCTGAATGCAGAAACTGAACTCTCTCCTCCCCTTCTTTCACATAGGTTTCCACTTGAGTGGCACAGTGACAGAACCTGCAATACAATCGGAGCCAGAAACTGTTTGCAACGTGGCCATCAGCTTTGATCGTTGCAAGATTACCTCAGTGACCTGCAGCTGTGGAAACAAGGACATATTTTATTGTGCCCATGTTGTGGCACTGTCTTTATACCGCATCCGCAAGCCAGATCAGGTCAAATTGCATCTTCCCATTTCAGAGACTCTCTTTCAAATGAATAGAGACCAACTACAAAAGTTTGTACAGTATTTGATCACAGTGCACCACACAGAAGTTTTGCCAACTGCTCAAAAATTGGCAGATGAAATTCTTTCCCAGAATTCAGAAATCAACCAAGTTCATGGTGAGTATAGATACTCATCCTATAGATTGCGTCTCTGGATTATTTTTCATTTATAAATTTAATTCTTTTGCCTGAAAATGAATTAAATATGAATTAGATCATCAACATTGCTCTTAGGTAGCTGAAGGTTTAAATTTAGTTTTGCATCCTAAAACATTTCTTTTGAAGTGTTTTGTACCTTCTACTAGATACCAAGTCTTTTCTGCACAGAAAAATCTCTCATTTGTTAAAGCTTGGCTCTTATATGTTTATGTTTTGTAAAATTTCATCAAATATTAGATATCAGTTATAGTAAACACAAATTCACCTTTGTCAGATGTTGTCAGTAAACTGACTTGCGCATATTCAGAATATTTTTCATTTTCTTAAAAAATTTATTTTCCAAGGCAGTAAGTTTCTGATATGACGCCTCATATTAAGAAAGTAACTTATTCTTAGAAAAAGATGAGAATTTATATAGAGAGTGTTTAGGATATGACTATTATTGTGTGTAAGAAATCTCAAAAAGGGTTTCTTTTAAGTCTTTTATACACTGAACTTGTTACCTCACTTATTTGTAAACACATGTATCAACTGTCAACATATAGTTGAAATATGGGACCAGTCAGTCACTCACCGCTATCCTTTTAGGTTTTCTTCAAAGTCCTTACTTGATGTAGCAAATATAAATGTTTAAGGAAAGCAGTTTGAGATCATTTCTTAAAAACTTTTAAAATTGTGAGATATAGCACAGAAAAGTACATAAAATATGTATGTGTAGATTAACAAAGTGAACCAACATCCAGGCCAAGAAATAGATGGCTCTCGGCACTTTGGAGGGTTCCACATGTCCCCTTCCAGTCAGTCACAGGCTCCTTTCTGTTTCCCATGGTAACCCTTGCCTGATTTTTTATGGTAATCACTTCTTTGGTGCTTTGTGTTTTAACGTTAACATCACTAAACACTGGTTTAGTCTTATCTGATTTTAAGCGTTATGTATCTGACTTCTTTCATTCAAAATCATGTTTATATGATTTACTCATATTGTTTCATGTACCTTTAGTTCATTCATTTTCATTGCTCTAAAGCAGCACTAGAAATACCAATAGAAGTACAGTGTGAACCACATGTATAAGTTAAAATATCTTATTAGCTTCACTTAAAAAGAAGCAAGTAAAATTAATGTTAATAATGTTTTATTTATCTCAATATATCTAAAAATCAATTCAACATATTCATATCATCCCAACATTCATGAATATCAATTCAACAAAAATATTGATATATTTCACTTCTTTTCCATATTAAGTCCTTGAAAATCTGGTGTCTGTTTTACACTCACAGCATATCTCACATCAAACTCTAGCCACATTGCAAGTGTTCAGTAGCCACATGGTTAGTGGCTACCTTATTGGACAGCACATACTCTATAGAGTATTCTATGTATGAGGACACCACAGTTTGTCTCTTCCACTGTTGATGAACCTTGTTTTGAATAGAGCTGCTGTGAACGTTGTTTTACAAGTCTCCTGGTATCTTATGATACTTTTAATATGTCTTTTATGTCAGGGGAGAATCCACATAGCCGTATTTCTTCTAGTGCTCTCCATGTCAGTCTCAGCTTTATTAAAGTAGCTTTTATAAGGTGTGTAAAGCATTTTACTTGGTAGAGTCTGCCAGTGTTGAGTAACAGGATTGTAAACAACTCTGCCACAGAAGTACCCTGGACCCACCAAAAGCACATGTATTCAAGGACTTTTTAAGTAGGCTTCTGCTCTGTCATATCATCTGTCTCAATCGTGTTACCTTGTGAAAATTCAGGCCAGCTAACAGTCATCGCAGAGATTCTCAGGAGTGTATTTGTGGCTTCCTATTAAATCGCTCATTGAAGGCAGAAGAATAGCATATACCATTTCTTCAAACTTCTATGCACTCTCTCTTTTTCCTTTTTTTAAAATTCATATATTCCATTCGGTCATTTTGTCCTCTGAGTTTTAGTTTAACCAGAGGTCCACATCAACAGTAAGGCGTTTGTTCTTCATTTGTCTTCCTTGTTTTGAAGGGTAGCAGCCCCCAAAGTTTCTTATCTAAAAGCTTTTAAAATGCATTTCTGTGGCAAAATAGTGGGACTAATGAAACAATCTAAACTAAAGTTGGATGTGAGGATGTGAGAAAGTGTTCACATGACATTATATTTCTCTCAGACTTTCTAAAATTAGAAGAAAAAGATATCTAAGGAAATATCAAGGGCAGAATGCAGGTTAGCTTTAGACTCATTGTGATTTTCAAATAACTTTTGTATGAGAACAGCTTCACGAAAGCAGTGAACTTGAGAAGTTTATCCTGCCAGCTTTCTCTCCACTTAATTTATCAAAAGATTTGCTCCTAGCCTGGAAATGGGCCAATTACACAAGCTGCCTTCCTGCCTTCCATTCTAGTGTGACAAGTGGCAAAAAAAGAAGAGAGGTAGAAAGCAGGCCATGACCTTAAGTGTTGAAATGGGAAATCTGCTCCCTGGAGGGTCTTATTTTAACTGTTAGATTGATGACTTAGTAGGGGGTGGGATTTAAAATGTTTTGCAGTTATTTGACTACATGGTCCCACCTGCCTCCAAACATCTGTACATTAAGCATTTTCTAACTCATTTTTAAAGCAGTATTTCCTTGTATGGTTTCGAGGGTGTATTTTTTCTTTGAGAAAAATATCTTGAACATGAATATTGGGAAGAGTTCATTTTTCTCTAAGGAAAAGCATCACTTTTACCTTGCTAGATAAATAGGGTTAGGATAGGATTTAGATTAGATTATCTTAATAGGTATCTTAAACAGAATGAGGTTTAGCTTATCTAAATCCTTTATAAGAGAAAGTCATAATATAATTTTTCAGTAAATACAAACTATGTTGATAACAGTAGGTTTTTCCTTTTCCTTGTGAACTTGTCCTAATGCTTCTTAAAATTCTATTAGTTGCTTTACTTACTATTTTGAAATATTTTATTTTTAAAAGAATTTTATGCTGAGGAATTAAAAGCTTTTTCGAGTCTATTTCAGGCATATTGTTTCTCAAAATTTCCTTGTAAGCTACATATTGCAAATTTATAATTGTAATAGTTTCTAGACTAAGAAACCAAGGAGAATGGGTTAGTGACTTATCCAGGGTCACAGATTGAGTGAAAGTAGTCGGAATATAGACGTAGTCATCATAATAGTTCAGTCCTTGTCAGTTTTTTACATTTCATTTTGTTTTCATAAAATTTCCTGCATAATTGTGATTAGATTAAATCAATCACTGTATGCTAAAAAGTGGGTGTAAGATAGTTAATGTTAATGGCCCTCCAAGGAGATTGCCAGTTGTAGTTTTGCATTGATAAGCAAAATTGTTTGTCTTCGTTTTATATTAAAATGAAACTTTCTAGCTTCCATATTGTTAAGAAAAAGCTATTGTCTTTGCTAAGTATTTATTTAGAAATTTACTGATTTCTAAGTATTAACCCACTCTCTTGATTAATTCAACTCAGCCTTTTTTGGTCTTTTATGCTTCTTATTAAAGGAGTGCATTATAAATTAGTAAATTGTGGTGTAGGGACAGAACATTGAATTTGAAAGCTGGAGGCCTAGAGTACAGCATTGTCTCTTCTGTGTATTACCTATGTGACCCTGGGTGAGACTCATTTTTTTTCTCATATTTAAAATGCTCATAATCTTCACTAGCAGCGTTGGAAAAATTTTAGTCATATAATATATACATGTGTAAAATATTAAAGAAAAGAGAGAGTTTATATTATGTTGGGGTACCCATAAGTAGTCATAGTTAAAAAGAAGAGGGAAGAAACCAATTGGGGTATGGATGATAATAGAGTTGTAGGTCAGCTTGCTGTGCTCTGACTCTGGCACATATTTCCTCCTCTTCTACTTTTTTTCCTTTTGCTCTTTCTTTTAGTGACCTCCCTATGGGAGGGCCTGTACTGGGCAAACTACAACAAAAAGGGACAGATTGAGTGGAAACTGTGGCATTGGTCTCTGCTTGGAACAGAGGGAAAGGATGTCATTTCCATGGCCCTTTTACTCCCAAAGCTTGAGTCAATCCCAAAAGTAGGCTAGATTCATCCCTCACTTCAGTGCCATGTGTCCAGAGATACCATCTCAGTTAGCCAGATGTAGAAGGGATGTAAAGTTGACCCTGGAGCAACTTGGGGGTTAGGGGCATCAACCGTCTGCACAGTTGAAAATCCACATGTAACTTATAGTCAGTCAGTCCTGGGTACCTGCGGTCCTCTGTACCTGTGGTTCCTCATGCCCACAGTTCTTCTGTATCTGCAGTTCCACATCTGCGGATTCAACTGGGGATTATGCAGTACTGTAGTATTTACTCTTGAAAAAAAAAAGTCCCTCTAAGTGGACCCATGCAATTCAAACCCAGTTGTTTAAGGGTCAGTTGTATTCATGTCAGGTGAGGGTGGACACGTGACATCTAAGATGTTTTCCACTCCCGATTCTGTGACTCTTTGGTGACTGTATTTTTTACAGAGACACAGGAGGCACCTAGGATCCATACTCCAAAGATGTACCTCTTGTAGTTCTACCCAAGTGTGCATTTGAGTGTTGTTCTTTCATCAGACATTTCAATTTGTTTGAGGATGGTTCTTATATAACTAGCACTATAAATTCCATTCATGCCTGCCTGTCCTGCTTAATTTAGCCTTCGAATGCTTCTGTGTCCCAGCCATCATATATATCAGTCTATTCAGTCTCTTCCAGATATTACCAAACAAGCAAATCTATTCGGCCATCCCATGTCTGTTGTATAGCTTATGTTTACTTGATTGTAAGCTCCATCAGGGCTGAAACTATGACCTGTGTATTTTGCCAGCCTCCCTAAGGACAGTATTTAAGAAGTAATGGGCACACTGGGACTTCCCTGGGGGCGCAGTGGTTAAGAATCCGCCTGCCAGTACAGAGGACACGGGTTTGAGACCTGGTCTGGGAAGATCCCACATGGCGTGGAGCAACTAAGCCCGTGCGCCACAACTACTGAGCCTGCGCTCTAGAGCCTGTGAGCCACAACTACTGAGCCTGTGTGCCACAACTACTGAAGCCCACGTGCCTAGAGCCCATGTCCACAACAAGAGAAGCCACCGCAATGAGAAGCCTGCGCACCGCAACAAAGAGTAGCCCCCGCTCGCCGCAACTAGAAGAAGGCCCTCGCGCAGCAACGAAGACCCAACGCAGCCCAAAAAAAAAAGTCCAGGACCAGATGGCTTCACAGGTGAAGTCTATCAAACATTTAGAGAAGAGCTAACACCTGTCCTTCTCAAACTCTTCCAAAAAATTGCAGAGGAAGGAACACTCCCAAACTCATTCTACGAGGCCACCATCACCCTGATACCAAAACCAAAGATGTCACAAAAGGGAAAACTACAGGCCAATATCACTGATGAGCATAGATGCAAAAATCCTCAACAAAATACTAGCAAACAGAATCCAACAACACATTAAAAGGATCATCCACTATGATCAAGTGGGATTTATCCAAGGGATGCAAGGATTCTTCAATATACGCAAATCAATCAATGTGATACACCATATTAACAAATTGAAGAATAAAAACCATATGATCATCTCAATAGATGCAGAAAAAGCTTTTGACAAAATTCAACACCCATTTATGATAAAAACTCTCCAGAAAGTGGGCATAGAGGGAACCTACCTCAACATAATAAAGGCCATATATGACAAACTCACAGCAAACATCATTCTCAATGATGGAAAAACTCAAAAGCATTTCCTCTAAGATCAGGAACAAGACAAGGGTGTCCACTCTTGCCAGTATTATCCAACGTAGTTTTGGAAGTCCTAGCCATAGCAATCAGAGAAGAAAATGAAATAAAAGGAATTCAAATTGGAAATGAAGAAGTAAAACTCACTGTTTGCAGATGACATGATACTATACATAGAAAAGTCCTAAAGATGCCACCAGAAAACTACTAGAGCTAATCAATTAATTTAGTAAAGTTGCATGATACAAAATTAATACACAGAAATCTCTTGCATTCCTATGTACTAACAACGAAAGATCAGAGAAAGAAATTAAGGAAACAATCCCATTTACCATCGCAACAAAAAGAATAAAATACCAAGGAATAAACCTTAACTAAGGGGGCAAAAGACCTGTACGCAGAAAACTGTAAGATACTGATGAAACAAAGACAACACAAACAGATGGAGAGATATACCATGTTCTTGGATTGGAAGAATCAATATATATATATTTTTAAATTATTTAATTTATTCATTTTTGGCTGCGCCGGGTCTTTTTTGCTGCACGTGGGCTTTCTCTGGTTGTGGTGCGCGGGCCTCCCACCACCGTGGCTCCTCCTGCTGCGGAGCACGGGCTCTAGGCACGCGGGCCCCAGCAGTCGTGGCATGCAGCCTCAGTAGTTGTGGTGCGCGGGCACAGCAGTTGTGGCTTGCAAGCTCTAGAGTGCAGGCTCAGTAGTTGTGGCGCATGGGCCCAGCCGCCCCGCGGCACGTGGGACCCCCCCCCGGACCAGGGATCAAACCCGTGTCCCCTGCACCGACAGGCAGACTCTCAACCACTGCACCACTGGGGAAGCCCCAGAAGAATCAATATTTTGAAAATGACTGTTCTATCCAAACAATCTATAGATTCAAAGCAATACCTATCAAATTACCAACGGCATTTTTCACAGAACTAGAACAAAAAGTTTTTACAATTTGTATGGAAACAAAAGACCCTGAATAGCCAAAGCAATCTTGAGAAAGAAAAATGGAGCTGGAGGAATCAGGCTCCCGGACTTCAGACTATACTACAAAGCTACAGTAATCAAGGCAGTATAGTACTGGCACAAAAACAGAAATATAGATCAATGGAACAGGATAGAAAGCCCAGAGATAAATCCACGTGCCTGTGGTCACCTAGTCTATGACAAAGGAGGCAAAAATACACAGTGGAGAAATGACAGCCTCTTCAATAAGTGGTGCTGGAAAAACTGGACAGCTACATGTAGAAGAATGAAATTAGAACACTTCCTAACACCATACACAAAAATAAACTGAAAATGGATTAAAGACCTAAATGTAAGGCCAGACACTGTAAAACTCTTAGATGAAAACATAGGCAGAACACTCTTCGACACAAATCACAGCAAGATCTTTTTTGACCCACCTCCTAGAGTAATGGAAATAAAAACAAAAATAAACAAATAGGACCTAATGAAACTTAAAAGCTTTTGCACAGCAAAGGAAACCATAGACAAGACGAAAAGACAACCCTCAGAATGGGAGAAAGTATTTGCAAACGAAGCAACAGACAAAGGATTAAGCTCCAGAATTTACAAGCAGCTCATGCAGCTCAATATCAAAAAAGCAAACAACCCAATCCAAAAATGGGCAGAAGACCTATAAGTAGACATTTCTCCAAAGAAGACATACAGATGGGGGCTTCCCTGGTGGCGCAGTGGTTGGGAGTCTGCCTGCTAATGCAGGGGACACAGGTTCGAGCCCTGGTCTGGGAAGATCCCACATGCCACGGAGCAGCTGGGCCCGTGAGCCACAACTACTGAGCCTGCGCGTCTGGAGCCTGTGCCCCGCAACGGGAGGGGCCGCGATAGTGAAAGGCCCGCGCACCGCGATGAAGAGCGGTCCCCGCACCGCGATGAAGAGTGGCCCCCACTTGCCGTAACTGGAGAAAGCCCTCGCACGAACCGAAGACCCAACACAGCCAAAAAAAAAAAAATAAATAAATAAATAAAGTAGCTATTAAAAAAAAAAAATTAAAAAGACATACAGATGGCCAAGAGGCACATGAAAAGATGCTCAACATCACTAATTATTAGAGAAATGCAAATCAAAACTACAATGAGGCATCACCTCACACTGGTCAGAATGGCCATCATCAAAAAATCTACAAACAATAAACGCTGGAGAGGGTGTGGAGAAAAGGGAACCCTCTTACACTGTTGATGGGAATGTAAAGTGATACAGGCACTATGGAAAACAGTATGGAGGTTCCTTCAAAAACTAAAAATGGAACTACCATATGACCCAGCAATCCCACTACTGCACATATACCCAGAGAAAACCATAATACAGGAAGACCCGTGCACCCCGGTATTCGTAGCAGCACTATTTACAATAGCCGGGACATGGAAGCAACCTAAATGTCCATCAGCAGATGAATAGATAAAGAAGATGTGGTACATATATACAAAGGAATATTACTCAGCCATAAAAAGGAATGAAATTGGGTCATTTGTAGAGACGTGGATGGATCTAGCAAGTGTCACACAGAGTGAAGTAAGTCAGAAAGAGAAAAACAAATATCATATATTAATGCATATATGTGGAATTTTTAAAAATGGTATAGATGACCTTATTTGCCAAGCAGAAATAGAGACACAGACATAGAGAACAAATGTTGTATGGATACCAAGGGGGAAAAGGGGAGGGTGGGAGGAATTGGGAGATTGGGATTGACAGATACACAGTATTGGTACTATGTATAAAATAGACAACTGGTGGGAACATACCGTGTAGCAGAGGGAACTCTACTTAATGCACTGTGGTATCCTAAATGGTAGGGTAATCCAAAAGGGAGGGGATATATGTATATGTATGACTGATTCCTTGTGCTGTGCAGTAGAAGCCAACACAACATTGTGGAAGGAGCTGTACTCCAAAAATAAGTAAATAAATAAAAATTAAAAAACAAACAAAAAAAGATGTAATGGGCACTCACAGTTTGTTAAACAAAAAGTAACAGTGTCCTTTATTATGTAATAAAGGCCATTTATGAGAAACCCATAGCTAAAATCATACTCAGTGGTGAAAAGCTGAAAGCCTTTCTTCCAAGTTCAGGAACAAGACAAGGATGCCCACTCTCACCACTTCTATTTAACATAGTATTGGAAGACCTCGCCACAGCAATCAGACAAGAAAAACAAATAAAAGGCATCCAAATTGAAAGGGAAGAAGTAAAACTGTCATTATTTGCAGAGAAAGCCCTAAAGTCTCCACCCAAAAACTGGTAAATGAATTCAGTAAAGTTGCAGGATGCAAGGTTAATATACAGAAATCTGTTGCATTTCTATACACTAACAATGAAATATCAGAAAAAGAATGTAAAAAAAAGTCCTGTTAAAAATTGCATCAAAAAGAGTAAAATACCTAGGAATAAACTTAACCAAGTAGGTGAAAGACCTATACTCTGAAAACAGTAAAACACTGATGAAGAAAATTGAAGATGATACAAAGAAATGGAAAGATATCTCGTGCTCTTGAATTGGAAGAATTAATATTGTTAAAATGGCTATGCTACCCAAGGCAATCTACAGATTTGATGCAATCCCTATCAAAATACCCATGACATTTTCCACAAAACTAGGACAAAAAAATCCTAAAATTCATATGGAACCACAAAAGACCCAGAATGGCCAAATCAATCTTGAGAGAAAAGAACAAAGCTGGAGCTATCACCCTCCCGCACTTCAAACTATACTACAAAGCTACAGTAATCAAAACAGCGTGGTACTGGTACAGAAACCAGACACATAGATCAGTAGAACAGAATAGAGAGCCCAGAAATAAATTCACACACCTATGGTCAATTAACCTACAGCAAAGGGGGCAAGAATATACAATGGAGAGAAGACAGTCTCTTCAACATGTGGTTCTGGGAAAGCTGGACAGCCACATGTGAAACAGAGATTAGAACATTTCCTCCCACCATAAACAAAAATAAATTCAAAATGGATTAAAGACTTAAATGTAAGACCTTGGAACCATAAAACTTCTAGAAGAGAATATAGGCAGAACACTCCTTGACATAAATCATGGCAATATTTTTTTGGATCTGTCTCCTAAGGCAAAAGAAATAAAAGCAAAAATAAACAAGTAGGACCTAATTAAACTTCGAAGCTTTTGCACAGCAAAGGAAACCATTGACAAAACGATAAGACAGCCTATGGAATGGGAGAAAATATTTGCAAATGATATGACCGACAAGGGATTAATATCTAAAATATACAAACAGCTCATGCAACTCAGAATCAAAAAAAATAAAAATAAAATAAAATCTTATATGTTCTGGTATAATGTTATAAGTCATAATTCTAGTTATTACTTTAAAATGTATATCTCAGAAATAACTAAATTTCCTTGTCAATTGCATTATTATGAACTTTCATCAAATCTTAAAAAAAAAAAAACCCACTCAAAAAATGGGCAAAGACCTGAAGAGACATTTTTTCAAAGAAGACATACAGATGGCTAATAGACACATGAAAAGATGGTCAACATCACTAATTATTAGAGAAATGCAAATTAAAACAACAATGAGCTATCACCTCACACCTGTCAGAGTGACAATCATCAAAAAGTCTACAAATAACAAATGTTGGAGAGGATGTGGAGAAAAGGGAACCCTCATACACTGATGGTGGGAATGTAAATTGTTGCAACCACTGTGGAAAACAGTATGGAGGTTCCTCAAAAAAACAAAAACTAAAAATAGAAATAACGGGACTTCCCTGATGGTCCAGTGGCTAAGACTTCACACTCCCGATGCAGGGGGCCCGGGTTCGATCCCTGGTCAGGGAACTAGATCCCACATGCATGCCACAACTAAGAGTCCGCATGCTGCAACTAAAAAAGATCCTTCATGCTGGAGCTAAGACCCAGCACAGCCTAAATAAATAAATATTAAAAAAAAAAAAAAGAACTAACATATGATCCACTCCTGAATATATATGCAGTAAAAATGAAAACACTAATTCTAAAAGATACTTGCACCCCAATGTTCATAGCAGCACTATTTATCTAGAATAGTCAAGATGTGGAAGCAACCCAAGTGTTCATCAACTGACAAATAGTTAAAGAAGAAGTGGTATATAAATGCATTGGAATACAACTTGGCCATATAAAAGAATGAAATTTTGCTACTTGTAGCAACATGGATGGACCTAGAGACTATTATGCTCAGTGAAATAAGTCAGACAGGGAAGGACAAATACTATATGGTATCACTGATATGTGGAATCTAGAAAATAATAAAAACAAATGTATATAGCAAAACAGAAACAGACTTACAGACACAGAAAACAAATTAGTGTTACTAGAGGGGAGAGAGAAGGAAGGGAGGGGTAAATTAGGGGTATGAGATTAAGAGATACAAACTACTGTGTATAAAATAGATAAGCAACAGGGATATATTGTATATAGCACAGGAAATTTATAGCCATTATCTTGTAATAACCTTTGACGGAGTGTAATCTGTAAAAATACTGAACCACTATGCTGTACACCTAAAACTAATATAATACTGTAAATCAGCTATACTTTAAAAAAAAGTAACCATATCATTTTTTATTCCATTTTGTACTTGTTAAGAACTTGGAGATTTATTCTTGTGCACATACTTGTTCCAAATCTAGCAGTGAGTGACAGTTGGAGTTGTTTGATGGAGGCCTCATGTCACATCTCTCTTCATTTTGTTTCTCTGTGGAAGGTCATAGTCCTTGTAATTGGGCTTGCATTAGCAACCAGTTTGTGCAGTTATCCTAGGGAGATAATTTTGTTATTACAGGCATTATCCTTTCTACTGTAGACCGTTCTGGTGTTGACAGTTGGTGAAACAAAGGTATGACCTACTACTGGTGGTCAATGTAATTAGCAAATCTATCTATAGGACAGAATTAAAGTTGCTTTAAATGTGCTATCTCAAAGTACAGTAGTGTGAAACTTAAAAGTAAAAAAAAGAAAAAGACTGCATGTTGAAAAGATGTATGGAAGTATAGAAGTATCTGAAGATAAAAAGACAAGTAGTCACTGGCTCCCAACAGCTCCCCGGCCTTAGTCTCCAGTAGCTCCCTCATTCCCTGGCAACCATGGCTGACAGTGTGGTTTAGAGTCTTCAGAGGCGGGTTTTCTTTGTGCACACACGTATGCAATTTTTAAAAAACAATTTTAAAAACTTTTTTTTGCAGTTTCTTTTTTCTTTTAATATATCATGACTGTCTTCTCTTGTTAGTACAAATAGGTCTTGTACTGTGTTAACTGTTGCATGTAGTATTATGTACTCTGGATATATTTAATCATTAACATACTGAAGGATTTTGAAGTTGTTTTCATTTTTCTCCTACTATGTGCAGTGCTGCTGTGACCATTCTTTGTGTATGTGTGGATTTGTGCAAATGCTTTTGAGGAATAGATTCTTAGTAGCAGAAATGCCAGACCAATTGGTATCGGCATTTTGGGTTTTGTAATTGCTGCCAAATTTCCCTCCAAAAATTACCAGTTTTTCCCTTAAGTTTTAATTAGACCTTGATGTTTCCATAATATGATTTTTATTTTGTTCTAAAAAATTGTTGAAATATACAATCATGTACACAAGATCATCTTCACATGAAAAAACATTTTAGCAAATGAGAAGTAATCTTAGGACTTCTGTCTCCTAATTGGGAGGAGTCACATCTCTGACACGTCATGTATTTGATAGGGTAATGCAGAGACAGCCAAGTTACTTTTAGCCCAATACCCTTTATCCTTTCTCTTTTCACCTCCAAATCTTGCCTTCCCTCACACCCTATAGCCATCTCTGACACTACCCCAACTCTCATAATTTTCGGAGAATTGTTACCAGCTGTGATCAGTTTCCTTGCCATCCCTCTCTCCTTTAACTGATCCTAAGTCTTCATGTTGGCTAGATGAGCTTATTATTCCCATCTCCCTCCCTGTAGGTTTCTCTTACCTCCTACTGTAAAAGTATTCAGAGTGTTTAAGAGCTTAGAAGTTAGACAGCCTACATTAGAATTCTGGTCCCTTTGCTTTCCAGCTCTTTGAGTGGAGGCAGGGAACTGAATCTCTTCAGGGCTTTGTTTTCTTATTTGTAAAACGTGGTTAGGAAAGAGTGCCTATTTCATAAGGTTAGGAGGGTTAAAAAGGAGTAAATCTGAGTTGCTATATCTCCATCATTGTGATGTGGCAGTTGACGTGAGTCTTCAAGACAGTTGAGGAAAATATTTGTGAACTTTTTTTTAAAAAACATCTTTAAAAATAATCTGAGCAAACCATTCTTGAACCTTGCAAACATAGTAGATCTCTCTTAATAAATCTGAAGAGTCAGGTTATGTAAAAATGAGACTTTCTGAGAACTTTGCATTTAATTATTTATGATTGTGTACCAAGTAATTGCTAATACATTAATACATTTGTTAGCTAAGTTATGGAAAATGACTTACCTCTTAAGCACTCTATGCATATACTCTGAATTTTTTAAATGAGCATTGGTGAATGTACAAATATTTTATTGCTTTTTATCCATATAAAATACATGATTATTTCTGTACATGAATAAGTATATCATTGAACTTCTGAAGTAAATTAAATGATAATAAGAGATGAGTAATAAAGTCAGGTGAGAGGAGAAGAATAGAGGAAGGGCTATAAACCCTGACAGGCCTATTTGAGTTCCCTGAGATAATATCCTGATTACCGTGCTACTTATTTATTTCCTTGGAATTTAGCTAAAGGGAAGGTGGCTTGTTGAGGGAGCAGAGCCTGGTGCATGCCAGGGCTCTCTCTGTCATTAGCCTGCAGGCTAAGGAAAACAGGTTGTCCTCTAACAGCTCCTGGAGAGGACACCACACTGCTTCATGGCAGTAGAATTACATGGACTGACCATTGAGAATAGGTGATAAAGGATCTGGCTCTTTCAGCCACCACAAAATTGTATATTGAAATGGAGGCATTAGTCACTACCTAGAAATGGGGATTTCAGTAAGAATAAAATTTAAAGCTTTTCTCAAGTGTGTGTTTATTCAATGCACATTATTTTTCAGTGGTCTTCTAGTTCTTGTCCTCTCTAAAGAAAGATTTTTTTTCTGAGCCTGAATCTCTCAAGTTTGCTGCCTTGCCTTTCCTCTCTTGGTGCCAATGGTTGATGTCAGGATTTTGCCTTCAGCTTATAAGACAGGTGTACTGGTGTCTTTGTAAGCCACAGACTTAATGTTTCCTATCTTTAACAGCAGGCACTAAAACTGTAGGAGATGGCATTCTTCTATAGGTCCTGCAAAAGAGGCTGAATTAATCACCTCTGCAGTGTAGACATCTGCTGCCTGCATTCTGCCTCTGTAGACTGAATTTGACAATTTAATTTTAACAAAAAAGAACACTGCTACATAAATATAAAACGCTTAAAGCATTATTTGGACAACAGTGTTACTAAAGCAGTTAGGTCACAGTTAAGATGAAGATGTAAACTAAAGCCTTTCACTTCTTGTTTGAATTTGTTTTCCAGCAGTTTAAGAAAAGAGAAAGCTTTAAGTTCCCCATTAGAACCCAAAGCTGTGGAAAATTCCACATACCAAACATAGTATAAGCCAGTTGTGAACATGTCTTAATATCTCAGTTTAAAATTTGCAGAATGATTTGGTGTTGCCCAGTGCTTAGAAGTGACCGTTTTTGTGACAAGAGACAGATATCTCAGTCAATATGTCCTAAATTTACTTCAGTCAGTAAGCTGGAGAGGCGTCTGTCTGATGACTTAGGACCCTGAATACTTTTCAAAACTAAGATCCAAAATGTGCCACCATGTTTAAGATTCTCTCCAAATATAGACTAGTGTTTCCCAGCCACACTCCCCACCTCCACTGCCCCTGCCTTTTTATCTGTGAAAAAGATTCTGATTCAGTAGGTCTGAAGTGGTGCCTAAGCATCTGTTTTTCACGGTGTGCCTCAGGAGTTTTGATATACTCCTAATTTTGGGAACCGCTGGGGTAAGAGTTTTTGGCATTGGGGTAAATCAAAACTAAATCAGAACCAAATCAAGTAGCAGGCAGGGAAAGCCAAAGACTTGGACAGTCGTCCTTCTTGTCTCTGAACTCTCCTTTGCTCTTCTCCTGTGGCATTATGTAAGCAAGGTAGGAGAGTGAATCAAATCCACACACCCTAGCTGGGAGTGAGAGATAATTAAACTGTTTCACTTTTTTCAACAGATAATTTCACTTTCCCTGAAGGCTTGAAACTTTGAAGAATTAAGCCTCAGTAATAAAATGCTCACAAAGATTAATTATACACTTGTAAAAGTTATAGCATTTATAATTATAAATATAAATAAGGGTTAAAAAATATGATAGGTTTTAAAACACTTTAATGGATCATTTAATTTACATACACAGGTTCTGGTTCCTGCCCAACTGGGGGAATATCTAATAGCAAATGTATAAATACATGAATTATGATTCTCTTTGCATACCTTTCTCAAAGCTAAATGCCGAGAGGTTTGTCTTTGATTATAGACAGCTGTTAACAAGTAGAAATAAGTTTTGCAAATCTACATTTTATACAAGGCTTGGGCAATACTTTAATGCATGTAATCAAGACATGTTAGGATTTAAGTGTTTAAACTTTGGCATTAAAGTTTAATAAATAGGACTTCCCTGGTGGCGCAGTGGTTGGGAATCTGCCTGCCAGTGCAGGGGACATGGGTTCGATCCCTGGTCTGGGGAGATCCCACATGCCACGGAGCAACTGGGCCCGTGCGCCACAACTGCTGAGCCTGAGCTCTGGAGCCCGCGAGTCACAACTACTGAAGCCCGCGCGCCTGGAGCCCGTGCTCCGCAACGAGAGAGGCCACTGCAGTGGGAGGCCCGCGCACCACGGCGAGGAGTAGCTCCCGCTCGCCTCAACTAGAGAAAGCCCACGCACAGCAACGAAGACCCAATGCAGCCAAAAATAAATTAAAAAAAAAAAAGTTTAATAAATAAATTTGCTCTTTTGGGGGGGGGGTTGTTGTTGTAGACATTAATTTCCTGGTCTATAATGTAAAGTGTACATGTCTTTATTCCTAAAATGTTGAGCTGTGTTTAGAGTAAATTTATGTTTTATTTATCAACTGATTACTTAATTTTTTATTCCTACATTATAGAAGTTTAGGGTTGAGGAAGTGGTGGCCTGTCTTTGTGCAGTTGTGTGTCTGTGTCTGTGAGTCTGTGTCTGTCTTTCTCTAGAATCAAAGGGATGAGCTAGATTAGGGGTTACAGATGTAACCCCAGTAGTTAGTTAACTCTTCACAACGTTGTGTGTCCTTAAATTTTCCTGTAAAAGAGAAACACGCTAACAGATCTCAGTATCCTTCCTTAAATTTATCTTTGATTTACGGTTGATAACTGCTGCCTTGGTACCTTCAGGGTTAAACTTGAGCTCCAGGGTTCTGGGATATATTCTTCAGCAGGGGAGAGAAATGGGAGACCGGATTTGGCATTGTGGCTGTGGACAAGTCGTAACCACTCTGAACCTGTTTCTCCTTCTGTAGAAAGGGGATCAGAGCTATACTCACCTCCAGGGGACATTGTGAGAAGAAGATGAGATAATGCATGTGAGGATACTTTAGCAGTGGTTCCTTTCTGTTAGGATTCCTTTTCTTGGTAGGGGTGGAATGTATTTATGCCTTTCTCTCTCCCTCTTTTCCCCCCATTCCTCCCAGTACTTGATTGCCTGATAATGGCAAACACCAGCTAGGTGTTAGGAGGTAGTGGTGAACAGGGCAGATATAATCCTTGCTCTCTGGTAGCTTAAATAACTCCCTACTTGGAACAGCTTTCTCTGCCTTCTGGAAGAGCCAGTTTCTCCTGCTCTTCCTAATAGGCTACTCGTTCCCATTGCTATCCTTCCTTATTCTCTTGCCCAGCCTTTAAGTGTTGGCCTTCCTTAGGGTTCCATCTTAGACGCTCTCTTTACCCTGTATTGTGTCCCATAGTATATCCAGCTCCCTACTTGAAATTCTGTCCCCTCTTCTTGGCCAGCTATCTCAGAGGTACTTGAAATTCACCATGTCTAAAACTGAACTCATGGACTTCCCTGGCGGTCCAGTGGTTAAGACTCTGCACTTCCACTGTAGGGGGTGTGGGTTCAATCCCTGGTCAGGGAACTAAGATCCCGCATTCTGTGCGGTGCGGCCAAAAATTTTTTAAAAATAGTAATAATAATAAAAATAAAATTGAGCTTATGATCTAAACACTGTCCCTCCCACCCCCGAAACTGATCCTGCTGGTGGTCTGTGTGTCAGTGAGTTGTCCAGTATTTCATCCAATTGTTTAATCCAGAAAACCATGTCTCTCTCAGCCCCCTGATCGCCCATATCTCATATATCTACTTCTTCACCAAGTTCTTTTGCTTTTATATCCTGAATTTCTGTCAAGTTCTCCATTTCTGTTCTCACTGATGTTTTTTAAGCTACCATTATTATCCTTTCTATATTGTATCATCAATATATCACCCTCACTGTTCCACTCTTAAATATTTTTGCTCCCTATCCATTCTCCACACTTTAGAGATATTTTTAGATACATGAATATATTCATGTGGTTTTAAGATTTTAAAAGTATGAAAAAGGTATTCAGTGAAGAACCTCCTTCCCTCATGTAACTGGGTTGCTCATTCTAATCATTCTTACAAGATATTTTATGCATAGGTAAGGGAATACTAACACATAAGCTCTTTTTAAATCTTCTTTATATAAATCTTCATTTACATAAAAGGTGGCACAGTATGTATACTTTTCTTCACCTTGATTTTTTTTTTTCATTCCACAGTGTATCCTGGCTATCTTTCCATTGTAGTACGTAAAGAATCTTCACATTCATTTTTATGGCTGCATAATATTCCATGACAGGAATGTTGAAATTGATGTACATCAGGACAGAACATCTTTTACTATCTAGAGTATTCCATTCTTCCACTTTGGATAACCTTGTCATGAATTCCTATTCATTACTTTTAGGGAGAAAAACTAAGCTCCTCACTTGTCAGGGCTCTCTGGCCTGGCAAGAGTTGTCCCTTCTCTTCTCTAGAGTTGTCTTGTATTGCTCTTCTTCCTTATCATCTACTTTTGAGTTGCATGGACATGGACTATCTTTTGTTTCATCCACGTACCATGTTCCTTTATGCCCGAGACCTCTGCCTAAGCTCTTAGTCTCACATGCAGACCCAGTGCTTCCTTTTCCTGCCTTAATTTATCTTCTTATCTATTTAAAGGCAGATCTCAGCTCAAATTCCATTTCCTCAAGGTATGCTTATTCTGCCAATTCAAGGCCGGGTCAGAGCTCTCTGATACGATCTCCTGGCACTTTGTCCTCCCCTATGAACAATTAGTTCATTTATTATTGTAAATTTGTATGTGTGATTATTACATTTGATATTTATTTCACATACTTAAAACAGTGTTTCTCATATAGTGGATTGCAACCCATTATACATTATGAAATCAGTTTTAAAAATTATGACAGACCTTTTTAAAAAATAAAATAGTATAGAAAATATCAGACCTCTTCACTTACAATAAGGGTATTTTTTCATTATACCTTTGCTTCAGATTAATAAATAGGTGTGATGATATAAGTGTCCAGATACACAGGTGTATTGAGTATGATATAAATTATATTTCTTATTGTGGGTCTTAGTCAAAAAAGTTTGAAAGCCATTGAACTAGATGGTAAATTCTGTGAGGAGAGGAATTCTATTTTGTACCCCAGTCCATCCCCAAGTCTAGCAGAGGGCACTCACTCAGTAAATATGTCAGCTGAATGAATGAATGCACACTTTTTCAGGGAGGTTCACAGACCCATTGTCTTCCTCCTAGGGACTAATGGACCCTGGTTCTAAGCACATCTTAGTGATCATTTCCTCGGCCAATTGAGTCTGCATTAGATCATTAAAAGAAAAGAAGTGTAGAACCACACCTACAAATGTATTTTTTTAAGGGTTGATAAGGCAATGAAACACTATTGAGAAGAGATTTTAGTTTTTGTATTACTTATGAATCTTAGGCCTTAAATACCATTTTATTTTATTTTATTAATAAATAATGAAACAATTTTCACCTGCCTAAATATCTGGGGAATTTTTGAGTTTCTAAGGTAGTCTACACACAGGGCTTGTTAGGTAGCTGTTATCTTTTATGCATACTTCAGCAATAAAATATTTACGCAGTTTTGGCAAGGTGATACTACAGCCTGGTTTAGTACAACAGCTGCACTGCCTGTTCCCATGTGGCTTGATTTCCCTTTTTAATCTTTGGTTTTCTGCAACTAAAGACTTATGTCAGCGTGTAGTTTATACAGCAGCAGATAATGGTGAAAGCTTCTTGAATTAACATAGTAAAGAGAAATACGCTGCTGAGTTTACTTTGTTTCATATTTTTCTGATGTCTCTGAAAAACATTTTACTAACGTGTCCTACACAGTAGAGCTTTTATAAACATCACATATTTACAGTGAGACATTTTTGTGAATTTTTTTTTCTTTAGAGAACCTGTAAACTCATCTCCAACGGTATAGTCTCTGATCTTAAAAAAGGGAAACCTCTCAGCTCTAAAGTCATCGCCCTTTGGCTTAGCACAAATCAGCAAAGTTCTGGCAATAAAAGAATAATTTTTACATTTATTTTCGGTCATACATTTGTATGTATATTGAAATTGAGATTGGATTAAAAAGTGTTTAGGCAAAAAATACAGAATCTTAATTCTTTTCGAGTTTATTATCAGAGCCCTTTTAGCCCAGAGTTTTTCCTAGCATATGTGTTATTTTTTTCTTTCTATTTCTAGGTGCTCCTGATCCAACAGCAGGTGCTAGTATAGATGATGAAAACTGCTGGCACTTAGATGAAGAGCAGGTTCAAGAACAGGTTAAACTGTTCCTTTCCCAGGGCGGGTACCACGGATCAGGGAAGCAGCTTAATTTGCTCTTTGCAAAGGTATGACTTTTTATTTTTAAAGAAATATTCTAAATATATACATTTATAGAAAGTATATATGATCATGTTTACAATAGGATAAAGGCTTCTTTTTAAATTCTTATTTATTTTTTTAAGAATTGGGAATTCCCTGGCGTTCCAGTGGTTAGAACTTGGTGCTTTCATTGCCAGGGCCCTGGTTCAATCCTTGGTTGGGGAACTAAGATCCTGCAAGCCATGTGGCATGGCCAAACGGGGGGTGGGGGGAAGAATAGACTAGGTTATTATCAACCATTAGAGACTTCTGTGTTGTAATGCAAGCATTAATTTACTTAGGTGTCTTTAGACAAGATATGGGCCATTTTTGTCTTTCTCAGCTCTTATTAATAAAATGGTGGCAATTTATACAATTTTGAAAAACTGTTCAGTACTAAAAATAAAATAGCTCAATGTTATTTGAAATGCCATCTTTTCAAGTTTTTTCTTCTTCTAGTTAATTTTCCCAAGTAGAGCATACCTTTGAATATAGTCCTTAAGATGTGCTTTATATAATTAGTTTAATGTCAATATCTTTAAATTAGTTTCAAGAGCATAAACTTTGGAGTCATACAAACCTGGGTTTAAATCTCAGTTCTAAATCTTATTGAGTGTATGTACCTTGGCAAGTTATTTAAGTCAGTTTCCTCATCTATAAAATTAGCTAATAGTAGCACATCCATTCAAGTTGTTGTGATTATGGTGTTAAATGATAATGGTGTCTAACAGTAGTTGGGCCTTGGTAAATGTTAATTTTCATCACCAAAATTTGATAGCCTAAGAAACAAAGTTATCTTCATTATAAGTTCATTGTGAACAGAAGCTGTGTCTGTTGCTTTACACAGAACTCTTAGTACCATAAACACATATCTAAATACTGGATAAAATGCTTTTTAAATAATATTAAAGCAATGTCTTTTCATTGGGGGTACAGCCATCTTTATAGATAACGTATTCAAATTGGTTTTTGTTCATTGATACTTCTGTTAAACAACTTCTCTAATATTCATAATAATTAAAAGCTTTTTTAGTTCAGAAGAATTAGAGTAAACTCTGTTACTGCTTATAGCCAAAAATTAGTATATTCTGATTAATGAAAACCCTTTAAGTGAAGTTTTATCCTGGGACTTCCCTGGTGGTTCAGTGGTTAAAACTCCATGCTCCCAATGCAGGGGGCACAGGCTCAATCCCTGGTCAGGGAACTAAGATCCAGCATGCCACGTGATGCAGCCTTAAAAAAAAAAAAAAGATTTATTCTATATACCATACTTAGATTGCCAATTTTTCAAGAATTAGATTACAGTAAAAATACATTTAACTCTAAAATTATTTCACATGATTTAATCATTCTTTGGTAATTCATAGGCACTTCAGACTCTTGTAATACCTCACAGTCAACAGTCTGAAAATTAATTACCATTAGGCTGTAATTAATGTATATGTATTTGAGTATTGGTTAATAGTTCTGGTTTGTATGCTTAATAGTAAAGCATTTATTTTCCTTGCTATTGCTAACTGAGTAGTAGGTTAGAAATTTATTAGGAAAATAAATACTAAATTAAATCTATGATATATAGAGGTAATATTAAAGTTTTGGTATATTTAGACACACAGGAAGTACTTCATAGCTTCTCGTATCAGCAGAGAGTACACTGTGGCCTAGTGGAAGCAATGTGAAAGAGGTATTAGACTGACCTGCAGTTGCTATTTTTATCCTCATATATGATGTACACATTGTATAAGCCATATGAAGTAAGAGCAACATCTAATTTTGGAAATGGCATAACTTCCAGAGTTAAGGCAGATCTGGATTCTGATTCCAGTGGTTCCTCTTGTCCTTTGGCTTTATAATTTGTAAAATGGGGCTTATAATCTGGCCTACTTTATATGGTTGTTGTGAAGATTAAAAGGTAAGCATGAATGTAAAACTCTTTAGCAAGATGTCCGACAAATGGCAACTCCATTTCTTTCTCCTTTTTAGTACTTCTTAAGATTACTGAAAAAACCCTCCTGGAAGCATAGCCTTGTGATTCAGTGCAGAAGTACATTTGAGTTCTCTACAAGGCTCAAATTCTGAAGCCTGGTTTGAGGGGAGGGTTCCATTACTTGTCAGGGTACAGGACTGAGGCAGAACCTATTGATCTAGAGGTTTAGGCTGCTTTATTGAAGATCTGCTGTTTCCTCCTTCATTTGGCTTTCACATAGAAAGAATTTTGAATAAAAGGACTCCCCTCTCCTTATCTACTACTTATGACCTTGCTCCACTAATTTTCTACACAGAGAACTGATGTTCAGCTGGGATTCCTATTCATTGAACACATAGCGGTACAGACTTTAAGAATGGATGGATTCATTTAGGATTTCCTGTAGAGCAACTTAGCCTTGTGTTTCTTTTCTTGTTTTCTCGTTTATTTGGGAAATGTAACAGAAGAATAATGGACAGAGCTTGAGGTTCCAGCAGAGAAGCCAAGTTAACTTACTAGGTCAGTGGTTATGATTCTGCTTCAAGGATTGCTCATTTGGAGCAAGAGAGTTCTGAACCTACAGCCCTTTACATTTCCTCTTACCATTGCAGAAACAGTCCCATCCGAGTGGATAGACGTATGCTGTTGCTCTTTACATCGAAATCCTCGGTGAGAAAGAATCTAGTGAAATTACTAATTTACCTCAAAAAATGAGGCACTTGTAGAACCTGTACTTGAATATACTAAAAACCACTGAAAGAGGTTTAAATTGTACAGTTTAAATTGGTGAATTGTATGTACGTGAATTACGTCTCAATAAAGCTCTTTTTAAAAAAAACGGAAGGACAGATGCTATTATTATAAACACTATCAGATCAATTTAGAAGATCTCTAAAGAGTTCTCAGTACAGTGCTTTAGACTCTACTACTCTGGTGGTAAGTGCAATCAGTTAGGGAGTCAGGAAGGTGCCAAATGATTTGTCTTGTTTATTTTGGTATTATTTTTATGTAGGCTAACAAAAAACATTTTGGGGGAAAATTGGGAAGTTACACAAATTTCCTTGTGTGGATTCTAAAACATAATTTTAAAAAATTAATGGTCAGTTCTCTGATTAAATTGCCATTTACGGCAGAGGCTCATTTTTTTGTTGTTTTTTTCTTTTCTTTAAGTTTTTTTTTTTTTGATGTGGACTTTTTTTTTTTTTAAAGTCTTTATTGAATTTGTTACATTACTGCTTCTGTTTTATATTTTGTTTTTTTGGCCACGACGCATGTGGGACCTTAGCTCCCTGACCAGGGATCAAACCCACACCCCCTGCATTGGAAGGTGAAGCCTTAACCACTAGGCTGCCAGGCAAGTTCCTCAGAGGCTCGTTTTTAACAACTTTTGTTTGCTTAAGAAGGATGGTGTCAAGACTTCACCATCACCACCACCACCACCACCCCACCCTGCTTCCCCAAAGAAATAAAGTAGTCTGTCTCTGTATTGCTGTTCATTTTTAAACATTTTTCTGAAGGTCTGTTTTTTCCCCACTAGGTGCGGGAGATGTTGAAGATGAGGGACTCAAACGGGGCCCGAATGTTGACTTTGATAACAGAGCAGTTCATGGCCGACCCTCGTCTGTCACTTTGGAGGCAACAAGGCACCGCAATGACTGACAAATATAGGCAGCTCTGGGATGAGCTGGGTAAGTATAAATTTCCTGATGGATTGCCATTGAGTTGTGTGTGGACAAAGACCATGGTTGAATGTTTAAAGAGCATGGTCAGAGTACTGCAGGAGAGAGAGCTACTTTTATATGAACTTGTTGCCATTATACACTTGTTAGAAGAATAGGAAGAATGAGGCATTTGCAGGAACCAATCTTGGCAGTGTTTTTGGGGAATTGTCTGGTGTTGAGGAAAGCAAGCCCAGGATCTGCTTTTAAATATTTGAAAAAAAAAAGCTATATTTCAAAACAGGTATTTGGTATAATAGAACTGATTACTTATTTCTAGACTGATATTGTAATCAGTTCAGCTAAAATTTGGCTGTTTTCCCCTTTTGCCCACATTAAAAGTATCAAAAGTAGCTTGAATATTCATTTCATTTTTTTCATTATTATTGACTTAGATGGACTGTTGATTGTCAGAATGGAAAAGACATGGCAAACTCTAATTTTTATTGCTTTCCAAATCCGTGGTGGTAAAGATATAAATATAGCAGGTGGTTGAAAAAATGAGAAATCTACTACTCATGTTTACTGGGAAGTTTGGGGGGGATGACTCTTGTTACTCAATGCTCATTGCTAGGGAAATTAATAATGTATTTGTTATCTTGTCTATTAAGAAATCTATATGTGACAAATGGAATTTTTGGCAAATATTTTGTCAATGCCTGTATTAATTTTATGTTATACGTATATTTACTAGAAGATCCTAGTTTCAGTGTAATTGAATAGTAGAAGTCTTCATATCTTCACCTTCTGTCTTCCTCTTGGCTAATGATGGACCACATCATGCTATTGATCCCATGTCTAGACCAAGAGAGGCTGATGTCTGTGAAGATACCACATGATAATAATGCTTGGAAGGGACCTTTGAGATGAACTGTTTACAGATAAGGAAACTGAAGTCTGAGGAGGTTAGAAGACTTCCACAAAATGACATAGTGTGACCTAGGGTTGTACAGCAGGTTGGTAGAGAATTGGACACCAAAGTTTCCTTTTTCCCATTAATAGGATGTATGTTCAGGAACTGGGCTGTGGATGACAACTCTTGTTTGTTTTGTTGTTTGTTTTTTAACGTGTGTCTGCTATTTGCCAGCTGTTAGATATTTGTTGACCTTTTTCCCTAATATTTTTATTAAGTATCTTGTAATAACTTAATCTTAGTACTTCCCTTGGGTCACCTGAAGTAATGCTTAGTGGCCTTTCCCTCAATCAAAATTTCAATCAATCTGTAACTACAGTGGATCCTTTCAATGTATTGGAAGGAAATATTTGGGGGCCCGGTGTGGTGGTTGGAGAACACAAGTGTAATGCATGGTTTAAACAAAAATTTTTATAGAATACTGAGTGATTTACAAGTAAAGACTCCTCAATCTTGTAACTCTGTAGTAACTGTTGAATTGACTCGTTGGTTTATGGCAGTAAAAAGGATTAGCATTAAAAAAAAGAACTATTATTGGATTAATATTAAATGAATAAAATTTAAAGAGCTTTGGTACTTAAAGAAGCTTAGAATTAACAAATAACTAATTAGCAAGAAAATACCAACTAAAATTTTACCAACAAAAAAATGTACAAGTGATATAGTTAAATAAAATTTTCAGGGTTTGCATTTAATCCATTAGTCATATTTCACTTTTGCAAGTTGGCTTTGAAAATTATGTACCTCAGCCCTCAATCAAAAGTATTAATTCTCATTAGGTGGAAGTTTCCACTAGCTAATGCTAGTTATACCCTCTGATGGACTACTTTTCTAGTTATGGACCAGGCTTTAAACAAGTTCTTTCACTTTAGTCCAGGATGAAGAATACATATTCTTGCCCTGTATTTTTTTTTTTCACAAATCACCCTCCCTCCCCCGAACCCAATCATCACTAGACTGCTATAAATTCTCCTACATACTGTGATGGTGAGCAGAGGTCACTTGCCATTTTAATGAGTTCTAAGTTCTGTGAAGAATCTCATGTAGGAGTAACAACAGTTATCACATCTTAATATTCATTCACCAAAAAAGTTAACTTAAAGTTGCTTCTGGACTACAAAAGGAAAGAGTTTTGCTTCTTAAGAAAATGGGGGAATTTGACTTTGTGCCCCTGCACAGGGCTCACATTGCTTCAAGGCTCTGCTTTGGAATTAAATGCTGAGCACTGCCAGATGCCAGACATTGAGAAGAGGCTGAGTTTTGTCGGCAAATGGGATCTGCAAGTTAATTGGTGTTTTCTGCAGGCTTCTGGCTGTGAAATGAAATTGGAAGCCCTTTAGCCACATGGATAATACAGGACCTGAATACAAATGTCACATGTCACCATCAGGACCCACTGTGAGACAATAGTGTTCCCACTCCAACACTGCACCATTACAGATCATTTAAATATGGGGATTACATTTAAACTAAAAGCCCCATTTGCCTTTTACTGCAATTTAAATGTCCTCTTAGCAAAAGCTAAGTGACAAATTAAATGAAAAAAGTGCCCACATTTTTAAAGCTGTAATGCAAAACAACCTTTTATTGCTTCTCATGTGCCACGAATGAATCATTATACTTGTCAACCCTAAACCAAGCCATAATTGGAGCAGCTACTGTTATCAAAGTAGGGCCGCTCTGTGACAGCTTAATAAAGCTGAAACTGTTAAATTAAATCTCAGATGCTTAACTCCTTAGCACCGGTAGATTGGATAGGTCCATTTCTGGCAATGGCCGGTACCCCAGGAGAAAAAAAATTCCTGGCATGAAAGCCTTAATCTGATGAAAGTGTACTAGTAAGAGTATCTTAGCCAAGGAACTGCTTCTTGGCAGAGAGATTTAGAGGCATCAGATTGTCAGCCAGATTACAAAATTGTATTTTTTTCATAGGATCAGATATCCCCCTCCCCAAGATTTACAAGTTTTTGAGTATATGTGATTTATTAAAATTTAAGTACCAATGTTTCAAAATTAGTTTTAGAAATAACATATATTCATTTAACTCTTTCTTTCTTTCAAATAAAGGTACGCGTACTTATTTGAGATAGCAAAAGGCCCAATTTCTTCGCCCCATCCTCTGGGTAACAAAGGAATGATTATGCTCAGTTCTTTTCTAAAATAAATGCCTATGATATTCATTTGGTCTGAGTTAATTTTTCTGATATACTCCCTGATTTTCATAATGTAGTGTGAAATAGATACAGATGCATACTATTAAGATCCTGTTTAGTGCATCTCATTTACAGATACGTTTATCTTGCATGTGAATCAGTTTTTCATATATTAATTTTACTTTCTCTACATAATGTTCATTTTCCCAAACATATGGCAGTCTTCTGAAGATGAGTGTTTTTGTATCATGATCAGCTATAAGAACATGTATATATTAAAATCTTAAGACAGCCCATTGCAACAGTAGAGGCTGCATATTTGGTAGTGGCTACACATCTTTGGTAGAGCTATAGAATACGTACCTTTTCAGTTGTGTTCTTTACTCCATGCAGATTTTCTGGAATACGGATCACAGAAATAACCCTTGGATCTCAAGAGTTATTTCAAGCCCAGTGCAGATTGGTGAGCACACCCACTGTTAGCCCTAATGGCTGTCTGTTCAGCACACTTAATTACCGTGGGGGTCTTTAGGGATGAGGGGATGTATTGTAACCTCTCATCTGTGTTGATGGTTCTCTTTCCTTAAATGTCTTCCAAGACTGTAATTTTATTTTGCTTCATAAAACTATAGGTTGTGGCTGCCAGTCTATTAAAACCTAATTAAAATGGATGTCATTAGAGGAAACAGTTAAATAAGATTTAATTACAGTTTTAGCACAGGGAAAAATTCTTAAGTTTTCATTTTCATAATATGTATTGCATAATATGTTTTCCTCCCCAAATTTTAAACACTTTCTCTCTGAGCTGAGTCATGTGTTTTGCTCTCTAGCATGTAACCTTGTTTCTTTGGGAGAGGCTGGGCTGCCATTGCAAGAGCCTTACTGCTCTGAGCTGTGCTCACTCAGTTCACAAGAACAAGGTGGTATCTCTGAGTTCTTTTCAAAGCTTTTGATACAGGTACCTCACTGTGTGTGAGCAGAAATAGCCATAGTTAGATGCTTCTTTCTAGTTTGCATTTCCTTATTAGGCAATAGATATAATGTTCCTTGGTAGGGTGCTGGATAGATAGAGTGGGTATAAAGATTCAGGGGACTTGGAATCAGGATAAATCTACATTTAGCAATAGAGAACTTAGCCCACCCATTGGGACCACAGATATTGCAAAGTACTAAAAATTACCTACTCCATGGACCTAGAACCCTGTCCCAGCTATCATCGCAGATACAAGTAGTCATCTCTATTGGCCTCTTTTGCACCCACCCACACTATTCTCGAATAAGGAAGAAAACATATGCTTAAGTCACACATTCAAAATGGTACTCTAAGTAACAGGAGGGCCTTTGTGCACAGCCAGAACTAAGATTCTAAAGGCTCTGCTTTGGAGGTAATTGTGGAGAAATTTCTGTGATATGCCATCTTATGTCTCCAAAAGCAAAAGGCTTAGTAATTCCCCCACTATTTGGAGCCCCTTACTTAGTTTCTATGGTAAATTCAGACTCAGGCGTTCCGCATTTTGAAGCTGATGGTGGCTAGTGAATAGGCTAAGGAGTGACTGCTTCTCATCGAGAACTGGAAAGCATTCCAGTGCAGTTTGCCATATAAGTTGATACGTCTTTGCTAGTGCAGTGGAGAAAACAGCAATTCCCAGAGCCCCCTTGCAGCAAAAAGATGTCAGTACAGACTTGGAAACTTCCATGTAGCTGTAAGTGTAGTATGTAATCCCAATGAACCACATATCAGGGATTGCTTGTCACCTACCAGTTTGTCTTCCCTGGGTGCAAGGAGAATATAGCTTAACCACTTACACCATTTCTATGCCTTCCTGTTAACGCTTCTTTCCAGAAGTCTTGTTGTGGTTTCCCGATCAGTATGCATTAAGCACTTGCTATGTCAAGGAGAATAGATGTATTAAATATTTGATTTTACCGTTGACGATGGTACTGGGAGTATGGAGGGAGTAGAGATACAATCATCAGGAGAAAGGAGAAGTTAGAACAGGCTTGAATGAACTGCAGAGCACTTTGATAGAGTAATTTATTCACATATTAGTGAATAAGTAGACTGAACTTAACATGGTTTTACAGGAATGTTCATGGAGGTGAGTTGTAGGGAAGAAGTAGTGAGAATACTACAGAAAGAAGGAATAACATGAATGAAGACAGGGAGCACTCAATGGGGGATGGTGTAAAAGGTTCAAACTCATTATCCAAAATGTTGTCTTTAAGATTTTCAGTCCAACCTTGTTATTCTTCGTTGTTACTTAACTTCAGGGGGAGGAGGAGGAGAGAGAGTAGACATTACAGGATCTAGATTTTTGCTTTGTTTTATTTTCCATTTTGGTCCAGCTACTAAACATAACGCAGATGCCAACAATTATTTATCAGGCACTATGCTAAGCAGTTAATGCATGCATTATTTTATTAAATTCTTAAAACAACCCTGTGAGATCGGTAGTTATTAGCCCCAGTTTTATAGCCAAGAAAACTGAGGTACAAGGAGACCAGATAACTTGCCTAAGGTCACAGCAGCGGAGCAGGAATTTGATCCTATGTGTCAGTGACTTCAAAGACTTAACCACTGAACTAGATACCATCCTCAACTTATTTTAAAAGACTAGTATGCCTCTCTTCCTGGCAGTCTCTCTCCTCAGAGGAGAACAGGGACAAAGTCAAGCTCACCTAGATGGCAGTAAATCCTGCAAAAGCTGCCTGTCCTGCCATGGGTCCACCCGCCCCATGGTCCCACAGTCCCGATTGCAGTTGTCAGCAGAGCTTACCTAGCCTAGCTGCCCATCTGTGTTCACAGGGGCTCTCTAACTTCAGACTCTGAAAAAACACACTAATTTAGAGTAGCCAAATATATGCTATTGATCGAGAACTGTATTATGTAATAAGTGTATCATAATATACAGATACTACATACTGTAGATGGGATACATTGAAGTTTTGGTCTCATTTTCCAGTCCCTTCTGTTACGGAGCCAGTGAAAACCCTTAGGTCACTGTCTTTGTCCTGGCCTGTGTTCACCTCATGTGGTCTGTAGGCTCTGCAGACCCCCTCCTGCACATGGGCTAGGCCATCCTGCTCTGGGATGGGGTTGCGTGCTCCTGTCTCAGCCTCTGTTTTTCCCCTCATTATCCGGAGCTCCCTCTAAATACAGAGGCTTTGTCAATTGTGTTGCTCAGGAGGCTTTGCTTCCCTCCAGCACTATTCTCAGAATGTCTGTCTGCTGCTGGGTCCTCATTACTGGGGCCTGGTTTCTTTCTCTGTTGTGTGGTCCTACTGCTATTTGTCTCTTAAAACTGAGACCTCTGTGTTCTTGGGTCAGAGGGCTCTGGGTTCTGTTCTGCTGTGGGGATGGGAAGAGGGGTTTATTCTCTGCTGCTTTAAGTAGGCAGAGTAATTTCTAGTTTGGGTCAGAAGTTAACCAAAAGAGAGAATGCATATTTCTATATGGTGGGCAAATCTACGATAAATACTTCCTGTGTAATACTATCAACCATCCTTCTCTTGACTGCAGCTGCTAGGCCTTAATTATCCATTCAATACCCTGTATGAGAAATAGTGAAAATAAAGAGAAAAATTAAAAAATACATATTAATAGAAAAGAGTAGATTCTCGGGATTAAAAGAGATCTTTACAGATGATTTGATCCTATTTAGCCAATTGGAGACTCTTAATGATATTCATTGTCTAAATTATTTAGGTGTACAATTGAATAATTTTAACAACACTTGGGGATCACCCCCTCGTGTGTTTTCATAAAACTCTTCTAAATATAGACCACGGAGATTTGACTAGGAGTTAAGATGTAATACATTTTAGTGTTCTATATTATACATGTAGTGTGCTGGTAGCATTGTTTGTACCAAGAATAAATTCCAGTTACTTTCTTTTATGCTGTCTTTCTATTTATAACATGAGTCCATCGGTGGTAGATTTTGTTCTCACATTCGTGGCTAATAGGAATGTCAGAGCATTGGTATAATGTGTTCTTTTCTTCCTCACAACAATTTCAGAAAAGTTCTCTCCTTACTTTTCTCACTTCTTAAAAGTTAGTATTGAACTTGCCCTCAAGAAACTGCCACCAAAGGGAAATCTGGCTGGGGGAGTCTCCTTCCTAGAATGTGGATCTCTAGAGCGTCCCATCGTGGTAGAGCATAGGAGGAGTGAGGGAGTAAAAACGAAGAAAGACAGGCTGGGGATCATTTCCCTTCACCATTTCTTACCCTGAAGTGGCAGCATACAAAAATTAACGAGGTCTGAGAAGCCTCATTTTAAGCCATCTGCGATTCCCAGGGGCTTCACAGGGAATCAAGGATGCCAGGAGCTAGAATGAAAGAAGTGGAAGCCAAGGGAGGACTGCAGCAGCCACTTAGGCTGTTCTCTGCATGTGCTGGCACCTAGCAAGGTGCTTTGCAAATGTTGTCATGGTTCATTTAAGCTTAGGTGGGCTAGTGAGGTCGGGGGAGAACCCAAGGAAAGGACTAATGGTTGTCACTCAGATAGGGAGTGCAGACCCTGCCTCGCAGAGCCCCCCTGGGTTGGGGCGGGAGGGAGAAGAGTGTGGTAGGAGGAGGCAGGGCCTTCTCCTGCCGGTAGAGCGCCTCCTGCCTCTTTACACACTAGGCTTTCTGCTAAGAATTCTCTAGGACAAAGGATTCTGAGATTTAAAATACGTGCTTGACAGTGACTATCTTCAGTAGGCTTTTAAACAGCCACCCATCTTAAGGGTATACCTGAGAATGACTTTTTTATTTATGTAAATAACTTTCCCTTATATATTTTAGGTGGAAGGCAGGCTGGCAAATGATTTGCAGTAGGTGAATTTTTGTGAGACTGCTGTAAGCTTGTCTGATAACTTCATAACATTGTTTTTAGTGCTCAAGTTCAAAATTCCAAATTGAAATAAGGATAGGACTCTATGTAAAGTACAGGTGCCATCTGACATTGCTTGAATGAGTTAGTAGATCTTAGACTGATGAGTTAGACTGATCTTAGGGCTATTTTCTCCGGCTCTGATCTAGAGATGAATTGCCAGGAGTAGTGGTAGTAGTGGTTATGCAAAATGTGGCTCTCTCCCTCAATTCTATGAGCAGCGATAACCTTTGAAATGGAAATCCAAATCTCTGTGATTTTGAGCTATGACCAGCTGAACCTTGTTGACCTCAGGTTGTGCTTCCCAGCCCCTTTTTGGGTAATTTAGTAAATTTCAGAATTTGCTTCAGCAAACCTGGAGGAGAGAGAATCATTCATAAATTAGGAATCAGACTTAAGCGATAAACAGTCTTGAAATGGCTTAGATTGGAAGCCACAGTCTTCCTTTGTGATGAGCAAGGGCTGAGGGGGTTCTATGGGAGGAGCCTAAACAGGACACTTGGGTCAAATATAAGCTGGGAACGGGGAGAAAATTCTGTTAGGAGGAATGCTTTCAAAATGCTGCCAAGAGCACAAAAGTCTTAATTCACCTCTCCCCGACCCTGCCTGCCCCCAACACACACACATTTAAAGATGAGATTAATATATCCAGCAACCTATTTGCCATACACATTGATCATACACAGAAAATGCTCTTTGCTAAACAATTAGGATCCTGTATAGACCAAGTAATCTGAGAGATTTTTTGTCTGTTTTGAAACCATTAAACTACTCTCTGTGGTTAATATTAATAGTCTTCTTGTCAGTTGCTGTCTTTATTGGGGCATTTAAACTAATTTCATGGCCATCCTTGTTCGTCCCTGTATTAGTGTCCATTTAATAATCTCACCCTACTTTTTTCCTTCTTGTCTACTAATAGAACATTGAAAGTGATTCATTTTTTAAAAGTTAGTTTTCCAGTAAAGGTGAGAAGAAAAATATGCCTTGCATAGAGTTGGTGCTCAGTAAATACTTGTGAATAAAAAGTGAATGAATAATTGAAGTGTAATGCTAGACACCTATTTGGAAGCATTAAGAAGTAAGCATTTTTGGTGTACTGAAAACAGTGATTGAAAGGCATTGATCTTCACTGTGTCCTCAGTTTTCCTTTCCTACCATTCTGGTTTTTCCTTCCTTCCTGCCCATGTACAGGTGAATCTTCACGGACCTCTGTGTACTGAGGAACACACACGCGCACACACAGATGCACACTGAAATATAAACACAGTTTAGGGTATGGAAGGGCAGTGATTCCCCCTTGCCATCAGTGCTGCAGGTAATCTATTGCATTAATCAGCTAGCCAGTGGGAAATGCAAGGGAAGTGATTATACTATCATACACAATACAATCGGCATGAAGCACTTGTCAAGACCAATACATCACAGTTTAATTCAGTAATAGAATGAATTAGAGCAAAATGAAACATTCTGTTCTTCAAGAAACTCAGTACCCATCACAGATTCTTTCTGAACTCTATAGAAAAGTCAGTGTATTGAGAAATTGTTTTTAATGAGTAAAATTGCAGTTCCAATATGACAGAATACTATAAACCCATTTCCTTGGGGTTGTTACACAACTATAGCTGAAGTGTTTACCTGTCATCAGTATTCTATAATCATAACCACTGGTAAATTCGATTATTTTTGGTAGGGCTCCTGATTATCTATTGTCCTAAATTAGTTCTCCATGGTAAGTGAAAGGAAGGTTGTTGTACCGGTAGCTTAGGGAAGCACTTATCTATAAATATGGTGGACAGTAGCGTGCCTTACCAGTACAGCAGGCAGATTCAAAAGAACCTACTGTTTATAGTGCCCTATGGTAGGCACTGCCATTGGGGAGCTTATAATCTAGTTAGAAAACAGAATACGTGAAAAATAAAAAGCAGCCCAAGTAAGACAACAGAAGAAGTGAGGTTATATAATGTAGGATGTGTTTCAGAAAATTTTGAGGCTAGATCTAATATATTTCATACGGTAAGTCACAATTCTGTATCAGTTTGTAATATATATTCACAAGTAATTCTTTACCACACTTAACCAGGCATGTTTTTTCAGACGGGCAAGTTGAGGTAAGTTCTGTCTTAAACAGGATTGTTTCAGTGTTTAGAGCCTACAACTAGAATATAAAGAACAGGGTTCTTGGAGCCAGACGCTCTTTAAGTATGGATTCTGATCCTCATATTCACTAACTGTGTAATCCTGGACAAGTTCCTTATCTTAGATAGAACCCCAGTCTCCTTATCTGTAAAAAGGCATAATGAGGATTTTTGAGGCCTAAGATAATTTAGATAATATACAACACTTTCTTTCTCATTCCGGAAGCCCTTTGTCTATGCTGGGAAAGTGGGCCCAATGGGCAGCTTGTAGGAGAGAGGCATCCTGAAGACCTAAAGAGTATTTTCAGAACTAGATTTATATAGACTTGGAGTCATGACTGTTGGACGAATCATGGCACTGTTTATGAAGACAGTTCAGTTAAGCAGCCAGTGCAGAGCACATGGGAAATGTTCTTGCAGGTTACCACAGTTCACATTCCCTCTCCTCACTGTTGACTGCCCTTTTGTATCTCAAACTAAGACATCGTGTGTCATTGTGTCTTTTTCTCTTCTTTCTACTTTTCCTGGCTTTCCTTTCCTCCCTCCCTCAAAAAGGAGCAGGGTGGTGAGTGGTGGAGGAGCTGGCTCTGGTCACTTCCTATAGGACCAGGTTCCTAATGAGGTCAGGTTGTGTTTGATGCGCTGTGCATGTTGACCCAGTAGCACTGACACGTCACATGGGATGGAAAGCCTGCATATTAATTAGATGAGGGCCACAGGTTTGCCTGAAAGGAACATTATCCAGGATACCAGTTAGCTGTTTTGGAATATCTGTGGTTTATTTTCTTTCTTGACCACAAAAAGATGGTGATCCTACTTCCATCTTTTCTCAGAGCCTGGGTAGATGATAACCAGTTGTATGCCATTTGGCTGAGGGTTTAGCCCTGCTTGACCTAAGTAATCTCAAAAGCTCTCTCTTTACAGTGTCCCTGAGGCTTTATTTTGAAATTTCCCCAGAAGTATTTTAGTGAATTAGGAACTAGCGTACCAAATTTAAAGTACAGAGAATGTTTTTACCAGTTAAACGTATTTTCCAAACATGGGTTACTAACATATTAAGACTGAATTGTACTGCGAACGATACTATAATTAGGGTCGCAATTTTTGTGTGGTCTGACCCAAGACATTTTGTGACTACAGTTTTGCTAGCACAACTAATTCTGCCAGTGATCTTCTATTTGTGACTGCAATTAGGCATTTCATGGCCTCTAAATAAGTATAATTAGTTAATTGGATCACGCATGAAATCCAAGCCTCTTATAATAGCCTCTGAGAACAAAAATAAATATTATAAATATTATGAATTGTTTTATAACTATGGAACCCTGGGAAGTACCAAAAGTGATTGTTTTATACTTTGCCTACTACTATTTCATAAGAATAAACATGATATTAAAAAGTAGAAATTAAATTTTCCAGGTGAAAGTCTTCATTTTCCACCTTGGAGACAGAGGAAAAAGGGAGTCACTGGCCTTTCTTCTCACCTTTAGAGAAGGCGGTATTGGTTGCCCTGCCCCTTCGTCCCCCGCTTCCCACTGCCACTACCCCTGTGCTGTCTCCAGTAGCATTATACACATCGTATCTTCTGGAAAATAGGGAGAAGAGCACATTTATAAAGAATTCCAAAATGTCTTTTATAAAAAATGTCTAGCTTTTATATTAATTACTGAATTGATTTGCATATTAACAAAAACTCATGAAGTAGAAAGAACTTTAAAAACAAGTTATATTGATTGTGGAGAATAGCAAGAGATAGAGAATGGCCAGCTGATTTATTCAGTCACAGATCATAATGCTCCACCCAGCAATACACCCAGCAGGCAAAGAGCACACTCAGTCACACACAAGTGCATTGTCCCAGAAATGCTGCTGTGACTCCACTCTAAGAGACCTCATATTAGTACCTCATCATATTTTCAGAGAAAACAGATTTCTTCTGACTTGAATAATCAATATTGAATTGTAAGTTGAGCTTTTGATTGTTAATCTGCTGTTTTAATCTGCAGTGAAATTACTTATTTGCTATGCCTGTCAGTCCTGAAAAATACAGAGTTTTCATTTGTTTCATTAGATCTTTTTAGATGGACCTGTGGTAGGTTTTTGTTGGGTATGATTCTATTAATATATATGCAACATGTTCTAAGTATATAAGAGTAGATGGTTAAATAAAGTACAGGGTTTATTAGCAGTACGTTTCAACAATAATATACCATTTGTATTATACTGCTGAAATATGAGGGAGCGGATCAGTGATTCTGTCAAAAGACTAAAAGACTAAAATCATTAATCTTAGAATTCATATATGCTAACTGCACATAGGAAGCCTCACATACAGAGGTGCTTTTTGACCACGTATCTAGGCAGAAGGCTAAACACCACAGTGTTTAAGAATGTTAGTTAGGGGGCGGATCATGGGCCTTGGTAACAAATCCTGGCTGCCATCTTTAATAGCAGCACAACATTTCTACTTGTCTCTGAACCTCAGTTTCCTTATTTGTAAAGTGAGTCTTTCTTTGAGGGTGAAATGTGATAATGTATGTAAAGTACTTCACATAGGGTTAGTGTGAAGTATATTCAGTAAATGGCAGCAAGTGGATAAGTAAAGATGCCATTCACTTTCAGAAATATGTTCGCTGAACTAGATGGAGTGATCTTTGTACACTAAAGACAGACATTTTAAAACTTTAAATGTAGACTCTATTTAGAAATCTAACATGGGTAACATGATATTATTCGGATTTTCCTTGAAGGGATAGAAATTAACATACAAATCAGCACTTAATACTGTGTGTTGGCATACCGTTTATGCTGTTAAGTTTTCGTAATGGCTTTTTTGTTTTTTGCTTGACTTGCAGCTCTTTTCATATGTTGAGCGGTTTGTTTGGATTTGATAATTTTAACTAACAACATTCTCATACCCATTGGTAAATACCTTCGTTTTCCATTTTGTAATCTAGCTGAGTTACATTATTTCCCGGTGATAGTGATAGATTTCAGTGGCCACAGATCCTTCGCTACTCTTCCATTGAGATGTGGGGTCTGTGTTCTCTCATTTTTGTAGATGTTTGACCAACAAAACATGACAGTAGATGTTTCGGCCAGTTTCTGGGCCCAAGCCTTAAAAGTGACTGGCAGTGTCTACCTCCTGTCTCTTAGAAGGTTCTGTCCTAGGGCCCTGAGTTTTCATGTAAAAAGTCTGGCTATCCTGAGCCTTCCATGTTATGAGAAAGCTCACACCGTCCACATAGAGAGGCTGTGTTATGGCAGGGGAAAAGTAAGGAGGAGAGAATCTCTGACCTACAGAATTATGAGATACAATGATACATTGTTATATTAAGCCTGTAAGTTTAGGGTAGTTCTTTTACATAGTAATAGATAACCAGAACAGGGGTTATACATCTGACAATACTTCATGCTGTTTCTAATGGTTATCTTCCAAGTCTCTAGCAGTGTCGAATAATGTGTAAAAACGAAGTTCTGTTATTTCAGTTAACTTTTATCCCTTATGTTGGACTAAGATGTTTGTCAAAATTGAATCTGTATTACTAGGAAGTAGTGTAAAACAGTCCTAGAGTATTCTACATTGCCATTTTTAGTATTTTTAAGGTAATTTTTCCTCACGTTCATATTCTCCTTATACCAAATTTCACCTGCTTTGACTTCCAGGTTTTTTCCCCTCCAAAAATAAGAATTTGGGTTCCAGTAAGTTTTAATTTTGAGTTCCTGAAGAAGACTGGAACCCTTGACACTAAAAAGGGACGGAGAGTGAACGGTAGACTAGAAGTTTTGGCCGAGATTCTGAGGGGGGAGGGGGAGGGGAGGGAGGCTGAGGAAGGAAGCGTCTGAACAGGCTTCAGCACTGCTCTTTGTCCGTCCTTTGGCACGAGGTTACCATGGGCAGAGAAAACGTTATATAACCCTGTAGGGTTGGGGATGAGTTTGAGAAATGCCTCCTCCATTCCAGTAGGTAAGGATAAAATTACCCAAAGCATCTCAGACCTCTAAGTGACTGTGGGCCTTGGGTGGGGCCTGGGAGGCCTACTGGAAAACAAAACACATTTAAAACCCTATCTTTGAAACCAAGGGAAAAGAAGACACTAAAAGATGTTTCTAGCTAAAAACATATAGCAAGTGGAAATTAATTGCACAAGAACCCATTATTACTAGCCTAAGTGTTTAATGTCACTGATATTTTTTTGTTTAATATGTTCTCTTAATTGTTTTATTTTATTAAATGTAGAAATATTTATAACGGTATTCAGAGAATCACAAGCTGAGTCCTTCAATCTTGTTTTCACCTTTCGAGTCTCAATTTCCTCAACATCAAAGTCTTCTACACCGGGGTTTGCTGGAGTGCACCTTTTGGTGCTGGGTGGAACTCTACAGTTTTCAGAACATTTCTGCACGTATTATCTTACTTAAGTGTAAACAGCCCTACAAGGGTAGGTAGGAAATATTATCTCTATTGTTTAAATCAGGGACTGCCACCACAGAGAGTCTAAGTGGCCTTGCCCAAGGTCTTGCAGCTGGTAATCCATATCTTGTCCTTTCCAGATCAGAGTTTGTGGATCAAACGTTTATTCTAGTTGGAAATGTAAAACACTGGCTATGTGGGGCAAAATGGTGGTGATTTATACATCGAAATGTTTGATGGACAAGACTGGCCTTCAGGACATTTAGAATTCATTAATTCTTGTTACCTACATTTGTTGAGAGTGTGGGTGCTTGTCCATTGGCAGTGTGACCGGTAGAATACAGAAGCGACTAAAAAGACTTTTGTACATGGAATCTAAGAAATGCGAGAAAGAAACGCATATAACAAAATAGCAGTAGACTCACAGAGAACAAATCAGCGGTTACCAGTGGGGAGAGTGAAGGGGGGTGGGAAAGATAGTAGTTTGTTTTTCTTAATCCAATACTTCTATGTAGAAAATAAAAAAACAAGGATCTATTGTACAACACAGGGAAATATAGACATTATTTTGTAATAACTTTTAGTGGAGCATAATCTATAAATATATGAATCCATATGTTATAAAAAATAAAAATAAAAAGGCTTTTGTGATGATTTGTCTTCTGTCTCCGTGTGATTCTGTCCATGTTATTTGCCTATTTGGGTCAGGTATAGGATGCGAACAGATTTTAAGACCACTGAGTGGATTGGAACCATTCACCTTGTGCAAAAAAAAAAACGGTTTTGTTTTCCTTCATCCCAGGGGAGTTGCCTTTCTTGTTTTGCTTTACTTTGACTTGTAGATTACAGCACATCTTTTTGCTGAAATCACTGAGTGCAGATTAGGTGGAGTAGTGGAAAGGAGAGTAAAAGCATGCTGGGTGGTAGAGAAGAAGCTAGACTAGAGCTGAAATGTGCCATGGATAATTCAGAAACCTAATGATGCACACACCGGTGATTTGATAATTACCTTTATATACTTTGAGGCATTGAAGCTAGGAAAGCAATTTAAAAGTTATTGAATTTATTTTCATTGTACTGCATAGCAAATAATTAAGTGTCCTTTGTAAAAGAACCAGTAATACTTTCTAGATGCCAGGTCATCTGCTAGGTGCTGGAAATGCTAAGTTTTCACTGAGTGCTCTGTCCTATTTTTGGTTGAGTCCTTTTAAAAGGGTTTGTATTTCTGAGGGACAGCAGAATGAAGTGTTTAATCATCAAAGAGCTTTATTTTTAAAGCTACAAATGTTGCAGGAGTGTGTTGGAAGGGAAGGAGATAAATGCTCAAAGTGGGACTCTGAATTAATAAAATTTGGAGGATGACTTACTCAATTTGGTTAACTTGGTTATTAAGGCTAATTACAGCTTTTGTAGTGGTGACTGTTCAGATAAAAGACCATATCTATTATAGCTCTGAACTTGAATCTAACATTAAGAACATCCTTTCAAGATGAAACCTCTCTTTAGGGAGGTGAGCAATAAAAAAACATTACTGGCTTAAATTAATAAAGGCTTGGCTCTAAAAAATTTTTTCTCATTCTGTAACGGAAATTTTCTAATTAGAGAAATGTAAGCATGAATATCTAGTTTTATAGCTTTATTTTTTCCTTGAATCATAGAAATCACTTTAAAGTTTGCAAGAATATTTAGGATCTTGTTTTTAAGATCTTGTAATCTGTTTGCATTTTAGTTTTCTCATCTTTAAAGTGGATGTATTATTTCTGATCATGGAGGATTATTGTAATGAGTTAATGAAAAAAATGTTTGTGAAGCCCTAAGTATAGTGCCTATAGCACATGATAGGCACCCAAGAAATGGTGACTATTAGTGATAATAATGATTATTTAATTAAAGTTGTAATTGGTGTTCCTATATTTTTTTCCTCAAAAGAACTTTTTTAAAAAGTAGAATTATATGGTTTTGTCAGTATTGTGCTGGCTTCTGTAAGCCCTGAGTTTTCACCAAGTGAAAGTGAAGCTTACTGGATCATTATCACCTTGTCAGCTTCTTCATATGCAAGTCAGTCAGTCCTTCAGCATTGTATACATTGGTTAGTATTTTCCTAATTTTATCTTTGAGTTACTTCAAAAGAACTAGTGCTTAGTATAAATTTGGTTTTTAATTCTATTTTTGAAACTTTGTATTGCGCTATATCTTTAAAAAGAAAAAGAAATTGAATGTGAAAAACAATGGATTTGAGATACATATATATGTTAGGATATATAATTTCTACATTTAAAAAAAAATTTTGTTGGCGTATAGTTGCTTTATAATACTGTGTTAGTTTATACCATACAGCAAAGTGAATCAGCTATATGTATACATGTGTTCCCTCTTTTTTGGATTTCCTTCTCATTTAGGTTGCCACAGAGCATTGAGTAGAGTTCCCAGTGCTATACAGTAGGTTCTCATTAGTTATCTATTTTATACATAGTATCAGTAGTGTATATATGTCAATCCCCATCTCCCAATTCATCCCCCCACTTTCCCCCTTGGTATCCACAGGTTTATTCTCTATGTCTGTGTCTCTATTTCTGCTTTGTAAGTAAGATTGTCTATACCAGTTTTTTCAGATTCCACGTATATGCGTTAATACACAATATTTGTTTTTCTCTTTCTGACTTACTTCACTCTGTATGACCATCTCTAGGTCTATCCATGTCTCTACAAATGACCCAGCTCAGTTCCTTTTTATGGCTGAGTAATATTCCATTATATATATGTACCACATCTTCTTTATCCATTCCTCTGTTGATGGACATTTAGGTTGAAGTTAGTTCTATCTTAGCTTTTAGTTGACATGGTGGTGCTTTTAAGCTGATTTCCAAAATAAATTATAGTTCACACAGGTGGACTGAAATACAGAATTCTGAATTATAAAATAGACACATAGAAAATAAACTTATTTTGGATAGACATTTACAAATTATTTGTCCATATTAATTTACTTGGTTGCCCTTTTACACAGAACCTTGATACTACACTAACAACCTGATAATGAAATTTCTAGTCTCACAGCACATCTTTCAGAGCAACTTTTTGATTTTAGTTTTATCTGATAAAGTATTCAAGAGTAGTAGAATTATAAGACAAAAACATCTTGGAAGAAAAACACGAAAGAGTCTTAATTCTGAAGCATTACCTGTTGAATATTATAATTTTATTTTTTAAAAAGATAATTTGATGATTTGGAAAATGACTTCAGTGTAGCCTTATAAATAGAAATGCCAATTTTTGATCCAATCTGTAACATTCATTAGATTTAATTTAATTATTACCATGTAACTTATTTTGTGTTGTTATGTTGTCCATCAGTCCAAAATCTAAAGCCTGGTAAAGTTGTATCCCATTTTCCAATGGGATTCAGTAGGAAAGGCTGCCACTTACCGGTTCTTTAGATACCATTTTGATTTGTCTCTTGCTTTGTGACAGTGTGTGGTCATGTTTCATCTGAAGCTGTTTTTCCTGGTTCTTGGCATGGGAAACGCATACGATTAATAGGAATAGGATGGTGATTTGTGCGATGTCCATTGGCTTGTAGAGAAATCCTGCAGAGAGAGCACTCATATTTAGGTCTTTCGAATACCAGTAGATAAAATTGTTTGATCCATATATTAATTAGCAATTTTAAAAAATTTACTTTGTTACATACAGTAAAATTCCTAACTATAGTGTAAAATACATACCATAAATAGTTAACTATAAAAATACATACACCTGACATTTTTAGTGTACAATTTTGAGTTTAGACAAAGGCATAGAGTCATATGATCAATGAAGATATGGAATGGTTATTATCACCTCCAAAAATTCCCTCACACAGTCCCTTTATAATCAATTCATCACCTACTCCCTGTCCCTAGCATTGGTAGTCTATTCTCAGTTCATTTAGTTTTCCCTTTTCCAAAATGTCACATAAATGGAATAGTAAAGTGTGTGTGTACACATATATACCCTTTTGATTCTGGCTTCCTTCACTTAGTATAATGCATATGCGATATTATGTGTATTTCAGTGGTCTGTTTCTTGTTGCTAAGTAGTAGTCTATTATATGAATGCACCAAGTTTGTTCATCCATTCATCAGTTGAAGGACATTCAGGTTGGATGTCTTTTGCATTTACAAATAAAACTGCTATAAACATTCTTGTAAAGTTTTTATGTGAACCTAAGTTTTCATTTCTCTTGGGCAGATCCCAAGAGGTAGGATTGTTGGGTCATAAGGTAAATGTTTAACTTCATGAGAAACTGCTGAACCATATTCCAAGGTAGCTATATCATTTTGCACTCGCAGCAGCAGTTATGAGCATTCTGATTGCCAGCAGTATTTTCAGATTTTAAATTTCTTTTTCTAATTTTAACCCTTATAATAGGTGTGTAGTGGTATCTCGTATGGTTTTTTTTTTAATTGAAGTATAGTTGATGTACAATATTATATAAGTTACAGGTGTACAATATAGTGATTCACAATTTTTAAAGGTTATAGATAGTCCATTTATAGTTAATTATAAAATATTGGCTATATTCCCTGTGTTGTACAATATATCCTTGTAGCTTGTTTTTGTCATAATAGTTTGTACTTTTTACTCCCCTCTTCCTATATTGCGCCTTCCCCCTTCCATCTCCCCACTGGTAACTACTAGTTTGTTCTCTGTATCTGTGAGTGTGCTTCTTTTTTTTATTATATTCATTAGTTTGTTGTATTTTTTAGAGTCTACATATAAGTGATATCACACAATATTTGTCTTTCTCTGTCTGATTTATTTCACTTGACATGATACCCTCCAAGTCCATCCATGTTACTGCAAATGGCATTATTTCATTCTTTTTTGTGGCTGAGTAGTATTCCATTCTGTGTATATACACTACATCTTCTTTATCCATTCTTCTGTTCATGGACACTTAAGTTGCTTCCATACCTTGGCAATTGTAAATAATGCTGCTATGAACATTGGGGTGCATGTGTCTTTTTGAATTAGTATTTTTGGTTTTTTTTAGATGTATACCCAGGAGTAGAATTGATGGATCATACGGTCGTTCTATTTTAGTTTTTTTGAGAAACCTGCATACTATTTTCCATAGTGGCTGCCCCAATTTATATTCCCAGCAACAGTGTATGAGGGTTTCCCTTTCTCTACATCCTCGCCACATTTGTTATTTGTGTTCTTTTCGATGATAGCCCCTCTGACAGGTGTGAGATGATATCTCATTGTAGTTTTGATTTGCATTTCTCTGATGATTAGTACTGTTGAGTATCTTTTCATATGCCTTGTTGGCTATCTGCATGCCTTTGGAAAAATGCCTATTCAGTTCTTCTGCCCATTTTTTAATCGGGTTGTTTGTTATTTTGATTTTCTTCTCGTTTTGTCAGTGGTTTCCTTTGCTGTGCAAAAAGCTTTGAAGTTTAATTAGGTCCCATTTGTTAATTTTTCCTTTTATTTTCTTTGCTTTAGGAGACAGATCCCAAAAAATATTGCTATGATTTATGTCAAGGAGTGTTCTGCCCATATTTTCCTCTAGGAGTTTCATGGTTTCCGGTCTCACATTTAGGTCTTTAATCCATTTTGAGTTTATTTTTGTGTATGGTGTTAGAGAATGTTCTAATTTCATTCCTTTACACGTAGCTGTCTAGTTTCCAAGCACCACTTATTGAAGAGACTGTCTTTTCTCCATTGTATATTCTTTGTTGCAGAGTGATTGACCATAAGTGCATGGGTTTATGTCTGGACTCTCTATTCTGTGCCATTGATCTATGTGTCTGGTTTTTGTACCAGTACCATGCTGTTTTTATTACTGTAGCTTTGTAGAATAGTCTGAAGTCAGGGAGCGTGATTCCTCTAGCTCTGTTCTTCTTTCTCAAGATTGTGTTGGCTATTTGGGGTCTTTTGTGTTTCCATACAAATGCCATTGGTATTGTGATAGGGATTGCATTGAATCTGTAGATTGCCTTCGGTAATATGGTCATTTTAACAATATTAATTCTTCCAATCCAAGAACACGGTGTATCTTTCCATCTGCTTGTGTCATCTTCATTTACTTTCATTAGCATCTTACAGTTTTCCAACTACAGGTCTTTTACCTCTTTAGGTAGGTTTATTCCTAGGTATTTTATTCTTTTTGATGTGATGGTAAGTGGGAGTGTTTCCTTAATTTCTCTTTCTGATAGTTCGTTGTTAGTGTATAGAGATGCAACAGATTTCTGTATATTAATTTTGTATCCTGCAACTTTTCTGAATTCATTGATAAGCTCTAGTAGTTTTCTGGTGGTGTCCTTAGGATTTTTTAGGTATAGTATCATGTCATTTGCAAACAGTTTCCATTTTTATTTTCATAATGATTAATGATGTTAAGCATGTTTTCATCAGCAGTTTGCCATCTGTACATCTTCTTGAGTGAAGTGTCTTTTCCAAATTTTTTGCCTATTTGTAATTTGTAATTGAATTTGTAATTCGTTTTCTTGATGAGTTTTGGGAGGATTTTACATATTCTAGATACAAGTTCTTTGTCAGATGTATGATTTGCACATATTTTCTCCCAATCTGTGGCTTGTCTTTTCATTCTCTTTATATTGTTTTTTTTGCAGCACAAAAGATTTTAATGTTGATGAAGTCCACTTGATAAATTTTATCTTTTATGGATTATGCTTTTGATATTGTATCTAAGGTTATCTCTGCCTAACCCAAGGTCACAAAGATGTTTTCCAGAAGTTTTATGGTTTTAGGTTTTATATTTAGGTCTGTGATCCATTTTGAGTTAGTTTTTAATAAGTTAGTTGAGTTAATTTTTAATAAACTGTGTGTTGTAGATTTAAGTTCATTTTATATGAATATCCAATTGTAGTAGCACTAGTTTTTGAAAAGATTTATCTTTTCTACATTGAATGGCTTTGAACCTTGAATTGACCATATCTATGTAGGTCTGAGCTCCCTAATCTATACAATGGTGTATGTACCTGTTCTTTCACAATCATACACTGTCTTGATTACTCTTAACTTTATACTAAGTCTCAAAATTAGGTGCTGGGGAGCCTTCCAACTTTTTCCTTCTTTAAAATTGTTTGGCCATTCTATATTTTTGTCAGCATGTACACCAGTGCCTGCTAGGGTTTTGAGTAGGGTGATGTTGAATATATAAATCAATTTGGGGAGAATTGATATCTTAATAGTATTGAGGTTTCCAGTCTGCTTTTTAAGATTTTCTTTGATTTCTCTTGTCAGTGTTTTGTAGTTTTTAGCATAGAGACTCCGTACATGTTTTGTTAGATTTATAACTTAAGTATTTCATGTTTTTTGATAGTATTATAATTGGTGCTTTTGGGGGGTAAATTTTGATCTGTAATTGTTCAATTTTAGTACGTAGATATACAGTTGGTTTCTTGCTTTGAATTTGTATCATATGACCTTGCTAAACTTACTTACCTTTTTTGTAGGCTAGTTGTCTACAAATAGAGGCTATTTTATTTTTTCCTTTTAAATCTATGTCATTAATCTCCTTTTCTTGCTTTATTGGCCTGGCTAAAACTTCCAGTGTGATGTTGAATAGGAGTGGTAGAGCAGACATCTTTGCCTTGTTTTTATCTTAGGGGAAAAACATTCAGTCTTTTGCCATTATCATATTAACTGTAGGTGTTTTTTTTTGCAGATGACCTTTCTCAGGTAAGTTATCTTCTGTTCCTAGTTTGCTGAGAGTTTTACTTATTATGAAGGGATGTTGAATTTTGTCAGTTGCTTTTTCTGCATCTGTTGAAATGGTCATATGGTTCTTCTTCCTTAGTCTGCTATATAGTGAGTTACACTAATTTTTAATGTTGAACTGGCCTTGCATTCCTGGGATAAACCCTATTTAGTTGTGGTGTGTTTTCTTTTTTATGTATTTCTTAATTAGATTTACTAATATTTTGTTGTGGTGTTTTACTTTGACATGTAATTATATTTACTTGTAATGTTTTTTGTCTGGTTTTGCTATCAGGGTAATGCTGGCCTCATAAAATAAGTTGAAAACCTTCCCTTTCTTCTTTTTTCTGGAAGGTATTGTATGGAATTGGTGTTCTTTCTTTCTTTACTGTTTGGTAGAATTTTCCAGGGAAACATCTGGATGTGCACTGTTAGAGTTTTTAACTGCAGATTTAATTTCTTTGATAAATTTAAAGCTATTCAGGTTATTATTTCTTCTTGAGAGAACTGTGGTAGTTTGTGGTTTTTCAAGGAATTTGTCCATTTCATCTAAGCTGTAGAATTTATGGGAATAAGTTGTTCATAGCATTCCTTTATGAGCCTTTTAATGCCTCTAGGATCTATAATTATGTGCCCTTTTTTATTCCTGATACTCATAGTTTGTCCTTTCTTTTTTTTGGTCAGACTGATTATAGCTTTATTAATCTATTTAAAGAACTAGCTTTTGGTTTCATTAAAAAAAACTTAGGTGGTGGTTTTCCATTTAATTGATTTCTGATCTGTTGTTTCCTTCTTTCTGTTTGCTTTGGCTTTGATTTCTCATTCTTTTTCTAGTTTCTTAAGGTGGATATTTAGATTATTGATTTGAATCTTTCCTTCTTTTCCAATACAGGCATTTAATGCTATAAATTTCTAAACTCTTTTTAGCTGTAGATCACAAGTTTTGATATATTTTATTTGCATTTTCATTCAGAACAAAATACTTTGTTTTCTTTTGTGACTTCTTTTACTCATGAGTTATTTAGAATTGTGTTGTTTAATTCCCAGATATTTGGGAATTTTCCAAATATCATCCTGTTACTGATTTCTAATTTAATTCTGTTACATTAGAGAATATACTTTGTATGATTTCACTTCTTTAATATTTGTCAAAGTTTGTTTTATGGCCCAGAATATGGACTACCTTGGTAAATGTTCTTTGTGCATTTTAGAAAGTATAAGGTTTTGTTTTGTTTTTCTACTAATGTTAAGTGGAGTGTTCTATGAATATGTCAGTTAGATTAAGTTGGTTGATAGTATTGTTTTAGGTATTCTTTATCCTTGCTAATTTTCTGTCTACTTGTTCTGTTAGTTATTGAGAGAGAAGTATTGAGATCTCCAAATGTAACTGTGGATTTGTGTGTTTCTCCTTTCAGCTCTGTCACTTTTTGCTTCATATATTTTGAAGTCTTAATGTTAGGTGCAGCATCCTCATTTAGGATTGTTATGTTTTTTTGTAGAACTGACCCTTTTATCATGTTATGTTTCACTTTATCTGGTGTAGCATTTCTTGTTCCAAAGTCTACTTTGTCTGATAATAATATGGCCACTCCAACTTTGTTTTGAAAGTGTTTGCATGGTGTATCTTTTTCCATCCTTTACCATTTAATTTATCTATGTCATTATATTTGAAGAGGGTTTCTAGTACATAGCATAGAGTTGGGTCTTGTTTTTTAACCTGATTTCACCATCTCTTTTAATTGGTATGTTTAGATGATTTACATTTGCTATAATTATTGTAGTTCAGTGTAGGTCTACCATTTAATCATTTGTTTTCTATTTATCCTCTTTGTTTTTGTTCCTTTGTTCCCTCCCTCCTGCCTTCTTTTCTCCTTCTTTGGATTATTTTAAAACATTTTTTTAGTATTTCATTTTATCTATTGTCCTTTTTGTTTGTATCTCCTTGTATTTTTTTTAATGGTTTCAGTATTACAAGAAATATACCTAACCTTAAACAGTCTACTTTGAGTTTATACTTTGCCACTTAAAGAAGAATGTAGAATCTAACAACCATATAGGTACCTTTACTCTCCCTCCTTTATGCTATAGTTTTCATGTGTATTACATCTACATATGTTTAAAATACCGTAAGACAATGTTCATGTTTTTGCTTTCAGTAGTCATACTTATCTTAAAGAACTTAGAAGGACAAAAGTAGTCCATGACATTTACTTAGGTATTTATTATTTCTGTTGCTCTTCCTTTATTCATATAGTTCCAAGTTTCCCTCTGGTATTATTTCTCTTCAGCCTGAAGAACTTTCTTTAGCATCAGGTTTCTTGAACAATACATGTTGTTAGTGTTTCCTGATCTGAGAAAGCCTTCATTTCACCATCATTCATGAATGATATTTTGCCAACTCTGGGTTGATATTTCCATTTCTTTTAACACTTTAAAGATATTGCTCCACTGTCTTCTGTCCTGTATAATTTCTGACAAGAATAATTATTTGAGTCATTCTCCTTTATATGGCATTTCATTTTTCTCTGACTGTTTTCAATATTTTTTTCTTTTCTCTTTGGTTTTCAGTGATTTGATTATCACTGGGCATGGATTTTTTGGTTAGCTCAGCTTCTTTGATCTGTAAATTCATATCTTCAATTTTGGGAAGTTTTCAGTAATTATTTCTTTTGAGTTTTTCTGTATCTATTTCTCATCTTCTTTGGATCTCCAATGATACAAATGTTACTTTTGATATTGTCCCACCTGTCTTAAGGCTCTGTTCATTTTCTTCTGATTGTTTCTCTCTCTTCTTCAGATGAGATCATTTCTATCTTCAAATTTACTGACTTTTACCTCTGTCATATCCATTCTACTATTAATCCTATCTAGTGAATTTTTTATTTCAGATATTGTTTTTTCAATTCTAACATTTCTATTTAGTTCTTTTTTTATAGTTCATATTCACTTCTGTCAGTAGTGTTTATCTTCATCTGGTGGAACATAGTTATAATAGTTGCATAAAGTCTCTGATTGATAATTCTAACATCTGGTTCATTGTTTTTTCCATTGAGAATTGATCACATTTCCCTTTTTCTTTGTAAGCCAAGTAATTTTGGATCCTGAACGTTTTAAATACTGAATTGTAAGAGTCTGGGTCCTATTATAATCCTCCGGAGAAATTTTTGTTTTTTTAAAGCATACATTCAATAGGATATATTCACAGACTATGAGTTCTGTTTTACCTTCTTTGGGTGATATCAGTAAAGTTTTCAAAACCTTGGCTATGCTGCATTGGGGCAGTCTCATGCACGTGAGGTGTGACCAGTATTTGTGCCTATTTTTGTACAGAATATCCAGGAATCTCCCTCTCTAGCTTCTGAGTGGCAGGGGGTTCCCTTTTCCCAATCCTCTCACCAGGTAGATGAGGTTTCTCTCAAGTTGTTGCTCTATATGCCTTCTACATAGTTTCCCAAATGGGGCTAATCTTATGTGCAAGCCAGGAGAGAAAAGAGGGGGGAAAGTAACAGGAAGTCGCCCCCATATGACTTAAATTTCTTCAAGTTTTATTTCCACAAACCGCTTGCTGTTGTTTACTTTTCAGAGCCCTCAGATTGCTGCTTTTTGTATTTTGTCCAGTTTTTAGTTGTAATTATGGGGAGAGATAAGCCACAGTGGGCTTTACTCCATCTTGATCTATCACATTTTTGTTTCTAATTGGCATTTTAAAATATAGAAATGTGAATTGTAAATATCTGTGGCTTAGGTTGTGGCTATGTTTATTTTCTGTTGGTAAACATTATTTGATATTTAAAATAACAGATTCTCTAATTGAAGAAGCTTGATAATTTTAAATGTGGAAGAATGTAAAGCATCTCTTTTGGACAAACAAAACATAAACAGACCATTCTTACCTGTATTATTCACTTGGTTAACACAACTGGTTAAAATAAACAGATACACATACAAACCTTTTCAAAGAAAAAGTGTTGTGAATGGCTTTGAAGTACTGGTATCTGTCTTGTTTTGAAATTGGTAAAGTAAAAACTTTTTTTTTTGGCCACATGGCAAAGCTTGCAGGATCTTACCCATGCCCCCTGCAGTGGAAGCATGGAGTCGTAACCACTGGACCACCAGGGAATTCCCAAACTTGAACTTTTAAAACTTGTGAAATATTTGCTTGAATTAGCTATCTTTTTGAAAAATGTAGAAAGGAATGATAAATTTTATCAGTACCTTAATTTTTCAAATTATGAGTTATACCTTCTAAATTCATTAGGGCTTTTCCTTTGAAAAACAAGTCAACTTTTTTATTGAAGTATAGTTGATTTAAAATATTGTGTAAGTTTCAGGTGTACAGCAAAGTGATTTGGTTATATATATATATAGAATCAAAAAATATATATACATATTTGATTCTTTTCTATTAGAGGTGTTCACAAGATATTGACTGTAGTTCCCTGTGCTATACAGTAAATCCGTGTTGTTTATTTTATATATGGTAGTGTGTATCTGTTAGTCCCATATTCCTAATTTATCCCTCCCTCCCTTTTCCCTTTGGTAATCATAAGTTTTCTATGTCTGTGAATCTGTTTGTTTTGTAAATAAGTTCATTTGTACTACTTGTAGATCCCACATGTGATATCATATAACATTGTGTCTTTCTCTGTCTGACTTACTTCACTTAGTATGATAAACTCTAGGTCCATCCATGTTGCTGCAAATGGCATTATTTCATTCTTTTTTATGGCTGAGTAATATTCCATTGTGTGTGTATGTTTGTATGTATGTACATAACACATCTTTATCCACTCATCTGTTGGTGGACACTTAGATTGCTTCCACGTCTTGGCCGTTGTAAATAGTGCTGCTATGAACATTGGGGTGCATGTATCTTTTTGAATCTGAGTTGTCGTCTTTTCCAGATATATGCCCCGGAGTGGGATTGCTGGATCATATGGTAACTCTATTTTTAGTTTTTTAAGGAACCTCCATACTGTTCTCCATAGTGGCTGTACCAATTTACATTCTCATCAACAGTGTAGGAGGGTTCCCTTTTCTCCACACCTTCTCCAGCATTTATTATTTGTAGACTTTTTGATGATGGGCATTCTGACCAGTGTGAGGTGATACTTCATTGTAGTTTTAATTTGCATTTCTCTGATGATTAGCGATGATGAGCATCTTTTCATGTGCCTGTTGGCCATCTGTATGTTTTCTTTGCAGAAATGTCTATTTAGATCTTCTGCCCCTTTTTTGATTGGTTTGTTTTTTGTTTTTGTTTTTTTTGATATTGAGCTGTATGAGATATTTGTGTATTTTGGAAATTAAGCCCTCGTCAGTCGCATTGTCTTGAAATATTTTCTCCGAGTCCACAGGTTGTCTTTTCATTTTAAAGCAAGTGAACTTTTGATAAATGTTTAGTGATTTCATTTACAAAAAGACATAAATTTAGTGATTTCATTTATATAAAGGTTAATTCCTGGTTAAATCATTTAGGGAAGCATGTTTAAGTAAATTTTATTTTTAAAAGATCTGTTGATATATGGATATGCATACTAATTAACGAGCATAATAAAGTTTTAAATGCTTATAAGGAGACTGGGAAATAGTTTATTCGTGTCCATTGTTATGCCTTTATGATTTTATTTTAAAAAGATACTCTTAAAAGTAAATTTAATTTTTGCACAGAAGAACCATTTAGAGTGGTTTGTTGCAGCATCCATGAATAAAATCTGCTTGTAAATTAAAGTAACAAATTGGTCCTTAAGGTTGTATTCTTTATTTTTTGCCCAAAATGTCACACAAGTAGGAAGGTGATTACAATTACCATTTGAAATATCTTTCATCTTTATATGTAACAGTGTTTGGATTCTTTGGTTCACATTTGGGCTCTTTTGTCCTCTTTACATTAACCTCTGTATGAGGTTTGTTGCTTGGACAAGGGAGAATTGCATTATAAAACTGCAGACTTGGGTCCATTTTGAAATGGTTTATCATTAGCTATTAGGATTGGACACTTGTAAACTTTTAAAAAATTTGCTTTCCTCTCTCCCTTTAAATTAGGTGCTCTGTGGATGTGTATAGTTTTAAATCCCCACTGCAAGTTGGAGCAGAAGGCCAGCTGGCTAAAACAGTTGAAAAAGTGGAATGGTGTTGATGTCTGTCCATGGGAAGATGGAAATCATGGCAGTGAATTACCTAACTTAACCAATGCTCTGCCTCAGGGTGCGAATGCTAACCAAGGTGAGTACACAGTGGTAATCTGCCCACTTTGTATCTACCTAACTGTGCATCTGTGTTTATAACAGTAACTTATAATAGATTTGGGAAAATTATTTTACTCACTTAAGAACTTACTATAACTCACGGACTTAATCTGTTTTGATATGAATGTGTGTGTGTGTTTTAATTTTTATGTGAGACCTTTCTATAACTTTTTTTCATATCCTCAGAATACAGATGGATATAATACTTACATATACTACTAGTATGTGTTAAAATTGCCTATTAATTATTTAGTTTGAATATATTTTTAAAAATCATGGAATGGGTGGGTAGTATATTGTAAAACAAAATATTGAGAGGCTTGAGGAGCTGTGTGTTTTATGTGTGTTTTGGTCAGTTCATATTTGGGCTACCATACAATTTAATCAGTTAAAAATTCTTAGTTTTAGAATATAGCAAGTAAACATTTAATGACTGGGGCTGCAGGAGCATGGGGTGCTGCTGGCATTCAGACCAGGAAAATTCTTTATTGTGAAGGACTGTCTAGCATACTTGTTTCCACCTACTGTAGGCTAATAGTGCCCTCCAGTCTTTGGACAACTAAGGAATGCTCCCAGACATTTTCAGATAGCCTCTTAAGAATCTTGGTTTCTCATTTCTGTACTGGTTTTTGTTTGTTTGTTGTTGTTTTTTTTTAAGCTTCTCCCTCTCTATTGGACCCACTCATTTAGCTCAAGTTTCTCTCATCTTAAAAAATCTTTCCTTGCCCCCATCGTCCCCGCTAGCTACTGCAGAATTTTCTCCTCTCTTTCAGAACCAAATCTTTAAAGTAGTTAACTCTTGCAAATAAACATTTCATTCACTAACTCTGTCACTCTTCTTGTGTAAGTTTGTGCTGCTGCTCCCCCTTTTTTGTGAAAACTTGGAAGACTTTAAAGTTACGATAGATGCAAGGTGGGAGTTAAATGACATCAGAAGGATTCAGGAATCAAGACTGTCATTCTGTTTTCTGGCCCCATCTGGAGTTGGTACTCCTAGAATGAGCTGGACAATGTGCTGAGAATGAAATGTGATGTTAGCATAGTATTTTCAGTCTCTACAAAGAGAGAAAATAATATGTATTACTCCATAGGGACCTGTCCAATCAAAAAGAAGTTTCAGGCCTTGGGAAAGATGATTATCTGGCTCTCCTTTGTCTAGAGATATTTGCCTTGGGAATTCAGTATTTGAAATCTGTCCTATCTTTATTGCCCATGATGATTTTATTTAATAACTTCAAAGAAAATAAATCTACCCCTTCCTTATACCCCAAGTTTTTTTCCAGAAGCTCAGAATTTTCAAGTTGAACAATTCAACATTTATTCTCTTCCATTGCTAGGAAAATGTATGCTTATGTCTCCATAGGCAATAAATTTGATTTTTTTTAACTTTATTATATTTGGAGGTTTCTCTGTGTTTCACTCCCCACCTGCTTTTTTGTGACTGCCATCCTAACATTTTACAGTTTACTTTTTTACTTTCCATTTGGTTGCTATCCCCTTGGTTAAATATGAATATTCCATAGGCTTTAGAAAACTCTTAGGAAGTGGTCCAGCCTCCAGAAAAAAAGAGTTCATTTCATTTATGGTTTGGCCCAGGGATATGAAGTCAGGACTAGTTTCTAAGGGCAATATTTATAGCTGTTGTGCCTAAAGGCACCAGGGCTCCTCCTTTTAGCAGAACACCCACATTCTCCAGAGGGGCTGCCAGAAGAGACATCCCTCCAGAGGGGCTCGGGCGCTCAGCCTGCAGTACTTCCGCTGGAGGGCTGAGCGGGCTGGCAAAGGGAGAACCTTTGGTGACAGCAGAGCCCAGCAGCCATGCTGCTGGGCAGCGAGTGCATGTGGTACAGACCATGGGCAGACTTGGCATGTGTTTGCACATCAGAGTGAAAGTGAGGCACAAATCAGGCCCTGTCTTTGCTGAGATTATTTGTTAGAATTAATTGACAACATTAGAATCCACACCCTTAGAAAGAGTAGTGTGTGTGTTTTTCAAATATACCTGAATGAGAGCCTTTTTTAAACTTTTTTGGTTAAAAACTAATATTATTTTACACTTTATTTAAAATTTTTTACAAATTAGCGTTTATCGGTTTTTAATTAATTAATTAATTAATTTTTGGCTGTGTCGGGTCTTCGTTGCTGCGCACGGGCTTTCTCTCTAGCTGTGGTGAGCAGGAGCTACTCTTCGTTGCAATGCGTGGGCTTCTCATTGCAGTGGCTTCTCTTGTTGCGGAGCACGGGCTCTAGGCACATGGGCTTCAGTAGTTGTGGCACACGGGCTCAGTAGTTGTGGCTTATGGGATCTAGAGTGCAGGCTCAGTAGTTGTGACACACGGGCTTAGTTGCTCCACAGCATGTGGGATCTTCCTGGACCAGGGCTGGAACCCATGTCCCCTGCATTGGCAGGTGGATTCTTAACCACTGAACCACCAGGGAAGTCCCTGTGTTTATCGTTTTAACAATTTGATTAAGATCATCTGTTTCTTTTTTCTGTTATTGAAAAAATCAAAAAAACACAGATATCTAAGATAAAAATTGACCATAATTTTGATACTTAATCAAATCAATTTTTGTTTGTATATCTTTTTAGTCATTGTATATGTACATATTTTTTTTTTGTTTCCATGCTACTATAGAGCTTTATATCTTACATTTTCATTTAAATACCAATAGTATTTAGTCTTTTTTGTTACAATTGGCTGTATCAGACTCTTAGAGCTAACCACTGTCCTGGTGTATGTCCTGTACGCTTCGCTATGCTCTTACAGTCACATACAAACATGAAAAGTTAAGATTTTAATTTTTTCAATGGAATCATACCCCCAGCTTGCTTTTATTATTGATACCAAGTGGGTCAAACAGACAGAACTCTCATTCTTTTAATAAGTGCATAATAATACGTTGCTTTCTAAAGTCTCCTTTTAATTTTAAATTCTGTTTCTATGATTTGAGTTAAACAAAATAAATAAAATTAGAAAGCCATTTAAAAATACTTGTGTGAGATTTGGACTTTGGAATATTTGATTGATTGGCTATAAGAAGTCATGGAACCACTTTCTTGTTGAGTAGGGGTATATTTATTCTGCTCTGCAAAAAGCCCTGGTAGGTTCCAAAGGCTATTAAATGTAGGGCCAACTCTTCCCATTTGCAAAGTGTCCATCCGTCTGCTGCTAACAAGGAGTCTGGGCAGGGGCCAGAACAGATACATCAGTATTTAGGCCTCTCAAATTATGTCATCCATGCATTTTGATATGTCTGCCATTCAAATACAGATGTCTAAGTCCACCTGAGACCAAGCTGAAGTTATGTCTCTTTCTGTTCAAGACCATTCAAAAGCCTTTCAGAACAGCCTAAATAGCTGAATTTGTAGTGAGGTTATCTGTGTTTTGATCTTGACTGCCATTGCCTTGGCGGTGTGACCTTGGCAAGTCACTTTACTTCTCTCAATTTTCAGTTCCATCAGCAGAATAGAGGGGTTGGTCTAGATGAGTTTTCAGAGCTCATCTTGATTCAGTTGTATTTTGATTTTTATGATTTCCTTTATGTCTGTGCTTAGCCAAAGCTCCAGGGAGAGGAAGATGAAACTTTACCAACTAAGGAAGCTCCAGACTTCTCATTTAGTTAAGCCTCAGAACAGTGAGGGGTGATACTTGAGCTAAATAAAGCACACATAAATAAAAATAGTTTGTTACCCTGATTGTCAGTTGAGGCTCTTTCTAAGGTTTCTGCCACAGTTTAAGGTAAGTCTGGAGTTGGGGACCCAAGGGGTGGGAGTGCAGGTAGAATTTGAACGATTTTTTCCAGAAGAACTGAATAATCCCAGAAGTTGGGGTAAAAATATCCTTTATTCCCCAAACATTTCTTTTCTCTGTCAGGTCCTGAAACTTGAACCCTCTTCGGAGTGTGTGCTTCTGCTCTTTTGTGATGCCCTGGCATACACTATGCTGGGGACATCACACCAGTCATGGAACCTGCACAAGAGTCAGGAGGCAGCCTGTAGGGGCAAGGTAAGTGCGCTGGTTTGTTTTGTAGCTATGTTGTGTGGCTTTGTGAAATGTTAAATATATGCATTTATGCCCTTTGGGATATAAAGTGACATTTAATCATTATATCCCAAGAAGCATAATAGTTTTAATTGTGCAAAACCGCACAATATAGTTAAAAAATACAACCAAAAGCACAACCCTTCTGCATATTTTTAAAGGCTGATTGCATCTTCCTGAAAGGTTCCATGGCTGGTGTCTCATCTCTTGCATAGTGTTTGTGAGAGCTGTTGATCCCATCAGGGCAGTCCACCACAGCACCTCAGAAGTGGGGAGCAGTGAGTTTTCATGTGATTTTTGTGCCGAGTGCCTCCTTTCAGTGTATTTGGCATGGAAGCTAGACTTGACGATTCTTTTTGCAGGATGCCTTTAACCTTAGCTCTGATGGCTGCAGAGTGTTTGTGTTTGATAAAACAAGTGAGTGAATGGTGGCTCTTTGGTCTGATTTGCCTCCTAGTACTTAGGACATGAGAATATTCACCCTTCATCCTTCTGCTTAGGGGGTGCAGGACAATGTGTGTGGGTGTGTTCATGAACATCTGGCCACAGAATGGTATGGTATGACTGATTTATTCACATGTGAATAATAGCTGACACGGCTTTCTGAATTGTGGAAAAAACAGATTCATCGAACAGGCCACATCGGACAGTGTTCACCCGAGCCATCGAGGCGTGCGATCTCCACTGGCAGGATAGCCACTTGCAGCACATTATCAGCAGTGACCTGTACACCAACTACTGTTACCATGACGACGCTGAAAACTCCCTCTTTGACTCCCGCGGGTGGCCCCTCTGGCATGGTAAGTGGCCAAACCGGAAAGACATTTCCATGACTTACTTCTTTGTTTAGCTTCTATAGCATTATTGGAGTGGGAGGAGGAGAGTTGAGGGATTCAGTGGGAGATGGATGAATGCTTGGCAATAGGAGTTTTTCATTCAAATCCAAGTTCAGAAATGGTTTCTTGTGTCTTTTTAATAGTATTTCAGGGGAAAACATCTTACTATTAAATCCTGTTTTTATAGATATATCTGATAATGGCAACTTTCCCCCCTTAACTTTCTGTTTTAGAACATGTTCCTACAGCCTGTGCACGAGTGGACGCATTACGTTCTCATGGGTACCCCAGAGAAGCACTGAGACTAGCAATAGCTATTGTTAACACGTTAAGACGGCAGCAACAGAAACAGCTGGAAATGTTCCGAACTCAAAAAAAAGGTAAATGTGTGAAGGAGTCTGTTTCCATTGGAATGGGATTCTTGGTGATGATGTCACTAGGTTTTATGCTCTTTTGGGAGAGAGAACTTTTAAAATTAGAGCCATGGTGATGGCCTTACTCACCACTCATTTGAAATATTTAATAGCTGATCTGTGAGAAATGTTAGGCATCCCCCCCTCCCCCCCATTGAATGTTGTAAGAAATAAAATTTTTTTACAAGTTTCTTAGGTTGGTTAATTTTTTAAAGGGGAGTTTTTTTTTTTTTTTACTGTTTATGTCGTATGTTGGAATTATCTAAAATGCAAGTTAGCCAGATTTTTCATTTTGTGAAAGAGCATTTTAATTGTGATAGTAAGGGCTCTGGGGGTAGACTGCCTGTTTGAATCCTGGCAGGAGGTCCCAGCTGGGAGACCTTGGGCATTGACTTGACTATGGAATGGGGCTCAGCTGAGGACCTGTCTCTTAGAGTTGTTGAAAAGATTAAACTAGTTAATTCCTGTAGAGCACTGAAAGCAAGGCCTGACGGAGTGTGGAAGCACTATAAAACAGTTTAATTGTAATAATTTGTACATCAGGACATGATATGTATTTAACGTGATCAAACTGCAGGGGGTGTGGGTTCAATCCCTGGTTGGGGAGCTGAGATCCCACATGCCTCGTGGCCAAAAAACCAAAACGTAAAACCGAAGCAATATTGTAACAAGTTCAGTAAAGACTTTAAAAATGGTCCACATCAAAAAAAATCTTAAAAAAAAAAAACTATACTCCAATGAAAGCTAAAAAAAAAAAAAACAGAACTGGATTTTTCAAATTCTGTAAATAACATTGGATGAGCTGTCAACTGACAGAACACATTTAACTCCTCTTTATCTCAGTTTATTAATCTTTTAAATTTTAAATAAGCATTACTTAGTAGTAGTAATTGCAAAAGGGTTGTAACGTGCATAGGCCCTGATCAAAAGAAAGACATACGTATGCTTTTTCTGATTAATCCGTGCACTTCTTTTTCTTCTGTAGGTGTAAATCTTTTAATTTTTCTTTGGTAGGATTGTTTCGTTTTTACTCTGGAATTTTATATCTTATTCAGAGGGAAGTAGTTTTAGTTGTGGTGTTTTTTTGCTTATGTTTTTGTTTTATTCCTTGGGTGATTTTACACACATCTAGGGTATGGCTAAAAATGATCAGTTGTTGTTGAAGTGGGCTGGAGATTGGAGCGAGTGTTTGTTGTAATTTTTGATATCCTCTATATTGGAAGTATTACAAATGTTAACATTATCATTTATATGATGAAAGAAAATTCCAAAGTTACCATTGGAACCAAGGAAGGGGGAGCTCAGATGGGATTGGAATGTGATATCCCCAACAATCATTACTTTGTCCAGTTCTTTGTGTTTGTCATATCATCACTGGTTACCAGCTGTATTTACAAAATATGTTGCTTGGCCCTTTGCAAAATTTTTCTGAAATCTCCCTTCCCCTAAACACACACAATCTATGGCCAAAAGACATTCACTTCTGAAAAGTATAAAAGATTGAAATACTCAGGCTAAGAGAGAGTGAAGTACTTTTTATACTGCAACAGGAGAGCTTGCTTATGATGATTATCAGAGTTTTGAAATTCATGTTGATCTTTACGAAGAAATGTTTTTAAAATTAGTTTAATTAAAATGTTACAAATTCTAAGAAATACAAAGTGTAAAAATGTTAGTTCATGTAGGTAAGTTGGAACACATGTTAAGATAGACTCCTTTGATTGTCTTTGAGGTCTCGCTTAGACTCATTTCTCTTTTATCCTGCACACAATGAGAACTTTAATTTCAGACTATTCTTTACTAGCACTGCATATTTATATCTTTCCCTACTTTTTTTTTTTGTTTGTCCATTCAAAGAATAGGTTTTTTGTAACTGTTACAATTCCAAATTGCTATAACAGTTATTTCTTATGGGGCCAAGATTAGTAAATGAAGTATCTTGTACATTTTCAATATTATTTGGCATGATATGTCAACTTTTAAAAAAATTGAGATATAATTGACATATAACATATTAGTTTCATGTGTACAGCATAATGATTCCATATTTATATATTTTGAAATGATCACAGTAAGTCTATATATAAATATATATATATGTATATGTGTATATATATATATATATAGAGAGAGAGAGAGAGAGAGAGAGAGAGAGAGAGAGAGAGCGAGCCTTGTTCCTAAGAGTAATGCTCATGTCTCTGTTTTCATCCTGGTTGTGTATATGAAAGCCAGTGACAGAAATTGAAGGGAAAGACCTTTCCAAGGAATCTAGTACCCACCTTCTATAAATTTTAATACATTGTGCCAGGCCATGCTTTATTTTTATGTACTAATAGTTGATAGTCCAAAACAGAAGACTTCTAAAGGAATACTGAACTTGCAGAATGGCTTTTTAGCTATTTACAAGCCAGTATTTTTCTTGTATATTTTATATTATATATAGATTTTATTATAGTTTCCTTTAAGAAGGAACCACTATTATTTATAACTTTAGTAAACACTTAGATGTAAAATATTGCATTGTTTACAATAATGGAATATATCTTAAAATATTTGCAGCTTTTCTCTCAGCACTCTAACTTGAGAACTTGAGAGTTCTAACATTATGTGAAGAAAATGAAAAGGGTATGTTTCATCCAAATTATATGTTATCTTCTGCTATAGTTCCCCTTTGTGGCAAAGGTCCTCTCTTAAATGACTTACAGATCCACGATAAGGAAGATTTTTATAAGGTGATAGGGGAGTAATTTACATAGGGAAGTTCAAGTCCGACCCAGGGTACAGCTGCCTTCTAGACTCCATTTTAGATAACCCAGTGAGCACTGACTCTGAGAGTATCTTCTTAACGTAGTTGTAGAGTTAGTTATCCAATAATAATTCCAGGGGGACTTCTTAGTTCTCTCTGAAGTCACTCCTAGGAAGTGAGGAGAGTTGTCCTTAGCTTCTCAGGTAAAAATTTAGAATTCATTTTTCCTCATACATCATAATTTAATAGTGTAAGTAGTAATGTTAACCTAGTAGCCTGGACATATGAATTAAATAGATGTTTGAGAGCTGTCTTGGGAAGTTAGTACCATTTATATTGATTCATAGATGAACCTTTAGAACTTAAAATAGTTCATGAGTTGGGGATTTTATGTACCCTTGTTTTTTAATTAAAGAGGAATTTTGAATTGAATTTAGTATTAATTTGTCAGGATGCTGGAAATGGTAAAGCCTTTCTGTCCTCTACTTCTCTCCATGTCTCAATTCCCTTTTCTTACACAGAGCTACCCCATAAAAGCATAACCTCAATAACCAATCTGGAGGGCTGGGTTGGACACCCCCTGGACCCCGTGGGCACTCTTTTCAGCAGCCTTATGGAAGCCTGCCGCACTGATGATGAAAGCTTCCCTGTGTTCTCAGATTTTACAGGTAAAACCATTGACATTTGTCTCGTGCTTTTTTCCCCTAAACCCTGAATGCCATTCATCATTGGTCATTTTCTTCACAGTTTGTTTTATGAATCCATATAGTTAACAGTACTAGCAGTTAGTAAGAAAGGGTACTCACACTTTTCAGGCAGGCTCCTACAAACTGGGAAAAGTCTTAGAGTTGACAATTGGCAGCATGTGTCAAGAACCTAAAAATATTTATTCCCTTCTAGTCAATGATTGTACATCTAAGAATTTATCTGCATTTATGACTATTTTCCAGCATAAAGGTATAAAATAAGGATGTACATCATGTGGGAGGGGAGAAGGATTGTCCCTTTACTACTCGCATGGCTGGATTAGCTTGGAGAGTTAAGTATCTAGCCTGTGGTGGTTGCCTTCATGGATTATGGGTGACCCAAACTCTATCAGGAGGGTGAGGGTATGGTATGACTTTGAATTCACTTTCTTGGGAGTTGGACAGTTGAAGTTTAAGAATTTCTAATAGAAACACCTTAACAGAGATAAGAGAATGCTCAAAGAATCCTTCTCTTGTGATAACTGATGACTCTTTGATAACAAAAAGGACCATGAAATTGAGTTACATATATGTTGTATTCTCTACTGTTTTTATTATAAATTACAACATTGTGATAAAAGTATGGAAAAATTTTTTTAACACCAGGCTTTAAAAAATTGATAACTATTGCAGTCATCATGTAATTTTACTCTTGTTTAATTAAAAATTTGTTTACTCTTAGGTATGCTTAGTATCTCTTCTTATAGTTTTCTTTGGTGATTCATTTTTAGTGAGAGAAAAATATTTGTAATATTCTATCCCCCAGAAGGTACACATTTAGCCATTCATGGTCATTTTTTAAAAGATATTGGAAAACTATATACTTTAACCTAAGAAACATGGTTTTCTGGCTTTCTTGGAGTTAAGTCAATAATTTATTTGAGTACTAGGTAAAATAGATCGTACTTATCAGAGTACCTGCAAAAGTAGTTTCTGAACTCTGACTTCTTTTGTGACAGAGAATATGGGACAGTGCAAGTCTCTGGAATACCAGCATCTACCTGCACACAAATTCTTAGAAGAAGGGGAATCCTATTTAACGCTAGCTGTGGAAGTAGCCCTAATAGGGCTGGGACAGCAGCGTATTATGCCTGATGGGCTGTATACCCAAGAGAAGGTTTGCCGGAATGAGGAGCAGCTCATTTCCAAGCTTCAGGAAATTGAATTGGATGACACACTGGTGAAAATTTTTCGCAAGCAAGCAGTCTTCCTATTAGAAGGTAGTATGATAAAGAACTTTCTCACTTGTATAGCCCATTTTATTTAGCCACTCAGCTTTCTTATGTTGGGAGTACATTTAATATGGTGGTTATCTTGATTGGTATGGTCACTGAGTGTCATAGGCATGTTCACTTTCCAAAAAATAGTATCACTTAATAAAAAAGTACAGATGTTTACATGTTTATCATTTGATTTAGGTGGTCATGTAAGATAACCTGCTAGAAATGAGCCCCCATTTAAATGCCACCAGCTTTAAAAAGGACTGTTTATTTTAGTCTGTGTTGTTCCTGAGATAAATGCAAGTATGATATTTAGTGAGTTATTGCTGGTAGCCATATTCCTCTTTGCTTGATCAATTAAGTAATAAAATGGAAATTGGTTGGCATTCCTCCAAATTATTGGCTGTTACGTTGATGTCTGGGTTTTGAACATGTCATTTGCACATGCTGACAAAGGACCAAAGACTGCAGAAGTGAATTTCCACTGTGCTAATTATTTCAGAGAATACATTAGGTATAGATTCATCAAAGTAAAGGTTTCATAGAATCACTAAGGCAAAGTCTAGTTTTCTTCTTTCTGTAAGGTCAAGAGCTAAAGGGCCTAACAAATTTTGGATGGCATTATTTTTTTTTTAATGTTTTTTTTTTTTTCTTGAAAAGAATAAGTGTAATTAATGTGGTAGCCTAATCTTTTACACAGATTTATGTGATGTCAAATCTTTTAAACTGCTTCTGTCTCTCAAGTACATATGTGTTATTTCTGTGGATTTCTCTGTGATTAATAAGCTCATACAGTATGGTATCTTCATATTATATTCGGAATGGCTATATATAGGGAAGGGATTTAGAGAAAATAGCATTTCAAAACTTTTTATATGTCCAAACCTAAAGATCTATTTGAAAAAAATATTTTCATTAAATACATTATACATTTATGTGTTTTAGAAGTGCACCTTAAAGGGGAAATATTCTTCTGAATAAAACATGCTTAATTTTGGTAAAAATTCCTAATAATTTTTTGAAGCACTCTCCTGAAGTTTTTTTTCCCTAAAGATAAAAGCCCATCTTGACCAATTTCAAATGATCTTGATCCTTTCATTACTGTTTTAGTTTCCTGTCATATATTTCCTTTTGATATAAGCAATATCATTAGCCATAAACTTTTCTATGCTGGCTTAGTAACTCTTGGTAACTGCCTTTTGATTTTCATTATACTGAAGGAAAAGATGAGGATGTGTGGTTTTCAAAGTTGATAGTGTCTGATATCTGTTCATCACTTACCTTTTTAAATGTCTCTGTGTTCATTACTCATGAATATTTTTTAACTTTGTCTTAGTCTTTGATTAGTCCCTCCCTTCCCATTAAACCTTTTAGTGAGCACTGTACTCTCTGTAAGGAGTGCTGATGACCCACCCCAGCCTCCTCTCTTTTCCCAGCCTTGCTAGGCCCCAAAGAGTGGTTGGTGCAGGACAGGAAGAAGTCCAAGGGGAAGCCAAGGGACCGTTTCTATATACACCAAAAGATAAGCGCTCCATGACTGAGATGACTGCACTGGGCACCAAGGTCTTCATACACTTATAGTCTGTGAATTTCAGGGGCAAATTAGTTAGCAGACTCAGGTATCTGAAAAAGAGGAAGCAGTAACCCTTGTATTTTGTTGCTGAGTGTTAAATCACTTCTGGACACACAGTATGGGCACATTGAATCAACTGGCATATTGGGAAAACACTTCTGGGGAACTTAGATTTCAAATTTCAGTTTTTCATTTTTCAGTACACCAGAGTTCAGGCATTACACTGAGTATTAATCAACAAATAATTCTGTGATACCTGACTGAATGTTTTGCTTGTTGGGAGGTGTTATTATGTTGATTACGCATCCTGGCCTTCCCTGCATAGTATAAAAAGGGAACTTGATGGTACAAGGGAAACACTGAAAGGAAATAGAAGAGAAATGAAGATGGAAAATATACAAGTTTGCTATAATTAGTCCTTAAAAAAATAAGAGTTAATGTCTTAGTCTGCTCAGGCTGCCATTAAAAAATACTACAGATTAGGTGGCTTAAACAGTAGAAATTTATTTCTCACAGTTCTGGAGGCTGAGAAGTCCAAGGTCAAGGTGCTGGCTAATTCAGTTTCTGGTGAGGGCCCTCTTCCTGCCTTGCAGATGGCTGCCTTCTCCCTGAGCCTTCACAAGACAGAGACAGAGATCACTCTTTCTGTCTCTTCTCATAGGTCACTAATTCTGTTGGACCAGGTCAGGGCCCCTATGACCTCATTTAACCTTAATTACCTCCATAAAGGCCTTATCTTCCAGTCACATTGAGAGTTGTGGCTTTAACATATGAATTTGGGGGGAGGGCAAACATTCCATAATATAACAAATAATTTGGCCTCATTATATGAACTAAAGGTAAAACTGTAATGCCCTATCAGCTTTTGAAGAATATCAGATCGCTAAAACATTTTTAAATGTCTTAAAGACAAAAAAAAAAGAGATTAATAGATTTGATAAAATTAGAAATCTAGGATTGATTTTAGTTTGTCTAGGTAAAAAAATAAGTTATTTACATGACTTTCAAAGTACTTTAATAAGGAACAATTCAAAAATACTAACCAAGGAATAAAACAATGAAATTTAAAAACAACTTCTGTTAAAATGATCTAAAATGTATCATGCTCCTACTCAGTGCCCAATTCAGTAACTCCTCTCACCATTTCCTCTGAACTGCATTTCCTGCATTCTAAACTCTTCACCAGACTTATTTTTCTCATGGAAAACAAATGTATTATGTCTTTTGAGCAGTAGTGTCATGATTCATAATTCTAGAAGTCATGAAACCGATGTTACCCAAAGGTGACATGGAAACTAACTTATAAAACACTTCACAGTAACTAAACCTCACAGTACCTAAGCGGAAAGTAGTTGAACTAACCACTGTGGTTTCCTTTCAAAATTTATTTTAAAAGTGGGTATCGTCCTTCTTAGGGTAGCATTCAGAGAACACACAGGGGAAGTCAGCTCTGCCACCATGCCTGTCACAAGTTACTAAGAAAGGAATTTTGACAGTTTAAATATAATTTTACTTTTAAAACTGGTCTTTTGAAGCCCAAATAGTGGTAGAATCAGTTACTTTAATTTTTTTTTCTTTTGCCTACGGTGAGTATTATTCTGGTCTTTTATTATTAATCACTTTATGAGAATTAATATCTATTTCTGCTTATTAGAAGCAACAATATTTAAAGTCTTTGTATTGGGATTTGTGGTTCAGAATCCTCCCCATACCTCCCCCTGAAACAGAGAACTCTTCTCTGGAAACCTGGCTTATTTGTGCCCCTAAGACTGACTGGGTCTGGGGCAGGTTCCAAAGTTAAGCTGTAGAGTCATCTGTGTTTTTGAAAATCTGGATGCTCAGATATCACACACTGAGATAGGGTCTTTCTTAAATTCAGTGCGGTTTCCTGCTTTGGAGTGTTTATTTCTCTGAAGCAGTTATAATGTGAAAAAGTTCTGCCCCACAGTTCTGTGATTCTCCTTTTAGCTGTGGCACAGGGAATTGTTCCTGAAGTGAATTTGATATCGTATACTCTACCCTGTAGAATCATTTTACTAAGAATTGTATTCGTTTCTACTATGTCACTTAGATTACATTCTTTAACTAGATTAGCATTGTTTATAACTTTACATAAAAAATTTAAACTATACTTTACAAGAAGTCTTAGTTCCTTTTTTAGGAATGTAAAATGTGTATACTCTCTTCCTACAGCCGGACCATATAGTGGTTTAGGCGAAATAATCCATCGGGAGAGCGTTCCAATGCACACATTTGCCAAGTATCTCTTCACCTCTCTCCTACCTCATGATGCTGAATTGGCATACAAAATTGCACTGAGAGCAATGCGGTACGTATTCACAGCCCCGCCGGGCAGAGGCAATCCAAATCCCCCACTGGGAAAAATGGCTGTTAACTGACTTCTCATTCATTTTTCTTGTAGGCAGCAGAAAAACTAAAAACAGCTTCTTGGGTTGTGGTGGTGGTGGTTTGTTGGCTTGTTTGGCTTTTGTTTTAAAGTAAGGGAAGAATGGTATTCTTGTCTGCTGTCACACTTATGTTCATGGTGGCTTTATCCTGCTTTTTCTTGAAGCTAGAATTTGGGACTAGAGAACAACTTCAGGCCAAGTTTAACCACAAGGCAGCAACAGTTGAACCTTCCTAAATAACGTAACTGTTTAGAAAAAATTAGATTTTTGAAGCAGTGGTAAATAACACGTATACTTGACTGAATATAATAATTGAGAGAGCCCTTCACACCGGCTGTAATTACACATTCCATCAGTAGCGCAGGAAAGCCATCCTAGCACCGAAACCCCTTTGTGCTCCACTGGAGGGTGAGAGAAGATGGGAGCAGTATCTAGTGTTGAAGGCATCGCTATTTAGGGGTCTTCCAGGATTTGTTCGCCTCAGCTTTGTTTCCACCTGCCCCTCAGTCCCTCCTTTTCAGTAATAACAATTAGAACACATTCTCTGCTGCTGACCTTTCTGTTTTCACCCTCCTTTTAAAAAGTCAGTTCACAAAATAATTATTTTTATCACGAATTTGTTCTAACTGAATATTTTTTAATGAACTCAAGATTAAATTTTTCAATCTTATATACAGCCTTTTTTTAAACTTTAAGGACCTGAAAGGAATATCAACCTTTCTTTTTCCTTTTGTCTTTTTTTTTAATTAACACACTTAAAAAAAATTTTTTTTATGCGGTAAAAGTCACATAAAACATACCATTTCAACCATATTTAACTGTACAGTTCAGTGGCACTAAGTACACTTACATGGTTGTGCAACTCTTTAATTAACACACTTTTGTTAAACTGCTGATTAGACCCTGTTATTGCCACCTAAAGACAAACCACGTACACACCTAAAAGCTTGAGGTGCTGGAGAACAGTTTGATTCCGCAGAAACTTTTCATCGAAGATACTAACTCTGCAGCCAGTGTAATGGATTCAAAAACAATGCCTTTCCTGTATGAGTATAGCTTATAAGTCGCAGGAGGCCTCTTTTATGCAGCAATAGAGTGTGTTTGTATTTGTGTGTGTGTATATGTGTACCTGTGTGTCATTGTGTATTGAGGCTGACATCCTTTAATTTGACATGCTTTCCTTGGCAACATGAAATCTCATTAACATATCAGAGAAACCTTAAAAGTTCTCTCTTGTCTGTTTTTAAAATATCAAAAAATAAATTAATAACTAACATAAGCAAAAGTCCCCCACCAAATTACTTTATACCACTTGGTTTGTATTTTAGAGCACAATTTTATAAGTACATTCCTATTCCCATTTTTGGAAGCTGAAATGGAAGTTATCAGATGAAGACAGATGTTCAGCTCTATACTTACTCAAATCCTAACAATTCTGCTCCTGTGGTAAAGGGAAGGATACTAATGTTATGATGCCACCAGATGCTATTGCTACAATTACTGTAAAGTTTAAGGGTAAAATAGCTAAGGTTTCTCTGTGGGTCTGGCTTATGTGAAGGTATCTGTCAGGTGGGGAGGCTTCCTTTTCTAACACTCAGAAACTCATTTATGTCCACCCTTGGTTGCTGCCCAGGCAGTTTGTTCATGGGGGACAATAGCAGGGCACAGGGGAATTGTCTTCCACCTCTTCTCTTTTACCTGCCACACGCCCTCAGCCAAAGGATGGCCATGGGAGGGAGGTGGTGTGAACTACTAGAGCATCTCAAGGCAGCCAGGGGAACGGGAAGGAAAAGAGACAGGTAGCTTACTTGCTTCTTAGTCTTTCTAGAAAGAGAGTGGAGGTACTGAAGAAGGGCGTTTTCACAATCATTTTCTCATCTTTCCAGGGATGTTGACTAGTTTGCTCTACAGCAACTCTGGAAGGATCTGCCTGTGAATATAGGGATAGTCTGGGGTTTTTTAAAAAGCTAAATAGCAACCCCACCAAAATTCTTACTACTTAATTGCCACCATCTAATGCTAACATCTCTGTCCCTAGATAAAAGGAAAAGGGAATGAGGGATTTGGCTTACCAGAGCAATAATTGCTGTTGGGTAGGGCCCCCAGCCCAGCGTCACACCCTGACCCTGCTAACTTCTCCTGGTCCCCAGCTCTTACTCCACAGTCCCTAACACTGGTGTACTTGAGTGGAAGGTCAGTGTTCTGATGATTGTAAAAAAACTATTGCAGTTATAGCTACTCTACTAATCTCTTTGGTGCTTATATTTGGAAGAGACCACCAAGCATGTGCTTTGTTTCAATAGTTGTTCTTTATTTGTCAACATATTCATAAAGATACATTGATTAAAATAAGAAATCATGCTGAATTTATGCAAGACTGTCAAGGGACAAATACTTGGATCATTTGCATCCATCATCTCTGATATGATTGATAGAACATTTTCTAACTATAAATTTCTGAAATAATAAGGAACTAATTATGCAGAAAGTATGAATATATGGAAAGAAGTCATTTTTGTTTTACTTTCCCTCTTTGTTTTAATAAGTTAAACTTATTCGTCTCAGCTATACACTGATTCCTAACGGTTGTAATCTCAGTTTTAAATATCCACTTGACTATCAGTTTCTTTTGATTTTTATTTTTTAATGAGTGATAAGATTCAGAAATTTTACAGTAGGTAAACATTAAGACTTGTGTTTCAAACCTCTCCATTGTTACACGTCTTAATTTCCTTGAATGTTGCCGTTTTCTGAATGATGCTAAAGAAAGGAAACCTCTTAGGTTTAGGTGATGGGCAATTAACGAGGTAACTTTAGCATCCAGACAGCAAAGCGTAGCTGTACCAGCTCTTCCCTCACCAAGGACCTGAACAGTCTCTCCCAGCATCTACCTGCTCCTCTGGCTTCTGGGCAGTCCCTGTGGCCAGGGTGATGGACAAGTGGTAACTAAGAGCCGCCTGCCTTGTCTTGTCATTACAGGTTGCTAGTGTTGGAATCCACTGCTCCAGCGGGAGACCTCACCCGTCCACACCACATGGCATCCGTTGTTCCCAACCGGTACCCTCGTTGGTTCACTCTAAGCCACATAGAATCCCAGCAGTGTGAGCTGGCATCCACTATGCTCACTGCAGCCAAAGGTACTGGGTTGTCCTGAGGCCTCATGATTATTTTGTTAGTTTGCCTTTTTATTTTAAGGGTCATGTTTTCCATCAAATTCTCAATAGTGGTGCTTATGTTGTAAGGGATCCTTTTCTTTAGATGTTAGCTTATGAAGCAAAACAGGTGCTACTCATTTGAGCCGGCATTTTCCTCATTTAACTGCATCATTAAACTTGCTGCTGGCAGAGTTTGGGTTTAGTTACCATGCCATGTAAATGGGGGGTGAGCTTCAGAGGCAGATTAAAAAGTTGGGTTACATTTTTTCTCCCTGAAATATTCACCAGAAATAAAAAAGCAGGAACCTGAGAGAACTATTTGCTATCTCATGTTGGTTCTGGTTCACATGCGCTTTTAGTCATGAGGCTGTGTCTCAGTGTATCTTTTTCCTGAAGCCGGGATTTATAGATATGCAATAACCTTGGGACACTTAGTTGTAACATTTGTGCCATCCGTGAACATTTCATGTAAATTAACTTGTACTTTGTGTTTCGTTTTGTTCCTTTTTTAACTCCCTGTGTGTGTGTGTGTGTGTGTGTGTGGCTGTGTGATTTCTATTGTTGTTGTTTTGCTTTGCCTTGCTTTGCTTTGATTTGTTTCCCCTTGTTTGTTGCAGGCGACGTTCGGAGGCTGGAAACAGTATTAGAATCCATCCAGAAAAACATTCACTCCTCATCCCACATCTTCAAGCTTGCCCAAGACGCATTTAAAATAGCAACTCTCATGGACAGTTTGCCAGACATCACTCTTTTGAAGGTGTCTCTGGAGCTGGGCCTGCAGGTATGTGACTGTGGTCTTTCCTGGGGCACCAAGGACTGCTAAATAAAAGCATCATCCTAGGGTGTTGCTGTTTGTTTGGATTTTTTAGTGCAGGTACATGACTCTTTGGTGCACAGATCTGTTAGGCTTCAGGAGAGCACTGCACTTCACAGTTGTGGTCACTCCCACCTGAGCCAGACTGCTGCCTCATGTGTAGGACTGTACCTTTAGAAGCCCTGTTTGTGTCTTTCAATAAAAAATCCTCTTCTGTATTAGAGCCTTAACATCACTGTTTCTCCTTTAATGAATTGAAGAAGAGTTATTGCTATACATGGCTTAAATAAAGCTCTCATGTATAATAACGATTCATTTGTTAGGGTTAAATTTTTAGAGGAAGTATGGATATTTATTGGTGTTTGCATTTTCATGATAGATGGACAGTTCTGACTCCTTTTTTATAACCCTGAGAAAATTAGGGTAAAGGAAGAGGGATTGGGCCGGGGTCCAGTTTCAGCTTCAGCAGGCCTGCTTAGACATATTACCAAGGACATTTTGAGTTAGTCATGCAGATAGATGTTTGCTTCCTTATAGTATCTGAAAAGATTACTGTATAAACCAGGAACTGAAAAGTTTGTATTTCTACTTTTCTCAGGGTATCTCTATTAACATTTGTGTTTTTCCCTCCATAAAAAGCAAGCAGTGAAAGAAATTGTCATCTTCTAATTTTCTAAAGTATGGGGACTAGAATGCCCCAATTAGATGATTAATATGGTTTTCTAGTTATGGCTTCTCCTTACAGTGATTAATAAGGTTAAAGAATTAGATTGTAGAAAAATGCACTTGCCACTTACAGTACTCTACAAGCAGAGGGCATGGGAGATTGCATTTAAGCTATACAATGACATTTTAGAAGTTTTCTTTTAAAAAATAAATTCTTGTTGTTTGGCTTATTTTTGTTATCATTTTCCTCTTAAAGGTATGATGCAGAAAGAACCATTAACATGAGTTTTCTGGGTATTTGGAATTCTGGCAGATTTTTTTGGTAAATGGCAGATTACTGGGAGCTTGCTCCCTGCCTCATTCTTCCTGGGACCCAGGAAGGAATCCCATAGGACCTTTCCAAGGCTTTAGGAGTATTATGTCCCTAGATGCTCTGAATCTTAAAAAATGAGGGAAGCAGGACGATACAGTTAATTTTATCTTGGAATCTATTAGAAAGTAAAAAACAAAATTAGATTGCTAATGATGCCAAAGGTGATTTCTTTCTATGGACCTGGGGTTATCTTCTTAATTGCCAGGAAGGAACAACCAGAGATTGACGGGGTAACTAAAACAATTATTAAAAAAAAAAAAAAGCCTCTTTGCCAACTGAGGGTTTCTAGTCAGAATTAATTCATGACGTGGCTCAGAAATTTGAGAACCATGGCATGTTAACGCTGGAGAGGAGAAGAGGGCGTGGACTGTGTTTAATGTCCAGTCCAGCCTTTGGGTTTTGCAGAGGAGAGGAGCGGTCGATTGAGTGACTTGCCCAGGTTGCCACATCTAGTCAGCTGGCCTACCAGGAGCAGAACACAGACCTCCTGCCTCCCAGGCTGGGCAAGGCCAGCAAGGGGAGCTGTGGGTAAGTCCAAATTCATATGCACAGCTTTATTCCAAATAAGGCTCTCCGTCCTCCTGGTGGTAGGGAGTCTGCCTAGTAGTTTATACCTTGGAAGGAATTCTTTTCTTTTTCCATTGACTTAGGGATAATCTTCCAAAACATTGTGTTACCCTGTCTTTATAGGTTATGCGGATGACACTGTCAACCTTAAACTGGCGGCGGCGGGAGATGGTGAGGTGGCTGGTAACATGCGCTACTGAAGTGGGTAGGTAAAACCGGGGGCAGGAGCCTTCCAGGGTGCCTCACGGTCAGATTTAATTTATTTCCAGATACATACAGGAACATTTTCACTTCTTTACCTTGACTTCTCCAAGGCTCCTGCCCCTTCTGGCAACCTACAGGGGCTCTCTTCCCCGAACCCCACCGTCAACCCTCAGTTATACACGCTTACACTGTTCCTGTCACATCTGTGGGGCTCCAACTCTTATTTAAAATGGAATAAGTCAGAGAGCAGACACTTTTTATTCAGCTGTTCTGTCACATTTAAGGTGCTTTCAGTAACTTTTTGTGATAATCAAGTTTACAGTTTCATATTCCAGAGTGAATCTTTGGTAGGCAGCAAACCATCTTTGGAACTAACTTTAGACTGTGGGTTAATGGTTCAGGTCACTTTAATGAAAACAATATAAAGTTATCTAGTTGCACTGAGTTTTTTCTTCACCATCTGAGAGCATTCGTCATGGTATCCAACAGAGAAATGACCACTGGGTGTGGTTTAGGTGAGCTTTGTAAGAATTTGTAGTAGCCATAAGAAGATCCCCGGTTGCCCATACAGTGCAATCTGTGAGACCCTTCAGCCAACTGTTTCCCCTCTGCAGCAATAAATCATAACTAAAAAACCCATACATTCCTGGCGAGAAGGCCAACGCAAACAAAATGGTGGCTATTGGAAATAAATGTGGGTTAAACTGTCTTCTTATTTGCATCAGAAAAGGATACACACCTCTTGCTGAGAAGACACTGCTACCTCAGTGCTTATCTAAAGATTGACACAGCAGATACTGTAAAAGCCTTTTTCTTGTCATTTTTCTTTTATTAATCTATAATGGTATGTTATCTTGGAAAAAGGGAAATTGGTCTCAGTATAAAAATTATATTACTGAAGTGATGCTTTAGTGAAGCAATACAAAGATAATACCAGTCCAAGAACTGCCACACCACTCCCCTACCCCTGCACCAAGAAATAGGCCTAATTTCTCTTAGATTTAGTACCTGCGCTTTAAATGGCCCACGTTTAGGATTTTCCTACAGCTGAGGCATATTGCGTCTGTGTACTTAAAATGGTTATTTTCAAGACCTTGTCATCCATTTCAAACATCTGAGTAGTCTGTATGTCTGCTTCTGTTGACTCTTTTCTCTTGACTACAGGTCACATTTTCCTGCTTCTGTGTGTGTTTAATCACTTTGTATTGTGTGTACTTTAAACTTACACACAGACACACAGACCACATAAAAACTCCGCATTTTGGTGAGGGTTGTAGTTATTCTGACTCAGATTCTGTGGTGGGTAACTGACAGGAGGCCCCAGTGAACTAGAACTCATTAGCAAAAAGCCATTGTCTGAGATGGCAAGCAAGCAGCAGCACAGTGCAAATACCAGCTACCGAGAGGATTAGTTCTTTATTACAGGAAGTTCATGTTCCTTTCAGGCATTTCACTGAATAGCAATCTATAATAACCTTATTCTAAAAGGCTGCTCCCAGGTACATTACCTTACAGGATTTTCTGACCTAGCTCATGTCCTGTGATGGTTAACAATGTAAGCATTGATTATAAAGTGGAAATAAGGCAATACCTCTGGGCAGCCTCTCGTCAGTAATGGGGCTTCTCTGTGCTCCTTGCAGGTGTTTACGCCCTGGACAGCATCATGCAGAGCTGGTTTACGCTTTTTACTCCCACTGAAGCCACAAGTATTGTTGCAACCACCGTGATGTCCAACAGCACCATCGTCCGCCTCCACCTGGACTGCCACCAGCAGGAAAAGCTGGCCAGCAGCGCCCGGACACTCGCATTGCAGTGCGCTATGAAGGACCCTCAGAACTGTGCCCTCTCCGCGCTGACCCTGTGTGAAAAGGATCACATAGCTTTTGAGACGGCGTACCAAATTGTTCTCGACGCTGCTACAACTGGCATGAGCTACACCCAGCTCTTTACAATAGCACGGTACATGGAGCACCGTGGGTACCCCATGAGGGCCTACAAGCTGGCCACCCTGGCCATGACCCATCTTAACCTGAGCTACAATCAGGACACGCACCCAGCCATTAATGACGTTTTGTGGGCCTGTGCGCTTAGCCACTCCCTTGGTAAAAATGAGCTTGCAGCTATAATACCTCTGGTGGTCAAGAGTGTCAAGTGTGCAACGGTACTGTCAGACATTTTGCGCAGATGCACTCTGACCACTCCTGGCATGGTGGGACTTCACGGAAGGAGGAACTCTGGTAAGCTCATGTCACTGGACAAAGCCCCCTTGAGGCAACTCTTGGATGCCACAATTGGGGCCTACATCAACACGACACACTCACGGCTCACACACATCAGTCCTCGGCACTATAGTGAGTTCATAGAGTTCCTCAGCAAGGCCCGAGAGACCTTCTTAATGGCGCATGATGGACACATTCAGTTTACACAGTTTATCGACAACCTGAAACAAATCTACAAAGGCAAAAAGAAACTGATGATGTTGGTTCGGGAGAGGTTTGGTTGATTGATAGAACTTGTATGAATGGGGGTGGGGGTGGGAATGGGGGGGACAGTTTGTTTTTACTTGAGCCTGCCTTTGTACCCTTTTTAACTTAAAGAACAGAGCCACACCGGTATTATATGTGTATAGTTATATTGCGTTTGCAGACTAAATTGTCATGTGAAAGTTTGTGTGTTTTTAATTTTCTTCCCTTTTTCTTTTTATTTTTTTTCTTATTCTTTTTTTTTTTTTTTGGTTTTGTATGAGAGAGAGGTTAAAAAGGTTTGGTTTACACTGAGTATATGTTGTCAAGTGGCAAAAGTCCACATAGCTCTCCTGTTTTCTGTATACGTTCACAGCCTCAAAAAAAAATAATTGAAATGGCTTTAAAAACCAAACAAAACACCTCCATCCTGTGATAAGTACCTCGAATGGATTCAGCTTTACTCCTTTGTAACTCATCTTTACATTTTCAGCATATTTAAACAAACCAACAAAACGAAAATACTAATAGTTAAAAGGCTGACCCACGTGGCTTTGCAGTGCTGTTCGTCCAGAAGCATGGCACACAATGCTTGTGCATGTGGAAACTTAGCGACTGTCAACATACATTCTCAGGGATTTATCAAAAAAATAAAAATAAAAAAAGAATGAGAGCATTTATTGTACTGTATATATATTATAGTATATGTCTGAATATTGAAAATATAACATTAACTAATTTATAAAAAATATTCTATGTAATGCAAAATACTTGAAGCTGCAGTAGCTTGGTTTTAAACAAAAACAAAAAAAAAACTGAGAGAAAACCTACCAGAAGGACTAAAAGTGCGCCTTGCTTCAGGGTTGGCTCAGGCGGTGAGCTTCATGCTGGGCATCTATGCAGAGCCACCTTTTGGATTGCATGGTTTGACTGAGATCTCTTGGGAGAAATTATATATGTATATATATTTATACAACTTATGTATACATATATATATGTATACACACAGACACAAGACACACCAACAACAACCACTACACCACACATGCTTGTAACAGGCACTAGAATAAAGAAGGACAACAAAATACACAGCCAGAGCAGCAAGCCTTAGCATTAAGAATATACAGTATGCCGGAACTGGGGTTCGTGCCTCCTAGCCTAGAAAACTTAAAAGAAATATCCTTTTGACAAAACGCAAAATGTTTTCCAAAACAATTGACATCTGATACATTACGCCTTTGCAGTGAGCTAATAATAAGCTAACCTTTGTGCACAAATAACATTATATATATTATATATCTATTCTGCATAGGTATTTTGACTTTGTGCAGGACAGAAAGTTGTGTAGGTATGACTGTTCTACTTTTCAGTTTTCTTTCTTTTTTTTAAATATATTTTATTTTCTCTAGAATTACTCAAAACAAAAGCAGCCTTCTATCTTGCCTTGTCTTAATGCTTTAAAATAACCAAACTGGAGATCTAACTACCAAACTGTTCATTATATTATTAAATACCAACTTTGGTTACAGTATAGTGTCTTTACTTTAGCTGATGGTTCTGTAACCTTGTGCTTTTTAAAGCAATTTTTATGTTTTGGTGCAAAAGTTGTCCAGTGTCTCTTGTTCCCTTCATTAGAGAACATGCTAGAGGTATGTTTGTAGGTATTTTTGTTTAGAAGAACTATTTCATGCGCTCCATTTTATTTATTATAATAGGTAAAAAGAAAAAAAAAAAAGGTTGTACTTCATCACCCATGTAAACATGCTCATGAAGTTGAAAGTAATTAAGATTTGATACACTGATATCAATTTATTTATGTAACTAAATCACTGTTTTATAAACTTGTTAATGATCAACAATTTTTGTTTTGATTAAAATTAGTTTTTTGAAAGTTGATTCTGCCTCCTTTATGGTATATCTCTAATTACGCTTGAATTCAGTGATTATGGACGTGGGTGTTACCACATCTCCAAGTGTTTTAATACCGTATTCATTCATTCAGTAAATATTTATGTACTATTTTCTAGGCCCTGGAGCTATAATGGTGAATAAAACCAGACACTGGAGCTTACCTTTCTGCTTAGTGGAAAAGACAGACATAAATCAGATAATCACAAAGATAAAATATGGGACAGAATAGCCAGTTTTTCTTCAGTCTGTACATTTGGTCATTCTTCCCTAATAAACTATTATTTAAGATGCTCAGTACTTGATATATTTATTAAATGCTAAGTTTGCTAGAGGATTTTTTGTGTGTGTGGTTTAAAGGAAATTACAATATAAGGGGTAAATGCTACATATACATTATAAACATCTGTCCCACCCCATCTCCATCAAAAATCTATATGCAAAATGATGCAAATACGTTTTTGGTGTGTGTGGTAAAACCACATCATAAAACGTACCACCTTAACCATTTTTAAGTGTTGTGTGTAGTGTTGAGTGTATTCACATTGTCATGAAACAGATCTCCAGGGCTTCCCCATCTTACAGAACTATATACCTATTAAACAACAACTTATTCCTCCCTATCCCCCAGACCCTGGTAACTGCCATTCTGCTTTCCATTTCTATGAGTTTGGTTGCCTTAGAGACTTTATGTAAGTGGAATTATTACAGTATTTGTCTTTTTATAAGTGGCTTATTTCACTTAGTATGGTGTCCTCAAGTTTCATCCGTGTTGTAGCATATGAGAGGATGTCCTCCCTTTTTTTAAGTTATGTAGTATTCCACTGTATGTGTATACCACATTTTGTTTATTCATCTGTCAGTGGACATTTGAGCTGCTTCCACCTGTAGGCTATTGTGAATAATGCTGCTGTGAACACGGATGTGCAAATATCTCTTTGATACTCTGCTTTCAATTCCTGTGGATATATACGCAGAAGTAATACTGACAAATATGCTTTTTAAAGCTACAATTTTCAGAATATTCAATCCCTTGAAATATTTTAAAAGTTTCTCTTTGACATCCAGTCTTAAATGTGAAAAGGTTAAGTCAATGGGTGGAAGTTAAAATAAATGAATCCATGGTGACATATTAAAATCACATTAGTGCTAAGTAGGAATAAAAATCAAAACTATAAAGTGGTATGAGGATTGGTTCTTTTTTGCAAGTTTATTCTTAGTTTTTTGAAAGTTGACATTGCCTAAGGGTAAATGTAAATTCATGTGGGTCCATTAAAACACCAGAACATTTCATAACGAAGTGGACCCTAAAAAGTCAGGAGAGTGGCATCATAGGAAGAACAAAGGTGACTTGTAATAGTAAAGAGTTTGAGATCTTTGCTGACGGAAAATTAGCCGGTGTTCATTGACTATGTTTGCTGAGAAATCTTAAAATTATCATGGGCCCTTAGAAAACAGATGGAGACCAAGGATGTCAGGCAAGTGAACTCACAGTACTTTCTCACTCCCATTTTAGCCAACATTCTTGAACTACCAAGACTTCAACTCCTTGATTAGGACTATGGTCAAGTAAACATACTGATTTGATATGTACGTGTTCTCTCACCTTCCAATGGACCAGTGCTAGAAAAAGCCCTGATATTGTTAAAATTTGAATAGCAGGAAGGAGAAATGGAAGAAGTGACAAGCTTAGATAAAGGTGGCAGAATTTGTTCCTAATTGAATCCTGGACTCTCGATTTCTGATTTCATTTGAGAACAGAGGCTATAGTTTCAGGGGGGAAATGAATGTTTCATGACTTTCAAATATTAAGTCAGTTGAAAAAAAATTATTAAATTATTGTAGTCACAATATTATAATAGTACAATATAGTAGCAAAGGAGAACTGAGCTTTTTCCAAACTGCTGATAAAATTGTTAAATGGCAGCTATATTTCAGAACTTAATAAGTGGTCAGCAACAAGATAGGAAGATGTAGGAAAAAAGGAACTATCATTATGTAATCTGATACATCTTAGTGAAAGAAATGTGAGTGAGGTAAAATTTAAGTTGAACTGTTTTACACCAGTATGAGGATGGATTCAAGCTAGCTTGGCTAAAAGACATTGAGACATGAGATGTACTGGAAGGATTCTGAATGGTTCGTTCAGAAAACATCTTTTGTTTGCCTACCATGTGATAGACATGGTTCTAGGTGCTAAGACAAGCAATGAACAAAAAATGTCCTTCTTATGGAGCATATATTCTAAGTTGGAGGAAGACATAAGTAATGTATTAGCTGGTGATATGTATTATAAGGAAAAGCAGAGGAAAGGGTACTACTTCAGGTAGAATGATCAGAGAAGACTTCTGGTGTGGTGAGATATGAAGAGATATGCCTGAAGGAAGTGAGGGAGGGAGGTGACCATGCTAACATCTGGCAGATGTGTATTTGAGGCAGAAGGAACAGCAAGTGCCAATCCCCGAGGTAGAAGTGTAGGGGTGTGCTTGCCTTGTCTGAGATCAGTGAAGGAAAGGGACTGTGGCTGGGGTAGAATGGGGTTAGGGGACGGTGAGGTAGGCAGAGAGATAGGAGATAAGGCTGAAGACTAGGTAAGTTAGATTGAATAAGAACTAGTTTTTAAAATTTTTATTGCTATGAGGGCTTATAGTTCATCATGATGATTTTTACTCTGTATTTGAAGGATCCAAAGTAGAGAAAGAAGTCTTATGACCTGACTTGTGAGATGAGAAGCCATGTGGTTAGGAGGGCAAGAGGGAAGCAAGGAGACAAATTAGGAGGCTCTTCAAGTAATCCAGGCAAGAAACAATGGAGCTTGGGCGCTATGGCATCAGTGGACATGGTGACAAGTGGTTAGAGTCTGCATATCTGGCAAGGATGAGCCATCTCTTGATATTAGATGCAGCACGTGAGAAAGAGAGGCATCAAAAATGACTCCAAATGTTTGAACTTGAGCAACTGGAAGGAAGAAATTGCCAGTAACTGAAATGGAGAATATGCCAGGGAACAGGTTTTTGAGAGGAAGATCAGGAGTTCAGTTTTGAACACATGAAATTTGAGATGCCTCCAAGACACCCAAGTGGAGCTTTTAAGTAGGAGTTAGCTCACTAGAAAGGTCGAGGAGTAAAGAAAGGTAATTTGACCCAAAATAGAGAGTCCTAAAAATGTTCATCTCCCTGATTGAATTGTGATTGTGACACAGACCTTTGCCAGTCCTTTCTCATCTTCCTGGCCTCTAATTGGTGGCTTTTTCTAGCACTCGGTCCTTTGAGTGCTTCTTATTTTTGTTTTCTATGTATTGACTTTATGCTCTTAAAATACTTTCACCACAGATAGGAAACAAGTTTCTGGTCCTCACAAATCACAGCTCTCTATCAGAGATGGACTGTCTTCTCTCAGTTCCAGTTTGGAAAATCCCAAGGAGGACCCCCCTCCTGACATGGACTCTGACATAAGAGGAAAGGTCAGAGGGCACAACACAGCCAAACAGGGGGTCCTGATTATTGGGGTATGGGGTTCCAGAGAAGAGAGATTTATTTTCAACTTTACAAGCATCATTTTTGGTGTCTTCTACGTTAAGAACCATGATAGCCCACTGATGGGCAACCTTATAAATACACAGCTGTGTAAATATAACTGCCTTATGAATATTCTGACTTGCTCCTACCCTGTGCTGTCTTTGGTAAGACTATAATACTTCCAACATTTTGGAGAACCGTGGGTTGCTTAAAAGTCAGATAAGGGACTTATGGTCCCCATCCCTCCCTACTTTTATTTTATTTTTCTTGGGTTTTTCCCCGACTTTTTATTCTGAAATTTTCAAACATACAGAGAGTTGAAAGAGTAGTGAAAAATGTTACTTCCTAAATGTCCCCATAACCTGTGAAACCTGAAGCATGTTTTGATGATTCATGTTTGTAGATCTTGTGACTCAGTGTGATATGATATGAATTGCTCCTGTACTAGGAACACAGTTCTAAATAGAAAAGCAAGAAAACAGCCTCTTTCCTCTTCTCTTTACATCAGAGCCAAAATGGAAACAGCTTCCTATTCTATGTAGGGAGAAGTATGAAAAAAATTTTTTTTTGCTTTTCAAAACAAACCTAATTTCAATCTATATTAACAATTAGGATAAACTTTCAGCTCTACTGATAAACCCTAATTTAAAGCATGTGGAACGTTCTAATATAAAAAGGAGTTTTGTTTTTCCTCCATGGACGGTTTTTAAATGGGCTGCTGCCTTGTAAGTGTGATCCTTTAAGTAATACAAAATGTAGAAAAGATGAAATATACTTCAGGACAGTCTGAACATTGCTTCCATTTTAGAATAGTGCAATGTGCACATTCACAGATGCTAAAACAGTATTACGGACAAGTACAAGGACACTTTGGTCCTATCATATAGTTTTGGTTATCAGCACCATAACAACAATCATAATAATAATGATGGTGACCAGAAGAGATCTTCTACAACTAAAACCATAAAGAAGGAACCACAACAAGATGGGTAGGAGGTGCAGACTCGCAATATAATCAAATCCCATACCTCCCAGGGGCAGGCAACCCACAGACTGGAAAATAACTATATTGCAGAGGTTCTCCCACAGGAGTGAGAGTTCTGAGCGTCCGTCTCACCAACACAGGGGTCCAGCCCAGGGAAAAGGAGCCGCCAGAGCATATGGCTTTGAAAGCCAATGGGGCTTAATTGTAGGAGCTCCACAGGACTGGGGGAAACAGAGACTTCACTCTTAAAGGGCACACACAAAATCACACACACCAGGACCAAGGGCAAAAGCAGTAATTTGATAGGAGCCTGGGCCAGACCTACCTGCTGGTCTTGGAGAGTCTCCTGGAGAGGTGGGGGGGGGGCGCGACTGCAGCTCAATCTGGGGACATAGACACTGGTGTCAGACATACTGGGCAACATTCAGCCATGTGAACACAGGGGCTGCCATCTTGGCTCATTAGCACCAAGATCCTGGCCCCACCCAACAGCCTCTAGGTGCCAGTGCTGGGATGCCTCAGGCCAAACAATGAACTGGGAAGGGACACAGCCCCACCCATCAGCAGCCAGGCTGCCTAAAGACTAAAGAGCCCACAGCCACCTCTAGATATGCCCCTAGATACAGCCCTGCCCACCAGAGGGCCAAGAACTAGCCCCACACACCAGGGGACAGGAACCGGCCCCTCCCACCAGGAAGCCTGAACAAGCCTCTAGACCAGCCTCACCCACCAGGGTGCAGACATCAGGAGAAAGAAAACTATGAACCCACAATGCAGGCCAGACCCTACCCTGGGACTAGCTGGGCCATGGGCCTGCCCACTAGAAGGAAAATGCAACCTTTAGGACACACTGGGCCCCATACCCAACATGCAATGTGTCAGGAACTAAGTCCCCCTGACCCCTCAATGATCTGAAACAAGCTCTAGGATCCCTGGATCCTGCAGCCAGACTCCAGGAACAAGCTCTTCCTGCCAGTAGTCTGGCACTAACTCAAGGATCTGGCTTCACATGCCATAGGGTGGGCAACAGCCCAAGAGTCTTTGGGACTCTGACTCCGCCCACCAGTAAGACAGCACTAGCCCCGGGGGCCCCTAAGATTCCACAACCAGCCAAGTAATTACCAGGTCCCACTAAACAGCAGCCAGCAGCATCTACACGAGGCAGGGCCTGGCAACCAACTGGACTAGGGGCCAATCAGTGCTACCAGAATGCCCACATAGTCGGCCTACCACAACAGAAGGACCAACACAGACCTCTTAGAAGAGATCCCTAGAGCATATAGCTTGGGTGATGAGAGGGGAGTACACAGCTGGTACGCATAGGACGTCTTCTAAAGAGGGCCACTTCTCCAAGGTCAAGAAATATAACTAACCTACCATACACATAAAAATAGAAAAAGCAACTTAGACAAAATGAGGTGGCAGAGGAAAACGTTCCAGATGAAGGAACAAAATAAAACTCCAGAAGAAGAACTAAGTAAAGTGGAGGTAGGCAATCTACCCAAGAAGGAGTGCAGAGTAATGATAGTAAAGATGATCAAAGAACTTGTGAGGAGAACAGATGCACAGAGGAAGCAGTTACAAGTTTTTAACAAAGAGTTAGAAAGCATGAAGAACAACTAGAGATGAAGAATACAATAACTGAAATGAAAAATACACTAGAAGGAATCAATAGTAGACTAAATGATTCAGAAGAATGGATCAGTGAGCTGGAAGACAGCGTAGTGGAAAACACTGCTGCTGAACAAAAAAAAGAATAAAGAATGAAAAGAAAAGAGGACAGTTTAAGAGACCTCTGGGACAACATCAAGTGCACTAATATTCACATTATAGGGGTCCCAGAAGGAGAAGAGAGAGAGAAAGGGCCCGAGAAACTTTGAAGAGACAGTAGCTGAAAACTTTCCTAACTTGGGAAAGAAAACAGTCGACCAAGTCCAGAAGGCGCAGAGCATCCCATACAGGATTAACCCAAAGAAGAACACACCAAGACACACTGTAATCAAAATGACAAAAATCAAAGATAAAGAGAGAATACTAAAGGTGGCAAGGGAAAAGCACTAAATAATGTACAAGGGAACTCCCATAAGGCTATCAACTGATTTTTTCAGTAGAAGTTCTGCATGCCAGAAGGGAGTGGCATGATATATTTAAAATGATGAAAGAGAAAAACCTACAACCAAGAATACTCTACCCAGCGAGCCGCTGATTCAGATTAGATGGAGAAATCAAAATCCTTAAACAAAAGCTAAAAGCATTCAGCACCACAAAACAAGCTTTACGACAACTGTTAAAGAAACTTCTTTAGGTTGGAGACCTTCATGATGGAGGAGGAGTAAGACGTGGAGATCACCTTCCTCCCCATAAATACATTAAAAATACAGCTACGTGTGGAACAACTCCTACAGAACACCTACTGAACGCTGGAAGAAGACCTCAGACTTCCCAAAAGGCAAGAAAATCCCCATGTACCTGGGTAGGGCAAAAGAAAAAAGAAAAAACAGAGACAAAAAATAGGGACGGGACCTGCACCTCTGGGAGGGAGCTGTGAAGGAGGAAAAGTTTCCACACACTAGGAAGCCCCTTCACTGGCGGGGACAGGGGGTGGACGGGGGAGAATCTTCGGAGCCATGAAGGAGAGCACAGACACAGGGGTGCAGAGGGCAAAGCAGAGAGATTCCCACACAGAGGATCGATGCCGACGAGCACTCACCAACATGAGAGGCTTGTCTGCTCACCCGCCGGGGCAGGTGGGAACTGGGCACTGAGGCTTGGGCTTTGGAGGTCAGACCCTAGGGAGAGGACTGGGGTTGGCTGCATGAACACAGCCTGAAGGGGGCTAGTGCGCCACAGCTAGCTGGGAGGGGAGTCCAGGAAAAAGTCTGGACCTGCCAGAGAGGCAAGAGACCTTTGTTTCAGTGTGCACGAGAAGAGGGGATTCCTTCCCAGTGTGCCCACAGAAGGCAGAGCACCGCCTAAACGAGCTCCAGAGATGGGCGCAAGCTGTGGCTATCAGCTTGGACCCCAGAGACAGGCATGAACTGCTAACACTGCTGCCACTGGCACCAAGAACCTGTGCGCAAGCAAGGTCACGCTCCACTGCCCCCCCCCCCCCACCGAGAGCCTGTGAAGCCCGCCACTGCCAGGGTGCCATGATCCAGGGACAACTTCCCCGGGAGAACACACGGCACGCCTCAGGCTGTTGTGCCGGCCTCTGCCTCCTCAGGCTCGCCCCACATTCCAATTATGACTACCGTATCCCTCCCTCCCCCAAGCGTGAGTGAGCAAGAGAGACCTAATCAGCTGCTGATTTAACCGCCTCCTGTCTGGGCAGGTAACAGATGCCTGAGGGCGGCCTACACGCAGAGGTGGGACCAAAACCAAAGCTGAACCCCGGGAGCTGTGCAAACAAAGAAGAATAAGGGAAATCTCTCCCAGCAGCCTCAGGAGCAGCAGATTAAATCCCCACAAACAACTTGATAAACCCTGCATCTGAAGAATACCTGAATAGACAATGAATGTTCCCAAAATTGAGGCGGTGGACTTTGGGAGCAACTGTAGACTTGGGGTTTGCTGTGTCTAATTTGTTTTTGGTTTTAGGTTTATGGTAGCTTAGTATATAGTGCTTATCATCACTGGTGGATTTGTTTATTGGTTTGATTGCTCTCTTCCTTTATATATATATATATATATTTTTTTTTTTTTTTTTAATCTCCTTTTTCTCTTTTTGTGATTGTGTATGTGTATGCTTCTTTGTGTGATTGTCTGTATAGGTTTGCTTTTACCATTTGACTTAGGGTTTTGCCTGTTCGTTTTTTTGTTTTTGTTTTTGTTTTCTTTCTTCCTTTTCTTCTGAGCCGTGTGGCTGGCAGGGTCTTGGTGCTCTGGCTGGGTGTCAGGCCTGAGACTCCGAGGAGGGAGGGCCGAGTCCAGGACATTGGACCACCAGAAACCTCCCGGTCCCACGTAATATCAATCGGCAAGAGCTCTCCCAGAGATCTTCATCTCAACACTAAGACTCAGTTCCACCCAATGGCCAGCAAGCTCCAGTGCTGGATACCCCATGCCAAACAACTAGCAAGATAGGAACACAACCCCACCCATTAGCAGAGAGGCTTTCTAAAGTCATACTACGTTCACAGACACTCCAAAACACAACACTGGATGTGGCCCTGCCCACCAGAAGGACAAGATACAGCCCCACCCAGCAGAACACAGGCACCAGTGCCCTCCACCAGGAAGCCTACACAAGCCACTGAACCAACCTCACCCACTGTGGGAAGACACCAAAAGTAACGGGAACTACAAACCTGCAGCCTGCGAAAAGGAGACCCCAAACACAGTAAGCTAAACAAAATGAGAAAACAGAGAAATATGCAGCAGATAAAGGAGCAAGGTAAAACCCACCAGACCAAACAAATGAAGAGGAAATAGGCAGTCTACCTGAAAAAGAATTCAGAGTAATGATAGTAAAGATGGTCCAAAATCTTGGAAATAGAAAGCAGAAAATACAAGAAACGTTTAACGAGGACCTAGAAGAACTAAAGAGCAAACATATGAACAACACAATAAATGAAATTAAAAATACTCTAGAAGGAATCAATAGCAGAATAACTGAGGCAAAAGAACGGATAAGTCACCTGGAAGATAAAATAGTGGAAATAACTACTGTACAGCAGAATAAAGAAAAAAGAATGAAAAGAATTGAGGATAGTCTCAGAGACCTCTGGGACAACATTAAACACACCAACATTTGAATTATAGGGGTCCCAGAAGAATAGAAAAAGAAAGGGACTGAAAAAATATTTGAAGAGATTATAGTTGAAAAATTCCCTAACATGGGAAAGGGAATAGTCAATCAAGCCCAGGAAGCGCAGAGAGTGCCATACAAGATAAATCCAAAAGAAACATGCCAAGACACATATTAATCAAACTAACAAAAATTAAATACAAAGAAAAAATATTAAAAGCAGCAAGGGAAAAGCAACAAATATCATACAAGGGAAACCTCATAAGGTTAAGAGCTGATCTTTCAGCAGAAACTCTGCAAGCCAGAAGGGAGTGGCAGGACATATTTAAAGTGATGAAAGAGAAAAACCTACAACCAAGATTACTCTACCCAGCAAGGATCTCACTCACATTCAGAGAAATTAAAAATTTTACAAACAAGCAAAAGTTAAGAGAATTCAGCACCACCAAACCAGCTTTACAACAAATGCTAAAAGAACTTCTCTAGGCAGGAAACACAAGAGAAGGAAAAGACCTACAAAAACAAACCCCAAACAGTTAAGAAAATGGCAACAGGAACATACATATTGACAATCATCTTAAATGTAAATGGATTAAATACCCCAACCAAAAGACACAGACTGGCTGAATACAAGAACAAGACCCGTATATATGCTGTCTACAAGAGACCCACTTCAGACTTAGGGACACATACAGACTGAAAGTGAGGGGGTGGAAAAAGCTATTTCATGAAAATGGAAATCAAAAGAAAGCTGGAGTAGCAATTCTCATATCAGACAAAATAGACTTTAAAATAAAGACTATTACAAGAGACAAAGAAGGACACTACATAATGATCAAGGTATCAATCCAAGAAGAATATATAACAACTGTAAATATTTATGCACCCAACATAGGAGCACCTCAATACATAAGGCAAATGCTAACAGCCATAAAAGGGGAAATCGACAGTAACACAACAATAGTAGGGGACTTTTAACACCCCACTTTCACCAATGGACAGATCATAGAAAATGAAAATAAATAAGTCAACACAAGCTTTAAAAGACACATTAGACCAGATAGACTTAATTGATATTTATAGGACATTCCATCCAAAAACAACAGAATACACTTTCTTCTCAAGTGCTCATGGAACATTCTCCAGGATAGATCATATCTTGGGTAACAAATCAAGACTTGGTAAATTTAAGAAAACTGAAATCATATCAGGTATCTTTTCTGACCACAACACTATGAGACTAGATATAAACTACAGGAAAAAAACTGTAAAAAAATACAAACACATGGAGGCTAAACTATACGCTACTAAATAACCAAGATATCACTGAAGAAATCGAAGAGGAAATCAAAAGATACCTAGAAACATATGACAATGAAAACACGAGGCCCCAAAACCTATGGGATGCAGCAAAAGCAGTTCTAAGAGGGAAGTTTATAGCAATTCAATCCTACCTCAAGAAACAAGAAACATCTCAAATAAACAACCTAATCTTACACCTAAAGCAAGTAGAGAAAGAAGAACAAAAAAAACCCCAAGTTAGCAGAAGGAAAGAATCATAAAGATCAGATCAGAAATAACTGAAAAAGAAATGAAGGAAATAATAGCAAAGATCAATAAAACTAAAAGCTGGTTCTTTGAGAAGTTAAACAAAATTGATAAACCATTAGCCAGACTCATCAAGAAAAAAAGGGAGAAGATTCAAATCAACAGAATTAGAAATGAAAAAGGAGAAGTAACAACTGGCACTGCAGAAATACAAAGGATCATGAGAGACTACTACAAACAACTATATGCCAATAAAATGGACAACCTGGAAGAAATGGACAAATTTTTAGAAAACTACAACCTTTCAAGACCGAACCAGGAAGAAATAGAAAATATGAACACACTAATCACAAGTAATGAAATTGAAACTGTAATTAAAAATCTTCCAGCAAACAAAAGCCCAGGATCAGATGGCTTCACAGGCGAATTCGATCAAACATTTAGAGAAGAGCTAACACCTATCCTCCTCAAACTCTTCCAAAATATAGCAGAGGGAGGAATACTCCCAAACTCATTCTACGAGGCCACCATCACCCTGATATCAAAACCAGACAAAGATGTCACAAAAAAAGAACACTACAGACCAATATCACTGATGAACATAGATGCAAAAATCCGCAACAAAATACTAGCAAACAGAATTCAACAGCACCTTAAAAGGATCATACACCATGATCAAGTGGGATTTATCCCAGGGATGCAAGAATTATTCAAAATATGCAAATCAATCAATGTGACACACTATAGTAACAAACTGAAGGATAAAAACCATATGATAATCTCAAGAGATGCAGAAAAAGCTTTCAACAAAATTCAACACCCATTTATGATAAAAACTCTCCAGAAAATGGGCATAGAGGGAACCTAACTGAACATAGTATAGGCCATATATGAAAAACCCACAGCCGACATCGTTCGCAATGGTGAAAAACTGAAAGCATTTCCCCTAAGATCAGGAAGAAGACAGGGTTGCCCACTCTCACTGCTATTATTCAACATAGTTTTGGAATTTTTAGCCACAGCAATCAGAGAAGAAAAAGAAATAAAGGGAATCCAAATTGGAAAAGAAGTAGTAAAACTGTCACTGTTTGCAGATGACATGATACTATACATAGAGAATCCTAAAGATGCTACCAGAAAACCACTAGAGCTAATCAATGAATTTGGTAAAGTAACAGGATACAAACTTAATGCACAGAAATCTCGTGCATTCCTATACACTAATGATGAAAAATCTGAAAGAGAAATTAAGGAAACACTCCCATTTACGACTGCAACAAAAAGAATAAAATACCTAGGAATAAACCTTCCTAAGTAGACAGAAGACCTGTATTCAGAAAACTATGAGACACTGATGAAAGAAATGAAAGATGATACAAACAGATGGAGAGATATACCATGTTCTTGGATTGGAAGAATCAACATTGTGAAAATGACTATACTACCCAAAGTAATCTACAGATTCAATGCAATCCCTATCAAGTTACCAATGGCATTTTTCACAGAACTAGAGCAAAAGAGCAAAAAATTTTACAATTTGTATGGAAACACAGACACCAAATAGCCAAAGCAATCTTGAGAAAGAAAAACAGTAATCAAGACACTATGGTACTGGCACAAAAACAGAAATATAGATCAATGGAACAGGATAGAAACCCCAGAGATAAACCGATGCACATATGGCCACCTTATCTTTGACAAAGGAGGCAAGAATATACAATGGAGAAAAGACAGCCTGTTCAATAAGTGGTGCTGGGAAAACTGGACAGCTACATGTAAAACAACGTAATTAGAACACTTCCTAACACTGTACACAAAAATAAACTCAAAATGTATTAAAGACCTAAATGTAAGTCCAGACACTATCAAACTCTTGGAAGAAAACATAGGCAGAACACTCTATGACATAAATCACAGCCAGATCCTTTCTGGCCCACCTCCTAGAGAAATGGAAATAAAAACAAAAATAAACAAATGGGACCTAATGAAACTTAAAACCTTTTGCACAGCAAAGGAAACCATAAACAAGACAAAAAGACAATCCTCAGAATGGGAGAAAATATTTGCAAACAAAGAAACTGAAAAAGGATTAATCGCCAAAATATACAAGCAGCTCATGCAGCTCAATATCAAAAGAACAGACAACCCAATCCAAAAATGGACAGGAAGACCTAAACAGACATTTCTCCAAAGAAGATATACAGATTGCCAACAAACACATGAAAGGATGCTCAACATCACTAATCATTAGAGAAATGAAAATCAACACCACAATGAGGTATCACCTCACACTGGTCAGAATGGCCATCATCAAAAAACCTACAAACAATAAATGCTGGAGAGGGTGTGGAGAAAAGGGAACCCTCTTGCACTGTTGGTGGGAATGTAAATTGATACAGCCACTATGGAGAACAGTATGGAGGTGCCTTAAAAAACTAAAAATAGAACTACCATATGACCCAGCAATCTCACTCCTGGGCATATACCCTGAGAGAACCATAATTTAAAAAGAGACATGTCCCAAAATGTTCATTGTAATACTATTTACAATAGCCAGGACATGGAAGCAACCTAAGTGTCCAATGACAGATGAATGGATAAAGAAGATGTGGCACATATTCACAATGGAATATTATTTGGCCATAAAAAGAAACAAAACTGAGTTATTTGTAGTGAGGTGGATGGACCTAGAGTCTGTCATACAGAGTGAAGTCAGAAAGAGAAAAACAAATACCGTAAGCTAAAACATACATATGGAATCTAAAAAAAAAAAAAAGTTTCTGATGAACCTAGGGGCAGGACAGGAATAAAGATGCAGATGTAGAGAATGGACTTGAGGACATGGGGAGGGGTAAGGGTAAGCTGGGATGAAGCGAGAGAGTAGCATTGACATATATACAGTACCAAATGTAAAATAGATAGCTAGTGGGAAGCAGCCTCATAGCACAGGGAGATCAGCTCGGTGCTTTGTGACCACCTAGAGGGGTGGGATATGGAGGGTGGAAGGGAGATGCAAGAGGGAGGGGATATGGGGATATACGTATGCATATAGCTGATTCATTTTGTTATACAGCAGAGACTAACACAGCATTGTAAAGCAATTATACTCCAATAAAGGTGTTAAAAAATAAAAATAAAATAAATAAAAACAATACTGACTTAAGGAAAAAAAAAAAAGAAAAACTTCTTTAGGCAAAAGAGAAGAGACCACAACTAGAAACAAGAAAATTACAGAATGTAAAAGCTTGCCACTAAAGGCAAACATTAAGTAAATGTAGGAAATCCTCCAAACACAAAGCTAGTAGGGAGATTAGAAGACAAAAGTAGTAAAATCATCTGTATCCACAATAAGCAGTTAAGGGATACACGAAACGTGTAAAATATGATATCAAGAACAATAATCATGAGGGGAGGAGAGTACAAATGCAGGGTTTTTAAAAAGCATTCGATATTAAGAGATCAGCAACTTAAAACAATCACAAATGTATATAGACTGCCATACAAAACCTCATGATAACTGCAAACCAAGACTCTATAACAGGTATACACTTAAAAAAGGAAAAGGAATCCAAACGTAACACTAAAGATAGGCAGCAAATCACAAGAGAACAAAAGAAGAAAAAAAAAAGACATACAAAAAGAAATACAAAACAATTAACAAAATGGCAATAAGAACATACATATCGATAATTACCTTAAATGTAAATGGACTAAATGCTCCAACCAAGAGACACAGGCTTGCTGAATGGATACAAAAACAAGACCCATATATATACTGCCTACAAGGGACTCACTTCAGATCTAGAGACACATACAGACTGAAAGTGAGGGGTTGGAAAAAGGTATTCCACGCAAATGGAAATCAAAAGAAAGCCAGAGTAGCAATACTTATATCAGAAAAAAATAGTCTTTAAAGACTGTTACAAGAGACAAAGAAGGACACTACATAATGATCAAGGGATCAATCCAAGAAGAAGATATAACAATTGTAAATATATATGCACCCAACACAGGAGCACCTCAATATATAAGGCAAATAATAACAGGCATAAAAGGAGAAATTGACAGTAATACTATAGTAGTGGGGGAGTTTAATACCCCATTAACATCAATATACAGATCATCCAGACAGAAAATCAAAACCCTCCAGAAAGTAGGCATAGAGGGAACTTACCTCAACATAATAAAGGCCATATATGACAAACCCACAGCCAACATCATTCTCAATGGTGAAAAACTGAAACCATTTCCACTAAGTTAAGGAACAAGGCAAGGATGCCCACTCTCACCACTTTTATTCAACATAGTTTTGGAAGTCCTAGCCACAGCAATCAGAGAAGAAAAACAAATAAAACGTATCCAAATTGGAAGGGAAGAAGTAAAACTCACTGTTTGCAGATGCCATGATACGATACATAGAAAATCCTAAAGATGCCACCAGGAAACTACTAGAGCTCATCAATGAATTCAGTAAAGTTGCAGGATACAACATTAATATACAGAAATCTGTTGCATTTCCATACACTAACAACAAAATGTCAGAAAGAGAAATTCAGGAAATGATCCCATTTACCATCTCATCAAAAAGAATAACATACCTAGGAATAAACCTACTAAAGAGGCAAAACGCCTGTGCTCTGAAAACTATAAGATGCTGTTGAAAGAAATCGAAGACAACACAAACAGATGGAAAGATATACTGTGTTCTTGGATTGGAAGAATCAGTATTATTAAAATGACCATACTACCCAAGGATATTTATAGATTCAATGCAATCCCTATCAAATTACCAATGGCATTTTCCGCAGAACTAGAACAAATAATTTTAAAATTTGTATGGAAACACAAAGTACCCCAAATAGTTAAAACAATCTTGAGAAAGAAGAATGGAGCTGGAGGAATCATGCTCCCTGACTTCAGATTATACTACAAAGCTACAGTGATCAAAACACTTTGGTAATGGCACAAAACAGACACACAGATCAATGGAACAGGGTAGAAAGACCAAAAATAAATCTACACACTTATGGTCAATTAATCTACAACAAAAGAGGCAAGACTATACAATGGAGAAAAGACAGTCTCTTTAATAAGTGGTGCTGGGGAAACTGGACAGCTACATGTAAAAGAATGAAATTAGATCATTCTCTAACACAATACACAAAAATAAACTCAAAATGGATTAAAGACCTAAATGTAAGGATACTATAAAACTCCTAGAGGAAAACATATGCAGAACACATTTTGATGTAAATTGCAGCAATATTTTTTTGGATCTGTCCCCTAGAGTAATGGAAATGGAAACAAAAATAAAGAAACTGGACCTAATTAAGCTTAAAAGCTTTTGCACAGCAAAGGAAACTGTAAACAAAATGAAAAGATAACCTACAGAATGGGAGAAAATATTTGCAAATGATTCAACCAATACGGGATTAATTTCCAAAATATACAAACAGCTCATACAACTCAATATCAAAATAACATACAAACCAATCAAAAAATGGGCAGAAGAACTGAATAGACATTTTTCCAAAGAAGACATACAGATGTCCAACAGGCACAGGAAAAGATGCTCAACATCACTAATTATTAGAGAAATACAAATCAAAACTGCAATGAGGTATTACCTCGCACCAGTCAGAATGGCCATCATCAAAAAGTCTGCAAATAATAAATGCTGGAGAGCATGTGGAGAAAAGGGAACCCTCCTACACTGTTGGTTCGAATATAAATTGGTGCAGCCACTATGGAGAACAGTATGGAGGTTTCTGAAAAAAAACGTGTTACCATATGATCCAGCAATTCCACTCCTGGGCATACATCTGGAAAACATGAAATTGCTGATTGAAAAGTTACTTGCACCCCACTGTTCATCGCAGCACTATTTACAACAACTAAGACATGGAAACAACCTAAATGTCTGTTGACAGATGACTGGATAAAGAAGATGTGGTATATAACCACAATGGAATATTAGCCATAAAAAGGAATGAAATAATGCCATTTGCAGCAACATAGATGGACGTAGAGATTATCATACTAAGTGAAGTAAATCAGACAGAGAAAGATAAATATCATATGATATCACTTATATGTGGAATCTAAAAAATGATACAAACAAACTTGTTTACAAAACATATAAACTCACAGACATAGAAAACAAACTTACGGCTACCAATGGAGAAAGTGGTTGGTGGTGGAGGGATAAATTAGGAGTTTGGGATTAACAGATGCACACTGTTAATACATATAAAATAGATAAGCAACAAGGTCCTACTGTATAGCACAGAGAAGTATATTCATTATCTTGTAATAACCTATGATAGAAAAGAATCTGAAAAAGAACATATGTGTGTGTGTGTGTGTTTGTGTATATATATATATATATATACACACACACACACACACACACACACACACACACACACACACACACATATATGTATGTATAAATGAATCACTTTTCTATACACCTGAAACTAACACAACATTGTAAGTCAACTATACTTCAATTAAAAAAAATTTGCCAGTTAGGACATACTAATACACACCACTACCAGTAAAAATGAAATAAAGTAATAGTACCACTAACAAAAAGAAAGAGAAAGAGGGACATTAGGAATCTGGAAAAGACATCAATAATAGGTACATTTTAATATCAAGGCAAGATGCTTAAATAAGTCATTAGTCCACTGGATTAAAAATGATGAAAAAAAAATAATGCTTTAAAAAATATTCATAAGGTCACTGAACTAATACATTATATTTGCAAAATGCTACGGCACATTTTATTGACCTCTTGCTCAAGCTAATTACCACTATAACTTTAAAAATATATATTATTACTCTTAATCTTTAAAATAACAATTTATGAGAGACCTGAAGAACACTTTACCCACTTTCATATTTTTGGCTCGGCCCAAGGAGGAGAGAAGTTTTGCACTCCTTCACAGTGTTTCTATTGATATTTTATCTTATACTTACTTCATCCCATAGGATAAGGAAACATAATTTGATTAGTCAGATAGTCATATTTTATTTGTAGGTGGTTTCTGTGCCTAAATGCATTAAGGCAAGTGCAAAACTTAGTCTAAACATTTGGAAATTAATTAATATTAAAAATTTTTTTTAAATAAATTAACTCTTACTTTCCACTCTCCTTCTAGGCATGAACAATTTCACTGGAAGATATAAACAACAAAACTTACACAGCAGAAAAAAATTTTATGATGCTGAAAGTATGCATGCACAGAAAAACCAATCAATATCTAAATGCAAGAAAAAGAAACAATCTTAAAAAAGGAAAATATAGTTGAATGTCTCTGTATTCCATTACCAAAGTATTACAGAAAAAAAGTGGACAATCATAACTGTATGGTGCTCAATCAGGAGATTTCTGCTTCTGGTAACACAGACACTAGTAATTTTTAAAAGCCCTCTGTCTCAAAACATCTAGAATGCTTACTAATATACAACAAACAGGGCTTCCCTGGTGGCGCAGTGGTTGAGAATCTGCCTGCCAATGCAGGGGACACGGGTTCGAGCCCTGGTCTGGGAAGATCCCACATGCCGCAGAGCAGCTGGGCCCGTGAGCCACAACTACTGAGCCTGCGTGTCTGGAGCCTGTGCTCCGCAACAAGAGAGGCTGCGACAGTGAGAGGCCCACGCACCACGATGAAGAGTGGCCCCCACTTGCCACAACTAGAGAAAGCCCTCGCACAGAAATGAAAACCCAACACAGCCAAAAATAAATAAATAAACAAATAAGTTTTCATTAAAAAAAAAAATACAACGAACATATTTTTAAATGCATTTTTGAGCCCATAACAAATAAGAATGACCTAAAAAAAATAATGATGATGGCAAGCACACTTAGTACTTACTATGTATCATGCAGTGTTCTATGTAATTTATATTAACTAATTTATTCCTCACAGCAATCCTATGAGGCATGTATTATTATTATCCTTCCCATTTTTACTGATGAAGATGCTGAGTCACAGAAAGGTCATCCAAAGCCACACAGCCAATAAGCGGCAGATTCAAACCCAGGCAACTGGCTCCAAAATCACGCTCACAAGCCACCATGGAGTTATTATTGCTGTTATTACCATTGTTTCTCATAGAATTAATTATTGTATTTACTGAGCATGTACTATGGTTCTAACTGTAGAGAGGACCCAAAGAAATATGACAGAGTTCTGATCCTCAAGAAAAAAAATGCCACAATGAAGTTTAAAATAGATGAAGTAAGGTAGATAGAACTCTTCAACACCTATCTTGAATTTTCACTCCATAGAATAACATGACACGATCAACTTTATCTTCATTTGAACAAAGGAAACACAATTGTGTGTGTGTGTGTTTGAAAACCTAACAGTCCAGAGAGAGGCAGCCCAGAGTACATCGACATTTTCTGTCTCTGGGTCCAACTTCACTGATCTCCATCCTGCTATCCTATCACCAGTGAGTGGTTAGGAGTAGATAGTGGAAGGGGAGGACAAGCCCATTAATCTTTTTTTCACTGTTAACAAAATACACTTTATTCTCCTCATTCTATGAATCATCTAATATAGCAGTGTTTATCAGAGCATGGTCCCTGGACCACCTATATTAGAACCACCTCAGGGGCTGTCAGACATGCAAACTCCTGGACCCCAACCCAGACCCAATGACTCTGACCTCTTAGGAGGGGACACAGGAATATGGATAAGGAAGCCCAGTTTCAAAGCTGATTTTTATTTTGTCTTCACGTCCTGCACTCCCCGGTCTACGTGAAGGGTCCCTTATGAAACAAGGTAGACTAGAAGGAACAGGCTTGGAGGACGGGCTGCTGGTAAGCCGGGCCACGCCCAGCCTCCTCCTCTGCCCGCAGCTCTTGGCAGGAGCACTCTGAGTCCCATGTGTCACCAGAAAAACAGCATGTGTCCTCATGGTCAGGGAAGAGCTGCCACACATAGATGCGACATATGACAACTCGAGAATACCTATGGGCTCGAGGCTGGGTGAGCTCTCTCTGGGTGAGAACCAGTAGAGACAGAAAACGATCAACAAAAGAGCTCTCTTGGAACAAAATTAGAGATAGCTTCTTATGGCCCATATACACACCACTTAAAAAACAAACAAACGAGCCTGAAGAAAATTAGGCAGTAAACTTGGAAGACATGAGCCCTTCCTAACATCACACTAAGTGGCCCAAACAGTTTCAGCGGGCGCTGCCAGCTCCGGCTCCCAGAGCTGAAAGGGCAGCCATGTCTACTTCTAAACCATTTAATTGTGCCAGATGATCAAATGCTTTTTGTCTTTTACATGTCATATCTCAAACCCTCAGATCCCCTCACTGGCCACGAGACAAAGCCACTGAGCTTCCATATTGGAAACCAGTAAATTTAATTTGTGGATGAAGTTCCCCACATCAATTTTGATTGCTGTCACTTTAGGAGATTTGGAAGACTCAGATGCTGCGTGAAAACTCTTCTTTAAACGGCTGGGCAGAGAATCCACGCTCAAGGTCTGCTTGCCCTTCAGGTCCCCTGGGTCTTCATGATGATCCTGCCAGCCGTTCAGGTGGAACTGAAGTGGGGGTGGGACATTTCTCTCTATCTTGACGACCTTCTCAAGGGTCTCTTTCTCTGAGCCCTTGGTCTGACAGCCCCGAAGTTCCACCACATGCTTTATAAAGGCCACATCTTTGAGGCAGCGGTTTGTCCCCTCTGAGGCCTTCCTGGTGGGACTTGGTTGTGCCGTGCACAAGAACTCCTGCGGAGAAATTGGCTTCTTGTATTTGTAAGGTGTTTCCAATCAGCTGTCCTCCGGCCAGGTCACAAGTGACATTCTGCCTCACTGACTTGGTGACTCAGGAGTCCCTGCCTGACCCTGCTCAAGTGAAGTAAGGAGGAAACCAGGTAAGGTCTCAGATGCTTTTTTTTTTCTTTCTTTTAATTAAGGAGACATTTAAACATAGCTGACTGTTACCCACCAGCTGGTGCTTGTGGTTTTGGTAACTCCAGGGGGAGAAAGTCTCGGTGCCTGCTGGTCAGTGGGTGGATATAACCTTTTTACAACAAGTCACCAAAAAGAAGTCCCTGGTTCATCTTGCTCCTCCAATTAAAGCTATGACAGAGGTTGTGATGGTTGTGAAGCATGTAGGCCTAATACAGAGATTGTATGATGTGGTAAAGTGCTTTATTTCACCAAGAGCCGGACTCAAATCTCTGAGACCATGTGAAGCTGAGGTGAGGTGGGCTTTGCCCCTCAGGAAAGGTGTGCCAAAAGCATGAGGCCTTCCCCTGGCTCACTGAGTCCTCAGGGCCTCCCTCCCTCCGTTGAGGCTGCGTTGTGGAGTCTGAACTCATGAATGCTGTTGGAGAGAAAGGCATAGCTAGGGCTCTGCCCTCTCCTCTGACAAGCCAGGAAAACCACAACCCCACCAGAAGCAGAGAAGGAAATCAAGCAGCAGAAACTCATATTCCATCTTAGACGATGTTGCAAGGCATCCTGTGACCCCGACCATAATATATGAGGAAGAGCTATAAGTGGAGCAAAGCCCCCTGGCGGCACAGGAAGACCTGAGGGAGGAAGTGTCCATCTGCAGGTCTCAGACAAGCCCGGAAGAGCAGAGTCCTCTCACACACCCCAAAGGGCTCAACTGCCCATCCCCTGTTTGAATCAGAGGCCTTAGGGTACATCAGCGGGTGGTGGGAGCTTCCCTGGCGTCTGTTTGATACCAGCAAGTGGCAAAGGTGTGAGGCCAATGGAGGAGCACAAAAAAATCATCTCTGAAAGAGGCGATTTGTTGGAGAGGATGGGGAAGAGAGACTCCAACAGTACACAGCCTTGTAAACTGTTGATTTCTCACATACACGACGACTCTGTGATCTCGAAGACTATTTCCGCTGGTCTGAAAACCAGACTGGCTTGCCCATGGGAATCTCCTTCAAAGGGCTGATCCAAGAAGAACTAGCCTCATTGAAAGATAAGGAATAATTTTAAAAAGAACGAGTACAGGATCTATACAAACATGTTACAAGCAAAACATGAGGAAAGGAGTAAGAAAAACAAATGTTAAGAAACAGGCAGCAGAAATATGTGGCCACGAGGTAGGTGAAAATTATGACATCACCGTGAATTCAAAAGAATGTTACAGGTTGATTTAAGAGCTCAAAGCAGAAACATAAGAGCTCAGGGAAGAACCGGCTATAATAATAATAATAATAATAATAATAATAATAATTATTATTAATATTACCACCATCATCATCTCCTTTTACTAATTTACAAAGAGACCTTAAAATGTGCCCATAGTGGTTGAGAGTGCTTTTATGTATTAACTTATCCATCCTTACGATAGCCTTATAAGGGAGATGCTCTTATTTTTACTCAATTTAATATGAGGTAACCAAAAGTCAAGTAACTGAACAAGAATTACATTCTGGTAGGTGGAATCAAACCCTGACTTCAGAACCCTCACTTTTAACCACTAGACTATCCTCAGGAGCTGGGAGAGCCCAGGGAGGACACAAAGAGAAATTAAACCTGCATTGGAATAAGCACAAAAAGGAATAAACACTGATGAAAATATAAGGACACAAAGGAAAAGATTGAAAAGCAAGCAAAATGAGTTGGAAATGAAAAGCTGGACAAGAATAATATGAAAATAATAGAGACATCAGTCCAAAGAGATCCACAAACAGTATCCCTATTGAAAAGAACCAATCAAATAGAAGAAAATACTCAATATTATTCAAGAATATTTCCAGAAATAAAAAAGACTTTTATGAAAAGGTGTATCATGTGCCAAGAAAAACGGATACACTAAGCATCAAATCATAGTAAAGTAACTAGACTTCAAAGATAAAGAAAGAATCCTGTGAGCATTCTAACCAAGAGGAAAATTTGCCTACACAGGGAAAAACATCAGGCTAATTTAACTTCTCCACAGGAATGGTCAACACTTTTTCAAATCATGGAAGGAAAATGTGAGGAATCCAAGAATTTTATACTCAGCAAACATGTTGATCAAGTATAAAAGCAGAAGACACACATTTTCAAATATGTAAGACCAGCAGCAATGGTTTGTTTTTTTTTTTAACATCTTTTTGGAGTATAATTGCTTTATAACAAAGTGAACCAGCTATACATATACGTATGTCCCCATGTCTCCTCCCTCTTGCATCTCCCTCCCACCCTCCCTATCCCACCCCTCTAGGTGGTCACAAAGCACTGAGCTGATCTTCCTGTGCTATGCGGCTGTTTCCCACTAGCTATTTCACATTTTGTAGTATATATAAGTCCATGCCACTCTCTCACTTCATCCCAGCTTACCCTTCCCCATCCCCATGTCCTCAAGTCCATTCTCTACAAGACCAGCAGCAGTGTTGACCACTTTTTGAAGAAACTACAAGAAGGCAAATTTTTGTCAACCAAGAGATCAGGGGAGAAACCTTGGCAAAAAGAATGGTGGTGAGGGACTTCCCTGGTGGTCCAGTGGGTAAGACTTTGCACTCCCAATGCAGGGAGCCTGGGTTCGATCCCTGGTCGGGGAGCTAGATCCTGCATGCATGCCGCAACTAAGAAGTCCACATGCCGCAACTAAAAGATCCCACATGCCACAACTAAGACCCAGCGTAGCCAAAATAGATAAATAAATAACATAAAACAAAATAAATAAATATTAAAAAAAAAAGAATGGTGGTGAGCATTGAATCCATATAGCTGTAGGACTAAGAATTAAAGCATTTGTGGAAATTATGGTTGTTAATACAGAATGCAAGTGTCACACACTATTTCAATGTAGAAATAATATATTTCACCAAGGTTCTGGAAGGAAAAAAGAAAGGAAACACACTGATTTCCAAACATTTTAGAGCTGGAGGTCAAATAATACTTTTTAAAGAAGTTAAGTGATGGTAATATAAATATGTTTAATCATAAATAATTAGAACTAATGAATAGTTTCTAAGATATATTAAGCAGAGAAAAAGCAAGTCAGAACAATATGTACAGTATACTAAATACCATCTATAGGGTAGGGAACATTTGATATATATAAACATATCCTTATAGGTACAAAGCTTATCTTGCAAAGAATATACACAAAATTGTTAATAATGTTTACTCAGTGGGAGGAAGGGGATCTGCTTGGTTAGGATACAGGCTCCGAGGGAGACTAACTTTTCACTCTTCAGAATTTCATACCATGTGCTTACATTAGCTCATCAGTAAGTTATTTTTAACCCAGGCTTTGATACATCTTTATGAGCCTCAAGTTCACACCATTTTTTCTTTAACTATTTTTCTGGGTTGTTCCATTTTGGCATATTTAGCTTGGCTCTGAGCTCCCTTTGCTGGTCTCCAGGTTATCATGCTAAGCCTGTCTGAAGAGACACGCACTAGTCTCTTCTCATCATAGAACGTTTAAGGCCCTGGTGAGAATCACCTTTTTTTAAAAAGATGTCCTCCCTGGTCCTCGTCCCTACTTCACCCCACCACCTCACCTCTTGCCTCTTGCCAGGTACTCTTTGCCTTGATATAAAAGTCTCTCCTCTCTGACTTCTGAGATGAATGTGCACAACTGGTGAGAGAAAAGCTTGTCATCAAAGAAGGTTGGGGAAAATCTGAGGCCCACAAAGAAGGTCAATAAAAGTGGCTGTCTTTTTTCTCTGCAGACAACCTGCAACCCACTGAGGCAGGAACAACCTACACAAAGGACTTGGGTTGTAAACAGTGGCCTCTTTCTTTATTATTGAATCTAAGGGCTCACTAGAAGCCTCAGACTGAGACAGGAGAAGAGTTGGCTGGTGAATCATTCCAAATCACTGCATTTCTATGTGCCTTGCAGAATTCTGGATTTTCTGAATGGTCTGGATGAGTCAGCAGCTGCTGAGTCAAATATTGGTGATCAGTATTGGGTGTTTAGTTCCCTCTCATATTTGTAAACGCATGCATCTGGGTGCATCCATGCAATCTCCTGCCAGGTTGACCAGTTCCCCCAGTAGAGCATCTGGCTTCCTGCTGATGGCAACCTGGGGGTGGTGTTTTCTCCCACTGGAAGTTTCCACCCAGGACAGAACCTATCTCAGTTCTGGGGTCTGAAGCCAAAATTGCCTGTGGCATGAGGTTGCCAGACTAAGCCACCTCCATGTCCAATAGCTCTCCTCTGACTTTTTCCACACTGGGGTCTTCTGGGCCCTTCCATGCCCTGGCATGCACCTGGCCTCTTCTCAATCACATCTTGGCTATCGGATGCCCCCCACCCTGGGAAACAATGTGGGGCAGGATCTGTGACTGTGCTAATCACTGTGTAAAGTGCTTCATTTTTCCTACTTATTAGTAGTCCAATTATTGAGGACTACTAATGCCAGACACTGCACTAGGCATTTTACAAGTAATATTTCATAACAGCCTTTTGAAGTTGGTGTTGGAGGTTTAAAAAAGTTTCAGACATAGGCATATTTCTACATGACTCCAAATCTACAATTTGTTCAACTGGGTCACCATCTTATTCTATCTGCATAGTGATCCTATGAGGTATTTATTATTATCTATATTTCTCCTACATCAATAAGCATGGTAGTTTTCCTGAATCTTAAGTGGGCTCCTGAATTGAAAAATCAAGAGCTTAGGTTTTAACTATACAACTATACATTTTTTCCCTTCCTTCTTTGTCTCTCCTTCAAAAACAGACAAGTGCTAAAGACACTGTAGAAGAAAGGATTGGCAGGTTTGTTGACTGAATGTAGAGGCACTGCTTCCTCTTTGGCCCTCTAAGATCTGGGGGACAAGGAGTGTTCTGGGGCCATTGGCCTAGAATTTGGATTTGGGAATGAGAATCTTTGGGCATAAATGAGATGAAAAGTTGTGAAGCTGTAGATAATCTAAGTAGGGTCACTTTCTTTCTCCCATTTACATGACATTTTTTGAACCATTTCATAAGAATAAAATAGGTCTTTATAGATTCACATCGCCATTTGGGATGTGGACAGTCTTCAAAGGACTGGGATTTCTCATGTCTCTCTGACTTACATTGAAAATATCCCACCTTGCAGGCCTGCTTCTAAAGTCCCCCACTCCCTACAGCATAACCTCCACAACTTCCTCAGGTCTTCCATAAATTGCAGAACGAGGCATGACCAGGGCAAACAGGTGTTGAATATCTCAAGGTCCTGAGGTTCAGCATCATTGCTTAGTTGTTGACTGGACCCACGTCTTGAATTTCAGAGTTGTTACTGAAGCTGAGTCCTTACTATGGGCTGCAGGAGTTATGCCATGCTTCAGCTTTATCCATATTCCTAAATTCCTATTGTGGTCTTATGACTCATACCCTCATCCCTTTCCAGGGCTGTGCCCCTGGCTTGTTCTTTTAAGTCCCCCTTCTAGGAAATGGGAGTATATAATTAACATATATTCAACCACAAGTCTGTACAGACATTATCCCATTTTACCTCCATAGAAGTCTTAGTAATTGGCACAGAAGGACTAAATAACTGCTTAAGGTCACACAAGTCCAGATCTTCCTGTTACCAGAGCTCTGTGCTTTCTACCACAACACATAGATAACCCGGGTTTTGTTCTTTTTGGTAAAGCAGACTTAAACACTAAATTCAAAGGTTACTTTACAGGCACAATTATCACTTAGGGTTCAACCAGCCATAATATTTTTTTAAAGACAGTCTTAGTGAGATGTAATTTACATGCCATAAAATTCATCCATTTAGAGTGTACAATTCAATGATTTTAGTGTATTTTACAGAGTTGTGAACTATCACCATAATCTTAAAATATTTTAAATCACTCCAAAAAGTAACCCCACACCCATTAATAGTCACTTCCAATCTTCCCCATCCTCTGCCCGAGGTAACCACTAATCTACTTCCTCTACATATAGATTTACTTATTCCGGACATTTCATGTAAATGGAATCAAATGTGTTTTTTTGTGTCTGGCTTCTCTCACCTAGCATTATAATTTCTAGGTTCATCCATTTTGTATGTATCAGAATTTCACCCCTTTTTATTGCTGAATAATATTCTATTGCATGGATATATCACATGTTTTTAACCATTCTTCAGTTCATGGACGTTTGGATTGCTTCTACTTTAGGCTATTATGAATAATGCTGCTATGAACATTTATGTACAGGTGTTTGTGTAGACACGTGTTTTCAATTCTCTTGGGCATATACCTATGAGTAGAATTGCTGGGTCATATGGTAACTCTATGTTTGACATTTTGAGAAGCTGTCAGACTGTTTTCAAAGTGGCTGCACCATTTGACATTCCTATTAGTATGAGGATTCTAGCCATGGGTTTTTAAAAAGTCATTTTGATAATCTGTTTCTTTATCCACAAAATGGAGCTAACAATATCCACCCCACCTAGTTCTGGTGAGGCTTGAAGAGCATAATGTATAAAGAGGGACTCTCTCTCAGGCTCTGGAATAGAGGAGGTGTCAGTAAATGGAGGCATTTGATTCCCAAGCAACGGGTATGGCTCACGTGCAGCAGCCATGAGAAGTTTTGTGTGTTCAAGGCTTTTTCAGGCTTCATTTTTTCTTTGGCTAAAGATGATTTAATGAAAGCTCCTATCATATCAAGAAATGGAGACGCCTCAGTCACCTGAGAAGTGTTGATTGTGGAGTTGCACCCAGACTGGACTGATGGTCAGGACTTGAGGTAGCTCATGGGCCAGTTTTCTTCTCTAATAGAATTGGGCAGCTAGGCAGCTGGGCTTCTTTGGTCTTACTCTGTCACTGAGACACTGCCTGAGCCCCAGTTGGTGTGGCCTGAGTGGGTTCTTGGGTAACAGTGAGCTTCCTGTTGGTTTTATTCATTGGGAACGGTTTAGAAGCGAAATCTAGAGCTCTCAACTGTCTGGGAATGCCATGTATCTCCATACTCGCTTCTGCCACCATTGGGCCTGGAGACCCACACCCACCAGAGCAGAAACCTGGGTGGGTGCTGCATCCCAGGTCCAGCAGCAAAGTCTGTTATCTGCCTGAGGAGGCCCAGGGGGAGCCAGGTCTGGTAGTTGGAATTCCTACCCATGGATCCAAGATTTAACAATGAAGACATGAAAATGATTCACGGCACAGAATTTGACTAGCATTGCGAGTTGGCAAGGTGCATATTTCATTTCCAGCAGTGTAGTTCAGCCAGACAACCTAGCACCAAGTTTGAACCTCTCCCAATCTGAGCAGCCTCAATCTGAACTCTTGTCTTTATCCCTTTAAATTCTTCTATGGCAGCTGCTCCCTGGTCCCCAGACTCTTGCTCTGAGTTGGCCCCTTGGTCCTCCCTTGGTTATGGCATGTGTGGAATATGGCTTGGAAGAAGCCCCAGTTGTATTTCTTCAGACACTGACATGGTGCTATTATCATGTGTGACTTAGAGGCCAGAACTGTCCTAGGGGGCCTGGAGATCATCTCGGCACAGAGGCTTTCTAAAGGGCTGACAGTTGGGAGGATCGGAGGCCTCAGGAGACTGGGACCATGTCCAGTATTCCTCATCATTCATCAGTCGGAGGATGTGAAAGTTACACTAATTAAATCAGCAGATAATGACAGGATACTGGGGTCTTCCCAGGCCTGCAGAAGCATCTACTTCCTAGTGGCATGATCAGTGATATTAACACATTTGATGGAGACACAAGGGGAGATTAATCTGCAAGGGAACTCAGAAAAAGGGGTCCCCTGTGGAGGAATGGGCTGTGTGGTTCCCCTGAACAGAGGAGAGAGAGCCTCAGAACTGGGACATCAGCATCTCAAATAGTGTCTTCTGAGCACTCCAGACACTGGGAAGGGACCGCCCCTTTCTCGCCCAACCTCTCCCCTTGGTATCAACACATTGGCAGCCTGGCTTATCCATGGGCCACCTGTGAATATACTTGGATTAAGCCATCATCACTGAGGGAGTTCACTGAGGGTGCAAGAGAAGACTGATGGTAAAGCCAGAAGGGCAACGACCAGCCTTTGGACTGTGGGTCTACTGGTGACAGGGCTGACAGTGTCCTGCCCTGACAACACCCTACACCAGCCACAGGCTGTTTTTCTAACTCCACCCATGGCCTTTGGAGGATATCCAACAGGATGATGAGCTGAGAGCCATGCTGGCATAAAGTGGGGCGACCAAGGAAGGCTGTCCCAGGCATTTGGGGTTTTGATTTTAAGCTGAGCAACATTTACTGCATGTGCTATCAGTCATTTCCATACTTTCTTATTTAATGGTGCTAACAACTCCCTGAGTTTCACGCTACTAACCTTACTTTGTAGATGAAGGGATTGAGATTCAGAAATGTGAAGTCACTTCCCCACAGTCATACTGCTGGTTAAAATAAGAGACTCATTTTTGACTTTCAGCGGAGGCCACTGTTGAAAGTCCGGAGGTATCTGACTGCTAGTCCTGGTGCCTCCTGCCCACGCTCCTGACCTCCCCAATCCAAGCCCTGCCCTGGGATTGTGCAGCTGCGGCCCTGCAGGGACAGAGGGGATTTCCACTCATGCCCAAGCCATTCGCTGAGCACTAAGCTGGCCAGTTCCTGCCTTGTTGGGACAAAAGTGGCCCCAGGCATTGTTCTCACAGGGCGCAGAATAGATGGGGCCTCCATGAGGAGAGAGACGCAGCAGCTATTCTGGTATCAAGGCAAGGAATTCGTTTGTGAAGGCATCAGCTTCCCTGGGAAGGAAATGCACACTCCAAAGGCTCACTGCCAACAAATCCTCATCAGCACTAGGGGGAAGAAAGGCTGTTTCCACTCAGATCTCCGTGCGGGAAGGGAGGAAAGCAAACATCCTCTCCAGGAGGGAAGCTTGGGCCGAGTCTCCCTGTGCTGCGTTGCGGCCACAAGGCCCATGGGCCTTCAGCTCCGTTCTGAAACCGAGGACTATCCTTCTGGAGAGCCTAGCCCAGGCTCTCATCTTTTTCATCAAAAGGCCCAGTGACATGGTTTCTGGGTGGGGTCTCTGACACTGAGAGCCCATGATGTATCCCAGGACGTGGGGCCCACTCCTTCCGACACTGGGCTGGCCCTTCCTCTGCTCCAGTGCCTGGCCAGGGCAGGACCAGCCCAGTAGGAGCCCTGGGCTTCTATGAGTAAATATAATTAGCTTATTGACTGAGCTGGCCTTGATGAAGTGTAAATCTGTGCTCTATCTTGGGTCTTCCTTCCACGGCTCTGGATCATCACATGACTTTTCCACTCAAGCTCAGTTTCATCATCCAAAATTAGTTTAATTATTCACAAACATTGAAAATCTAGTGCATCTAAATCAAAGCTCTACTCACTCATATGTTTCACATCTTTGCCCCTGCCTGCCCCCCACAACTCCATACACACAAACACAGACACACACACAAACACACACACATGCCCCTTCCTGGCCTGGCTTGGTCTTGGAAGCCTGCAGTGGGGAAGGTGGCTTCCTTGTCCCACCTCCTGCCTTACGGAGCTGCTGCTGTTCTTTTGGCCCTTTCAGGGTCTAGCCTAGAGGAAAGGGGGCCTCTGAGAAAAAGAGCACAGAATCCAAATGATGAGGTTATAATCTGGAGTCAGGGCACTCTTGGGATTATCCCAAATGTGGGACGCTTTTATGTATTTTTGGGGGGGATCTCCCATTTGCAGTGACTCACCATGGGCAATGCCTTCCCTAGCATGCTTTCTTCCACCTCCTGCTTTCCAGAAGCCCATCCGTCTGTTGGTATCCCCTCCTCCCTTCCTGCATTCTCAGGCTGGTGCCATTCCTAGGGCCCATCGGAAGGCAGACACCACCTCACCTTGCCAAAGCTTTGCCTCTGGCTCAGCCACCTTCCATTTTCAAGCCAGGAATCAGTCTTGACATCCTCCCTAATTCCAGGAGACATGAATCAAGCTCCCCTCTAGAAAGATTTCCTCAAGGACCTCCTCACTCACCTCACCCTCAACACCCCTAGATAGCTGGCTCTAAAGAAATCCTTCCTACCAGCCTTTTCAACTTCCTGAACTCCAAACCGGTTCTCCAGCATTCACCCATCATCACCTCCAGGCTATGGATAAGAGAAGGCTGTGTGCTAGATGACCCAACACCTCACTCTAGAGGGTGGGGGTTTGAGCATCTATTGTTCTCAGTTTGGGGGCCTCAGGCAACACTCACAGACAGGAAGAGTCCTGTTTAACAACTGGTTAGACAAGAAAATGCCCAGGGAAACCATATCACCCACAATGTCAGCCTTCATGTCCCGTCTGAAGGCTGGCAGATTGGCTGTGCCCTCTCACTGGTGGAATTCCCAGGCCTCATCCTGAGCTTGTCTTTGCTTCCTGGATGGATGCCAGTCTCCCTGAGAGCCTGGCATTTTCGGTTATGACCTCACTGTGGGAGAAGAGATGAAGTGGGGCTGAAATGCTTCCTAATCTAGCCCAAGCTGCCCTGGCCAGAGAACCGGTCAAGGTGAGACAGGAGGGAAAGGGGTAGGACACAACCACTAGATAAATGAAGAAGGGGCCCAGTTATTGGGATGCGATAAAGACCAGCTGGAACCAGCTGAAACCAAGAGAGAATAGTCCAGTCATTGACCTTTAGCTCATTATACCTTCATTGTAATATTAAACATCACTCCCCCTTATGCCATGACAGTTCTGAAATGGACCATAAAAGGTCAAAAAGTGGGCAGTGGCCGAAGTCCTGGGAAATCCCCACCCTTCCCTGGAATAGTAAGAATATTCCTCCCACTTGTTAGCGTATGAAATTACTTAGCCCATAAAAACCAACAACCCCATGCCCTGGGGCGGCTCTCACTAAGTAAACTAATTTCACTTTTCTTTGGCTCACTCTTGAATTCCTTCCTCCGTGAAGCCAAGGACCCTCACTTGGTGGTCTGTCCTAAGGACTCCTGTGGATCCCAGAACGTGGTATTTCCCTTTCCTGTAACATCTTTTGTGGTGACCACGAAGGGACATCAAAAGGCATAATCTCAATCCGTCTACTGGGCTACAGCTCCCCTCCTCCACGGAGGATGGCTGGGACTTGGCCTGAATCATGAAAACCGAACAGCCCCTTAGGTGGTGGCAGATGCTGCCCATGGGATCTGGCAGAGACCAGCTCTCTGGCCGTGAAGGAGCCAGCCGAGCCCGAGGCTTGTCTCTGCTGGCTCTCTCTCCTCCTTTCCCATCTTCTGGTTATATAACTCTATCTCTTTGGAACTGAGAAGATCCACGAGACAACCACCCAGACTTCCAAATTAAGACCACAGCATATAACTGGTGACCTGATTCCCCTCTATGGCTCCTCGAACCTGATTCCCCCTCGTTACTCATTCCCAGTCTCAGTCCAATTCTGGGACCTGGAACTGTGTTAGGGGGCCCAAGCAGGGGGCCCAAGGAAGTCCTCCACTAAATCTGTGGCCTGGCCCTCCCCGAGTGCTTCTCGGGACTCACGGTCTCATTGAACCCCTGAGTGGAAGTCACGAGCGGTCACTTTCCTGACGGGGGTCACAAACTTATATTCCCTAGACTACTTTGGATTTACAAAATCCATCACCCTGGATTTTCCCCTCCTCCTCCTCCTCCTCTCAACCCCTCCTAACTTCTTAGACTGTCTACTGGTCCTTGAGCCCCCTTGCCGACTTTGCCAACAGGTTGGGTGTTGCCTCTGTTTCATGGCTGTACAGAGGTATCCCTCTTCAGCCTCCCCTCAGGTCAAGACCTACCGTTACCCTGAGTTCCCGGCTGATTTTCACCTGGTTGAATGTTTGATCCGACATTGTTATGCTAGACATCATAAGGGTATCATCCTGACGGGAACTTTTTCCTTGTTTTACTAACATCACACCCCCTTGTGGCATTCCAGCCCTATCCTTCGGCTCTATCTGCTTCTTTTCTTCTTTTGCAGGATGATAAAGATTATTCCCTTAGCTGATTCAGGGCCTAGATCTCCTCCCTCTCTCTCTGAAGGATTTAGGCCTTGGGATTCTGGTTGCGTTTTCTCCTGCTGGCTCTTATTCCTCTCCTTAACTAACCTGGGGGCTATCCTTAGGCTTGCTGAACAGGCAGAGTTCAGGTGCTCACAGGGATCTCACTGCTGCCTTTGCCAAACAAACCCTTTTTTAAGGCCAGATGGCCACAAGCCCAGTTTGCCCTGCTTAATTAAACACCTCTTCTTCTGAATTCCCTACCCTGGAGTCAGGGGCCATCACAGATCCGGCCTATTATACTATCTTTTTAACTGCCATCAGAACTTAATTCCACAATACCCCCTTGAGGGGGTCCATCTACTGAAGTCCCTAGCTGTGCACTCCCATCTTATGTTTCTGGGATATAAGGGACACTAGGAGAGCACCAGGACAGTTAACTACCTTTTGGCCAGGATCTGTCAGACCCCTGTCTTATCACAAAATCTTAACCAAAAATAGGGTTGAATACAAGCACCCCGAAGGACTCCCCGTTAGAATGTACATTAGCTGACTGGGATAAATTTAGACAGGATGGCTTAAGAAAAAAGAAATTAATTTTCTTTTGCAATACTGCATGGCCCCAATACAAACTAGGGGACCAAGAGATCTGGCCAGAAAATGGGTCATTGAACTACAATAGCATCTTGAAGCTAGACCTATTTTGTAAAAGGGAAGGTAAATGGGGGGATGTCGTGTACATCTAAATGTTCATGACCCTATTCCAAGATCCAGATCTAAAAAAATCCTGCTGCGTATGCCTGGCTCACAACCCCTTCCAAGTGCCTTCTTCCTCCACAGGAGCCCAGTGTTTTAGATGATCCCTTTATGTGTCCACCTCCTTGAGGTCCACAACTGGTAACTCTTATCCCCCAGTTCTGAGGGGAGACAGTCTTCTGGACCATCTACCCCTAGCGCCTCATCTGGACTGCTGGAAATCCCACCACCTTCTCCCTCCAGCCCAGTCCTGTATCCTTCATTACTGGAGGTGAGTTCTGCCAGTACTACACAAAGTGAGGCTACCACTGGCCTCCCAATACCAAACTCTGTCCCTTAAGAGAAGTGCTGGCTGGTGACAGAAAAACAATCAGAGTCCATGTCCCTCTTCCTATGGCTGACCTAGTTACTTGCAAAGAGAAATTTGGACATTTTTCCAAGGACCCCAGTCAGTTTGTAGAGGAATTCACCAAGCTTACAATGTCCTATGAACTTACTTGGGATGACCTACAGGTCCTCCTTTCTATATGCTGCACCTTTGAAGAGAAAAGCTGGATCCTTGGTGCAGCCTGGGCACATGCCAACGAACTGGCAATGAGAAATCAAGGACATATAATCTACATTTCAGGAGGGGATGAAATCTCCAGCCAAGACCCCCTACCGGGACTTACAACAGGGAGGTAGAGGGCTTGAACACAAGAACCACATGATAACTTGTCTCATAGAAGGGATGAAAAGATATGTTGTTAAGCCTGTTAATTATGACAAAGTCAGAAAAGTAACACGGGAAAAAATGAGAATCCTGCCCTCTTCCAGGGCTGCCTGGAGGAAGCCTTTAGAAAATATACCAGTATTAATCCTGACATCCCAAAGGCCAAGTTCCAGTAAATACCCATTTTATCACTTAATCTGCCCCAGACATTAGGAGAAAATTACAGAAGGCAGCTGTGCGACCCCAAAACCCCATGTATTAGCTCATGGACTTGGCCTTTGGAATATTTAACAATAGAGATAAGGTTGAGGAAGCAAAGGATTCAGGGACAACAATGAAAGGCACAATTACTGGCGGCAGCCCTAGCCAGCCCCCACACCACCTCACGGTTACCCCCTCACTCCCTTGCACAAGCCCATGGTGGGGACAAGATCTAGAAAATCTGGATCAGAGCCACTGTCCCACTGAGAAGGGACCTGTTTTAAATGCAGCCATGAGGGCCACTGGAAGGATAAATGCCCCCTGTATGGAAAAAGTCCACCAGGACCCTGCCACATATGCAAATGAGAGGGCCACTTGAAATGGGACTGCCCCCACGAAGAAAGGCCAGCTATGCCATAGTCAGCCTGTAACAATTGTTGAGTCTGGAGCACTACCATCGAACACTTTTGCCCAAAAGGCCGAATGGATTGCCTGGATCAGAGCACTCCAGCTAGGAAAGGGATTAAGAATCAATATACAGCGAAAAGCAGCCCAGATGGCAGAGCAGAAAGACTCTGAGCTCACTTCCTCTCACAAGCACAGCAGAATCACAAATATCTGAAAAAACCACCATCGATGAAAAAAAACTGGAACCTACCAAAAAAGATCTAGAACTAAAGACATAAAGAAGGAACCACAACAAGATGGGTGGGAGGTGCAGACTCGCGATATAATCAAATCCCATACCCCCCAGGGGTGGGTGACCCACAAACTGGAAAATAATTATATTGCAGAGGTTCTCCCACAGGAGTGAGCGTTCTGATCCTCACATCATGCTCCTCAGCCCAGGGGTCCAGCATGGGGAAGAGGAGTCCCCAGAGCATTTGGCTTTGAAGGCCAGAGAAGCTTAATTATAGGAGCCCCATAGGACTCGGGAAAATAGAGACTTCAACTTAAAGGGCACACACAAATTCTCATGCACACTAGGACCAAGGGCGAAAGCAGTAATTTGATAGGAGCCTGGGCCAGACCCTCCTGTTGGTCTTAGAGAGTCTCCTGCAGAGGTGGTGGTGGGGTGACTGCAGCTCAATATGGGGACATAGACACTTGTGTCAGACATACTGGGCAACATTCAACCATGTGAACAAAGGGGCTGCCATCTTGACTCATTACACCAAGACCTGGCCACATCCAACTGGCACAAGGGCTGGGATGCCTCAGGCCAAACTAACTGGAAGGGACACAGCCCCACCCATCAGCAGCCAGGCTGCCTAAAGACTAAAGAGCTCACAGCCACCTCTAGATATGCCCCTAGATACAGCCCTACCCACCAGAGGGCCAAGACCTAGCTCCACTCACCAGGGGACAGGAACCAGCTCTTCCCACCAGGAAGCCTGAACAAGCCTCTAGACCAGCCTCACCCACCAGGGTGCAGACACCAGGAGAAAACTATTACCCCACACTGCAGACCAGATGCTACACTAGGACTAGCTGGGCCCTGGCCTTGCCCACTAGCAGGAAAATGCAACTTTTGGGATACCTTGGGTCCCATACCCAACACCCAACTGTGTCCGGAATTGCCGCCCCCCCCCCGCCCCCTCAACAATCTGAAATAAGCTCTGGGATCTCTGGGCCCCACAGCCAGACTCCAGGAACCAGCTCTGCCTGCCAGTAGTCCAGCAGTAACCCCAGGATCTGGCTTCACCTGCCAGAGGGTAGGCAACAGCTCCAGAGTCTTTGGGACTCTGACTCCACCCACCAGTGAGCCAGCACTAGCCCCATGGTCCCCTAGGATTCTGCAACCAGCCATCTTATGACCATGCTGCACTGAACAGCAGGCAGCAGTATCCGCACAAGGCAGGGCCTGGCAACCAATAGGACTAGGGGCCAATCAAGGCTACCAGAATGCCCACAGTCAGCCCACCACAACAGAAGGACCCACACAGACTTCTTTGGGGGAACCCCTAGAGCATACAACTTGGGTGACGACAGGGGAGTACACTGCTGGGATGCATAGGATGCCTCCTAAAGAGGGCCATTTCTCCAAGATTAAGAAACGTAACTAATCTATCACATACATAAAACTACAACTAGCAACTTAGACAAAATGAGGTGGTGGAGGAATATGTTCCAGATGAAGGAACAAAATAAAACCCCAGAAGAAGAACTAAGTGAAGTGGAGATAGGCAATCTACCCAAGAAAGTGTTCAGAGTAGTGATAATAAAGATGATCAAAGAACTTGAGAGGAGAATGGATGCACAGAAGGAGCAGTTACAAGTTGTTTTTTTTTTCTATGCTGTGGTTTTTATTTTATTGAGATATAATTGACATATAACATTACATTAGTTTCAGGTGTACAACATGAATAGATACATGTCTATATTGTGAAATGATCATCAAAGTCTGGTTAACATCTATCACCATACATAGTTACAATTTTTTTCTCTTGTGATGAGAACTTTCAAGATTTGCTCTGTGACTTTTAACTATCTTTGCTGGGGCCACAACTTCTACCAAGAGTCTGATAGCTGAGTTATGACTTAAAATTCCAATTTTAATGGTTTTCCTCTCTTTCCCAGTGTGGAATGTGTTGAAAAAATAGGCCACGTTCCTCTGCCCAATGTCACATACAACTTCTTCCCTTGCTGACTGGGGGTTTCTAACATTTTTCCAATGAGAACAGGGTGAGGAAGGCATGGTGGTAAAAACAAGTTTTTAACAAAGAGTTAGAAAGCATGAAGAACAACCAGAGATGAAGAATACAAAAACTTAAATAAAACTACAGTAGAAGAAATCAATAGTAGGCTAAATGATTCAGAAGACTGGATCAGTGAGCTGAAAGACAGAATAGTGGAAATCATTGCCACTAAACAGAAAAAAGAAAAAAGAATGAGGGCTTCCCTGGTGGCACAGTGGTTAAGGATCCACCTGCCAATGCAGGGGACACGGGTTCAAGCCCTGGTCTGGGAAGATCCCACATGCCACGGAGCAACTAAGCCCGTGTGCCACAACTACTGAGCCTGTGCTCCAGAGCCCGTGAGCCACAACTACTGAAGCCCGTGCACCTAGAGCCCGTGCTCTGCAACAAGAGAAGCCACTGCAACGAGAAGCCTGTGGACCGCAACAAAGAGTAGCCCCTGCTCACTACAACTAGAGAAAGCCCGCGTGCAGCAATGAAGACCCAATGTAGCCAAAAATAAATAAGTAAAATAAATAAATAAAATAAATAAGTTTAAAAAAAAAATGAAAAGAAATGAGGACAGTTTAAGAGACTGCCTAGGATAATATCAAGTGCACTAATATTCACATTATGGGGTCCCAGAAGGAGAAGAGCCAGGGAAAGGGCCTGAGAAAGTATTTGAAGAGATAATAGCTGAAAACTTCCCTAATCTGGGGAAAAAAAAGAGTCACCCAAGTCCAGGAAGCACAGAGTCCCATACAGGATTAACCCAAAGAGGGACACACTAAGTTACACTGTAATCAAAATGAGAAAAATTAAAGATAAAGAGAGAATACTAAAAGCAGCAAGGGGAAAGCAACAAATAATCTACAAGGGAACTCCCATAAGGCTATCAGCTGATTTTTTAGCAGAAGATCTGCAGGCCAGAAGGGAGTGGCATGATATATTTACAATGAAGAAAGGAAAAATATCAAGAAACAAGAATAGTCTACTCAGCAATCCTCTGATTCAGATTTCATGGAGAAATAAAAACTTTACAGACAAGCAAAAGCTAAAAGTATCCAGCACCACCAAACCAGCTCTACATCAAATAAGGAAATTATCTAGGCAAAAGAGAAAAGGCCATAACTAGAAATGGGAAAATTACAGACTGAAAAATTTCACCAGTTTAGGCAAACATACAATAAAGGTAGGAAATCATCCACACACAAAGCTAGTAGGGAGGTTAAAAGACAAAAGTGGTAAAATCATCTGTATCCAAAATAAGCAGTTAAGAGATACGCAAAACAATTAAATGTAAAATATGATATCAAAAAGAGTAATCATGAGGGGAGAAGAGTACAAATGCAAGGTTCTAAAAAAACATTTGAAATTAAGAAATCAGCAACTTAAAACAATTATGTATGTATAGACTACTATACAAAAACCTCATGGTAAGTGCAAACCAAGACTATAATAGATCTACACACAAAAAAGGAAAAGGAATCCAAACATAACACTATAGATAGCAAATCAAAAGAGAAGGGAACAAAAAATGGAAGGGGGAAAAAAAAGACCTACAAAAAGAAATCCAAAATAATTAACAAAATGGCAATAGGGACATACATATTAATAATTACATTAAATGTAAATGGACTAAATGCTGCCTACAAGAGACTCACTTCAGATCTAGAGACACACACAAACTGAAAGTGAGGGGATGGAAAAAGATATTCCACATGAATGGAAATCAAAAGAAGGCTGGAGAAGCAATACCTATATCAGACAAAATAGTCTTTAAAGTAAAGACTGGTACAAGAGACAAAGAAGGACACCACATAGTGATCAAGGGATCAATCCAAGAAGAAGATATAACAATTGTAAATATATTCAATATATGCACCCAACATAGAAGCACCTCAATATATAAGGCAAATGTTAGCAGACATAAAAGGGGAAATTGACAGTAACACATCCGAAAGCAGCAGAATGCCCATTCTTTTCAAGTGCACATGGAACGTTCTTCAGGATACATCACATGCTAGGCCACAAAATGAACATCAGTAAATTTAAGAAAATGAAAATCATATCAAGCATCTTTTCCAACCACAACACGATGAGTCTAGAAATCAACTACAATAGAAAAACTGCAAAAAAGTCTAAAAAATATGCTCCTAAACAATAAATGGATCACTGAAGAAATCAAAGAGGAAATTTAAAAATACTTAGAGGTAAATGACAATGAAAACATGACAATCCAAAACCTATGGGGCACTGCAAAAGCAGTTCTAAGAGGGAAGTTTATAGAGATACACGCTTACCTCAGAAAACAAGAAACATCTCAAATAGACAACCTAACCTTACACCTAAAACAACTAGAGAAAGAAGAACAAAATCCAAAGTTAACAGAAAGAAAGAAATCATAAATATCAGAGCAGAAACAATTCAAATAGAGACTAAAAAAAAAGATCAATTAAACTAAAAGTTGATTCTTTGAAAAGATAAAAATGTTGAAAAACCATCAGCCAGATTCATCAAGAAAAAAAAGGGAGAGGGCCCAAATAAAATCAGAAATGAAAATGGAGAAGTTGCAATGGACACAACAGAAATACAAAGGATCATAAGAGACTATTATAAGCAACTATACGCCAATAAAATGGACAACCTAGAAGAAATGGACAAATTCTTAGAATGATACAATCTCCCAAGATTGAATCAGGAAGAAATAAAAATACAAAGAGACTGATTACCAGTACTGAAATTGAATCAGTAATTTAAAAACTCCCAACTAACAAAGGTCCAGGACCAGATGGCTTCACAGGTGAATTCTACCAAACATTTAGAGAAGAGTTTAACATTTAACCTCCTCAAACTATTCCAAAAAATTGTAGAGGAAGGAACACTTCCAAACTTATTCTATGAGGCCACCATCACCCTGATATCAAAACCTTCAAAGATATCACACAAAAAGAAAATTACAGGCTAACATCACTGATGAACATTGATGCAAAAATCCTCAACAAAATACTAGCAAACTGAATCCAATAATACCTTGAAAGGATCATATATCATGATCAAGTGGGATTTATCCCAGAGATGCAAGGACTTTTCAATATCCACAAGTCACTCAATGTGATACACCACATCTACAGATTGAAGAATAAAAACCATATGATCATCTCAATAGATGCACAAAAGGTTTTGATAAAATTCAACAACCATTTATGATAAAAACTCTCCAGAAAGTGGGCATAGAGGGAACATACCTCAACATAATGAGTTCCATATACAACAAGCCCACAGCTAACATCATACTCAAGAGTAAAAAGTTGAAACATTTCCTCTAAGATAAGGAACAAAGCAAGGATTCCCACTCTCGCCACTTTTATTCAACATAGTTTTGGAATTCTTAGCCACAGCAATCAGAGAAGATAAACAAATAAATGTATCCAAATTGGAAGGGAAGAAGTAAAATTGTCACTGTTGGCAGATGACATGACACTATACATAGGAAATCCTAAAGACTCCACCAGAAAACCACTAGAGCTCAATGAATTTGGTAAAGTTTCAGGATACAAAATTAATATACAGAAATCGGTTGCATTTCTAGACACTAACAATGACATACCCGAAAGAGAAATTAAGGAAACAATCCCATTTACCACTGCACCAAAAAGAATTTAATACCTAAGAATAAACCTAACTTGAGGAGGCAAAAGATCTGTACTCTGAAAACTGTAAGATGCTGATGAAAGAAACTGAAGATGACACAAACAGATGGAAAGATATACCATGTTCTTGGATTGGGAGAATTAATGTTGTTAAAATGACCATACTACCCAAGGCATTCTATGGATTCAATGCAATCACTATCAAATTACCAATGGCATTTTTCACAGAACTGGAACAAAATATTTTAAAATTTGTATGGAAACACAAAAGATTCCGAATAGCCAAAGCAGTCTTGGGAAAGAAGAACAGAGCCAGAGTCAGCTGGCTCCCTGACTTTCATACTACAAAGCTACAGTAATCAAAACAGTACAGTACTGGCACAAAAACAGACACACTCCCTCAATGGAACAGGATAGAAAGCCCAGAAATAAACCCACACATATATCATTAATTAATCTATGACAAAGGAGGCAAGAATGTACAATGGAGAAAAGATAGTCTCTTCAATAAGTGGTGTTGGGAAAACTGGACAGCTACATGTAAAAGAATGAAATTACAACACTCTCTAATGCCATATAGAAAAATAACCTAAAAATGGATTAAAGATCTAAGTGTATGATCAGATACTATAAAACTCATAGAGGAAAATGCAGGCAGAGCACTCTGACATAAATTGCAGTAATATTTTTTTGGATTCGTCTCCTAGAGCAATGCAAGTAAAAGCAAAAATAAACAAATGGGACCTGATTAAACTTAAAAGCTTTTTCAAAGCATAGGAAACCATAAACAAAACAAGATGACAACCTACAGACTGGAATAAAATATTTGCAAACAATGCGACTGACAAGGGATTAATTTCCATATACAAACAGCTCATACAGCTCAAAATAAAAAAAATACAAAACCAAACAACCCATTCAAAAACTGGGGAGAAGACCTAAATAGACATTTGTCCAAAGATGACATCCAGATGGCTACAGGCACATGAAAAGATGCTCAACATAGCTAATTATAGGAGAAATGCAAGTCAAAACTACAATGGGGTATCACATCACATCAGTCAGAATGGCCATCATCAAAAAGTCTACAAGTAATCATTGCTGGAGAGGGTTTGGAGAAAAGTGAACCCTCCTACACTGTTGGTGGTATTGTAAGCTGACATAGCCACTGTGGAGAACAGTGTGGAGGTTGCTTAAAAAATAAAAATAGAGTTACCATATGATCCAGCAATCCCACTCCTGCACATGTATCTGGAAAAGATGAAAACTCTAATTTGAAAAGATACATGCAATGTTCTTTGCAATTGCAATTGCTGCAATGTTCATAGCAGCAATATTTACAATAGCCAAGACATGGAAGCAACCTAAATGTCCATCAACAGGTGAATGGATAAAGATATGATATGTATAATATATATATTCAGTGGAATATTACTCAGCCATAAAAAGGGTGAAATAATGTTATTTGCAGCAAAATGGATGGACCTAGAGATTATTATACTAAGTGAAGTAAGTCAGAGAGAGAAAGACAAATATCAATATGATATCACTCATATGTGGAACCAAAAAAATGATACAAATGAAATTATTTAGAAATCAGAAGTTGACTCACAGACATAGAAAATAAACTATGGTTACCAAAGGGGAAGGGGGGTGGGTGGCAGAAATTAGGAATTTGGGATTAACAGATACACACTACTATATATAAAATAAATAAATAACAAGGACCTACTGTATAGCACAGGGAACTATATTCAGTATCTTGTAATAACCTATAAAAGAATCCAAAAAAGAATATATATGTATATATATAACTGAATTACATTTCTGTACACCTGAAACATTGTAAATCAACTATACTTCGATTAAATAAAAAAGAATTTTGTTAGGAATTGATGTTAAATTTTATCAAATGCCTTTTCAACATCTATTGACATGATCATATTTTTTCTTCTTTGTGTTATTAGCATAGTGAATTATGTTAATAAGTTTCCTAATATTTAAAAAAAAGAATCAATATACATTTATTGATTCCAAGTAAGGATTTCTAGTGCTACTTGCCCATGCTGCCACACTGAAAGAAAGGGACTACTAATAGCTAAAGTGTCCCCTATAAAACACCAGTTAGAAATTCTAGAACTCCTGTAAGTGGTCCAGCTTCCAAAGGAGGTTGCAGTCATTCATTGCAGAGGTCACCAAAGGGTCAACACCTTTCTTATAAGGGGAAATGTCCTGGCCGACAAGGCCGCTAAGACTGCAGCCAAAGAACAGCCAGCCCTGCAAGCTGCAGCTCTCATACCTGACACTCCACCCTTCCCAACTGTGCCATCTTTTACACCTGAAGAAACTGAGTGGGTTAAATACAGGGGACTGGAAAGAGACCTCTCAGGATGGCAGACAGAAGATGACAAGCTTCTCATTGCTGGGGCTGAGCAATGGAACATAATTAAGCACTCCCACAAATCTTCCCACTGAGGGTGGGACTCCCTACTCAAACTGTTTACTCAAGTGTTCCTCGGTGAAGGACTGTCCCAAACTATTAAAAATGTCAACAGGGTTTCTAAGCTTTGTGCCCGCAGTGACCAGGAAGCCTCCACCCCTAACTTGGCCCATACAACATTGGTGAACCTATCCAGGGAAAGATTGGCAAATGGGCTTTACCTAGATGTCCCCATGTAGGGGATGAAAATACCTATTGGTATTCAGAGACACTTTTACAGGGTGGATAGAAGCTTTCCCTGCTAGAACTGAAAAGGCAATAGAAGTATCCAAATTTCTGCTTAAATAGATAATTCCAAGATTCGGGTTACCCAAAACTTACAGAGTGATAATGAACCTTCCTTCACTGCCAAGGTGACCCAACAGGTTTCCTCAGCTCTAGGTACTCACTACCACCTCTAATGCTCCTGGAGGCCCCATCCCTCAGGCGAGGTAGAAAAAGCAAATCATGTTCTAGAAAGAACGCTGGCTAAACTATGCCAAGAGACTTCAGAAACCTGGGTCTCCCTGCTGCCTGTAGCCCTCTACAGACCAGGATGGCCCCAAAGGGAATTTTAAAACTTAGCCCCATTGAAATGACCTATGGAAGGCCCTTTTTGACTTCAGATCTCTTGTTTGATGAGGAAACCCACCAACTGGTCTCCCACATTGAAGCCAAATTGAAAGGGCCCTCCAAGAATAAGGAAACAAAGTGCTGCCTACCCCCCACAAAAGAAAAGGTCGAAGTCTCCATCCAGTCAGGGGACTCTGTCCTACAAAAAACTTGGAAGGAAAGGTCCCCTGAGGACCAGCTACAACCAAAATGGAAGGGATAACACCATTATCAAGTGTTACTAAGTACCCAACTGCTGTCAAGCTACCGAGAATTTCTAGCTGGGTACATCTGTCTAGAATAAAACGTGTAACTTATAAGTCCCAAAAGGAACCAGAAGAGCTATGAGCCAGTGGAAGACCTCAGATACCTGTCCCAGAGAATAGGTGACTTCACCTGGCTGTGGTGGGCTGGCCTAGTAATCCTTGTGTTTTTAACTATCATGCTCTGATTCTGCTGCTTTTCAGAACCCCCTCCCCCTCATAAATATCTTCTTTGCCCCTGCTGGGTCTGAGAAAAAAATGTAGTAATACGATGTCAAAAGCCATGATACTCCTAGTAGCACTTCTCACGATGGTCACAGCTCAGGGGGAATGGGAAAATAATGCTTTAGTAAACATATCTAAAATAGTTGCCTAAGGAGAAAAACTAGTTAATTGTTGTTGGGCCTGCCATAAAAACTCTGGCTTACAACAATCATTTATAGGCACAAATAGGTACATGGATACCCCACCTCCCCTGCCACTGATAGGAGCGCCATGGGCAATACCCTCATCAGGCCCAATACCTTGCCTGTGTTTAACTCTTTTTAAAAAGGTGACATAACTTTTCCATTAATCATGGATACTTTTGTTACCCAGAAAACCAGTCAGGCTTCCAAGGCCACACCTCTTATGGTTCTTTTGGCTATGGTGAGCCTCTTTGGAACAATCCCTGGCTACCAGATGGTAATATCACTGCAGTGTTTTGGAATCCAGACCCACACTGCATTCCCATGAATGCCTCCACTCTGTGTGCTTATAATAAAGCCTAGACTGAAGGTGCCTATGGGATAGGGATGAAATGGACTAAAAATTGGGCTAAAAATTGTCGGGCTCTATGGAAATGGTGGGTAAAACCTCTTACATCAGTATCTCATCTAAGCCAAGGGCATGGAATACTCCTGAACTTAACTATTTTGTATATACTAATGGGCCCCTGTCCCCACATTGTGTTCACAACTTGTCCCTTCCATGGATCCAGACAGCGGCTTCCTTGTTAAATTCTTCTGTTCCCAGATCTCTTGCTGCACCTTCAGGATATGGCTGGCTATGTGGCACTCCCCAGAATGAGGGCCCAAAGACAAGTGCACCCCAGGGGAAATTTGGCCCCTATGTAAATGCTTATCCTCATATCAATAACGTGTGGCACCGGAGAGCCTGTACATGAGAACATTTGGTCCTACTCACAGTCACAATACATAATACTAATCAATATCATCCCAGGAGGGCCACTGGATTAATATTGGCAGGAATAGGACTGGCAGGGGATTGTCAGCTCCATGGGGTGGCTTTGCCTACCATGAGGTAACCCTAGAAAACCTAACCAACACTTTAGAGAGATTAAGCACCGACCACGGGAGATGCCCTAAAAAGACTTTCAACTGCTTTAAACTCATTGGCCAGTGTGGTCATGGACAATAGATTGGCCTTGGATTATTTGCTGGCTGAGCAGGGTGGCATTTGTGCAGTCATAAACGAAACCTACTGTACCTACAGCAATAAGTCAGGCCAGATCAAGATGGACAACAAAAAGATTTATGAACAAGCATCATGGTTACACTGCTACAACCAGGTCAGACCCTAATACCATCTGGTCCACCATTAAGAGCGCCCTCCCTAGCCTTACTTGGTTCCTGCCCCTCCTGGGCCAGTAACGATCATGCTCCTATTCCTCCTCTTTAGACCCTGTGTCTTTAACCTCTTGGTAAAGTTTGTGTCTTTCAGGTTACAACAGTTCCACATCAAAATGATGGCTATGCGAGGACTCCAGCCCATACTGCCCTCCGACTTAGAACAAGAAGCTGTCCTGCCCCTGGGATTCCTAGACCAGGCATCCAGAGATATTTACTCCCTGACAGGCAGGGTCGACACCCCTACTCATCCCTGAAGCAGCTACAGAAGATGGAGTGTCGCCCCTCTGCTTCTCATAAGAATATGGGAGTAAAATCTCTGAGGAGGGAATGAAACAGGAGGGAAAGGGGCAGGACACAGCTGCTAGATAAATGAAGAGGGGGATCAGTCCTTGGGATGCGATAAAGACCGGCTGGAACCAGCTGAAACCAAGTTGGCTTTGAGAATAGTCTGGTCATTATACTTTCATTGTAATACTAAAAATCACTCCCCCTTATGCCACGACAGTTCCGAGGGGGACAATAAAAGGCCAAAAAATGGGCAGTGGCCCACTTCCTGGGAAATTTCCTCTCTTACCTGAAACAGCAAGAATATTCCTCCCACTTGTTAGCAGTATGAAATTAGCCCATAAAAACCAACAACCCCATTCCCTGGGGCCACTCTTACTTTCTGAGATGGTCCCCATTCTGCCTGTGGAGTGTGTATCCCTCTGAATAAACTTGCTTTCACTTTTCTTCGGCTTGCTCTTGAAATATTTCCTGGGCGAAGCCAAGGACCGTCACTTGGTGGTCCGTCCTAAGGACTCCTGTGGGTCCCAGGACATGACATTTCCCTCTCCTGCCACGAAGGTCAGCGCCTCAATTTGAGGGTTGTGAAATCTGGAGGGAGGATGCAAGGTAGGGGTCTGTCTTTGTTGTCTTTTGTTCAGGGCTGGAGTTTTTGGATTAGTTTTGGCTGAATGACTAACCAGCTGGCAGACCTTGGCAAATGCCTTAAGGGCTTCACCTGTAAAATGGAGCTGGGGAACAAGTCTGAGGGCTCTACCAAAGTTAAAGTGAAGTAGACAGGAGTAGGAAAAGGTGGCTCGTTGCCGGGTTTCTTCAGCGTGTCATGGGCCCAAAGTGTGTTGGCACCTCCGTGCGCTAGAAAGCCGTCTCAGAGCGGGCCTGATGGTGCCACTCTGAGCCCCCGTTTGCTCTTCCTCTGGCATTCCCAACCCTGGAAACAGAATCCGGCAGGGCCCCGACTTCTCCCCACTCACCCATGACAACAAGTCTTACAAAATCCGCGGATTCTACCTCCCAAATTTACATTGAATTGTCTCATCCTCTCTTTCGCTTTGCCCAGAAAAGACTTACCTTATCTCTTGGCTGGAGTCTTCATCTTTCTGACGGTCGGCTTAAACCTTTCTTTGTCACCGACCTTCCTGAGTCAATCCCCAACAAGGGTCCTCCTTCCTGGTATCCTTCGAGCAAATAACGAGACCAAATCTGGTTCAGAAGCAAAGGAAACTTTCTTCTTCGATCAGAGAACGGAGCGGCGCGCGCTCCCGCTCTAAAGCATACTCTGCGCATGTTCCCCACGCTCTTTCGGAGAGGCCGTGGGTGGGGCTACTTTATTCCAATCTCCTCAGCGGGGAGGGGGCTGGGTTCTCGCCTGTTGGGCGCAGCTGTGCTGCTCAGGCTCCAGATCGCAGTGCCTGGGGCAGCGTCTCTGCGCACGGCCCGCTGCCGCCATCTTGGATTGAGTGTCGCGAGTGGCGCTTCGCTGCGCTGCTGGGAGCTGAGGTGCCGGCACTCGGAGCTCTGGTCCCACGTGCCTGGGGCAAGGCATCTACTTGCAGCCCCTTATGGGGAAGTGAACCGAGACTAAGCACAAAGGATTAAAAAAAGGTAAGACTTTATTTCATTACCCAGTTTCTATTTTTATTTCCTGGGAATTATTAATGGGCTTTGCCGGTGACCAATCCCTCCTCTTTGTCCGGCTTCTCATTCTTGAGGGGTGCTGAGGGGCCGCGGCGGTGGTCTGGCTTATGTAACTGCTTCTTGCTGAGTTTGGGCGTCATCATAACCTCGGGTAGAGGACCAGAACTTCTCCCTAGCCACCTTTAGGTATGTTTGTCATCAGGCCTTGGCCCTAACTGTTCATATTCCTGAGTGACTGCCATTTGTCTAACCTTTTGGAGACAAAGGACATAAGACAATTTAAGATACATGGCTCAGATGTCAGCAAGAGAACGATGGTTATTAAGGGGCACAGGAAAGTGGAAACCAAATGACGCTGGGGAGGGCCTGTTTTACCCTGCTCCACATTTGTTCGGCAAGGTTAGACTGGCTGGCTTCTGTTAGCCAAGTTGCTTTTTCTAGTAGCCTGTCTGCACTTTCTCCAGTCAGGCCACTTGCATTGATATAAAAGCAAATTGACACGTTGGCCAGTGCACAGACCCCTTCCTGATCAGCTAACATAATCTAGGGCAATTTGGTTATCTAGGACCATCCTAGCCAGTGAGTCAACAGATTTGCGTATGGGGTTTAAAGGTTTGGTCTGCTTTACACGTCAAGTTGTTTTCTAATAGTTTGAAGTCGAGGCCAGTCTCAGTGGATACTGTCACCACTGTGGCTGCTACCTTTTTTAGGGTGACAGTGTTATATGCAGTTCCCCCAGCCAGGGTCACTAGTACCCCAATGAGTGCAATGACTCCTGCGATTAGTAGTCTTGTGGCTCTTTTGGAGTGTTATGGCTTCTTCGTGTGGGTAGTGGGTCGCTTGTAAACTCCAACTAAGATTGGATGTGGTCCCACAGTTCTCATGGTGACACAGCCCCTCACCTTAGTACTGTCTAAGCATTGGATGCCCAGCCCCTCTTTGAGTTTGGGGGCTTACCCAAGAACATGTATCCTCTTTGTAAGCACAGCGACCCTGGGCCATTGGCTTGAGTCCTCGAAGCGTCGGTGCTCTGGTTTTTCATCTACTGAAGTATCTCTAGGACTCCATTGGGGCACCCAGGTACCAAACTCAACTGTTTTCCCTTGTTGGATCACCTGATTCACATATTGTTCGTGCTGTTGGTCCATAAGTGTCTCAAGTGGGACCAGCTGCTTCAACTTGTTTACAGTTTATCACTGGCTGGGAGGAAGGTGGTATTTAGTAGTTCCCCCTTGGTTATTGAGTTTCCTCTTAAAAATGTCTGATTCTCCTTTCCTGTTTCAGGTTGGGCATGACAGATCCAACAGTCAGTGAATTTCCATTGTCCTGAATATCTCTGGTCACACTGTAGAGGAAATTTGTTTGCCATGGGGCGACAGTGGGGGTGAACATTTTAATGCCCAAGATGGGAAAAGTATAAAGGAACTATAGGGCCCTCATTTTGTCCTGGGGGTACAAAGAAGACTCAGCACAATGGCAGCAGTTACCATGGTATCTTGCGGACTGCTGGTTTTCTGGGTTTTTAGGTAAACATAATTTCCAGGCCAGAAGGGGTGTAGGGCCAGGTCAGTGGGTGTGGGCAGCACCTGATTACCTATTCTGTGAGAGCTTTCATGGTTTCTCCTTCCTGGAGGGCATACTTGAGTTGTTCCATTTTAAGGGGGTTAAGGTATCCCTTTTCTTGGGCTTAGGGAATGGGCCTAACATACATGAGTTCAAATGCACTTAACTTTAATTTATCCCTTGGGGCAATCAGAAGCAACTTAATCCAATTTTCTTGAGTTTCCTTACATAGCTTGGCTAAGGCCCGTTTCAAGGTTTGATTGAATCTCGACTTTTCCTGATGATTGGGGTCTCCAGGCTAAGGACAAGGTCCGTTTTATGCCCAGGGCACTCGTTCACTTGAGACACAAATGCTGGACCATTATCACTTTGTCGGGATTCTGGGAGTCCAAACCGGAAGATTATTTCTTTTAGTAATGCCTTAGCCACTCCAGCTGCCATTTCAGTTCTATCAGGGAATGCTTCTGTCCACCCAGAAGATGTGTCTACTAGCACCAAGAGATAGCTGAAATTGCCCAGTACTCTCAGTATGACAGTGAAATCAATCCGCCAGTCTTCTCCAGGATATGTCCCTCTGGTCTGAAACATTTAAGATCTTCCCTTTTCTAAGCGCTAAGACTTGGGTGAGGGCTATCAGCTCTGCCTTCTGGGCAGGAGTCCCTAAGGCTAGGCTTCTTGCGTCTATGACTTGGGTCTGAGAGGTTACTGAGTATCCTGCCAGCCTTCTCCCCTCCCTCAAAAAACTACTCCCATCTCTGAACCATTCCTTTTCCAGTGTTTGGGAGAGTTTCATTTCCTAGGTCAGGGCAACTGGAATAGGCTGTGTCTTTTCCTTCTATTTAATCGTGTTCCAAGGGCCCTGTTTCTGTAGGTAGTAAGGTGGCAGAATTTAGTGTGTGACAGATTTTTATAGTAACCACTGGGTTGTCTAATGGCTCTATGAATGCCCGTTCTTAGGCCTTCCCTGATACCCCCCAAATTTTGCAACTCTTGTGACCGAGTTTGCCAGAACCAAGTAAGTGGCACTGGTGTCGACTAAGAATTCAACAGGCTTCCCCCCGTGTCCAGTGTCAGCCAGGGTTCCTCAGGAGTAAATTGGAGTACCAGCTTGGGAGCCCCCTGATCCCATCATTTTCCATTGATTCGGACCATCTGCCTTCGAGGGTAGTGGCTGGGATCTGCCATTCCCATCCCCCTTTGGGACTCTTCCAGTGTTCCTCTTGGTTACTTAGGGCACACTGATTGGGTCCTAGTTTCCTTGGCTGGCTACCCCTGGATGGGGGCTAAGGGTCCTCATCAAAGTTGAGAGTCTCCGTGGGCAGTTAGTCCAGATTCCCATGCCAACCAGTTGCCACTGGAGGGCAATAGCCAGTAGGTGGGCTTGCTTCCAGGTCTTTTTATCCTCTGACTTCTCCTCCTCCTCCTCAGTTATTAAAGGTTGTGGTAGGGAACCTTGACCAGGTGAGAGAGATGGATATCTGGTTCTATTGGGTTGGTCTAAAAGTTCACTCAGGATGTTACGGAAAAACCTGAACGAACTTTTTGGCCGGCCCAAAAGTTTTAATTTCTCAAGTTTAAGCCTAATGTTGGGGGCACTTTGGGAAATGAAATACAACCTCAGGTTTGCATCCCCTTCCAATGACTCAGGGTCATTGGTAGTATAGATTCAGAGGCATTCCCTGAGACACTCTAGGAATGCCGAAGCGTTTTCCTTTAGCTCCTGATTAATTTCCTTTATCTTATTCCCATTGACAGATGTCTTTCCTGCTGCCTGGATTCCCTTTAGGATCATATTTTTATAATGGGTCAGCCTCTGTCTTCCACTCCCTGCTCCATTGTCTTGGCGGTCCCAGTTGGATTTGTTATCTGGGACCGCTTGAGTCCCCAGTCTGAAAATAGCGTGACCTGCATTGTTTCTGTTCTCTTTGTCTGCTTCCTCTTGGGCTTTTAAAAAGACTGTGGACTTTTCTTCCCCTATTAGGAGTACATTGAGGAGGCTCTGGATGTCAGCCCAGGTGGGGTCATGGGTCTGAATGATTCCCCTAATCAGATTCAGGACCCCTCTGGATCGTCCCTCAATGCCTTACAATGACATTTTCCCAACTACCGAGGGGGCGGTTAGAGTGATTTTTTTGGTATGAAAATGCCATAAGATTTGACCCAAATAAGATTTCCAGTTTGGGAAATTTGGAACCGGCACCAAACTCTTAATGGATTCCTCAAGAGACCCAAATAGGCATGGGCTCTGATACAGTTGGGGATTTCCCTTGAATTTATAACAGCCTGTGCTTGAACTAGTCAGTCCTTCCTCAGTCAGAATGTCCCACAGGAGGTTAGACGGGACTGCCTCCAGGCCAGAGCAGCTTAGCTGAGGCGGAAGTCTTCTCTTTCCTCCATTCAGCCAAAAAGGAGAAGTTTTCAGACCTCCCGGTGAAGGGCTAAAAACAAGATTCCCACAGTGCTCCCCAGATCACCAGGGCAGCTGGAATGCTGTGCTGTTACCTGGAGGAGAGCCCGTGGAACCTCAGTCAATCAAGAATCACCCAAGCTTTGCCTCACAAGCGGAGCGGGGAGGAGAGGTCAGATGGTGGGTGTTGTGTTTCCTGTTCTTGCCAGCAGCTCACAGGGATTCCTGAAAATGGGCGTCCTGGTCTTGAGAGTGGCTCACAGGGCTCCCCAGCCCACTTCAGAGAAACTAGCTCTGACAGGAAGAGGTCAGGTCACCGGTCACATATTTACCTTGGGACCATTTCACACTCAGGCAACCTTGGTGCCTTTTCCTGAACTTGGACGGAGCATCCTTGTTCTAATTTGTCAGGTGGCCCTCATTACCTGGACCTTTTCCTGGTCTTGCCTCTTGGCTCACGGGGCTGGCCAGTTTCCTTTACCAAACCGAAAGTGACTGTGGAGAATGCTACTGCTGACCCCCGGAGGTGGGCAAGGAGGACAAAATCCCTGGTGCGGCCACTACTGCCTGGTACAGGGGTCCATAGGACAGCACTACTGGTGAGACAGTGGGCAAGACTGCTGTGGCTCCCTCTCATCCCCACGTCCTCACGGTCCCCGGGCGTCGGACACTGCAGGAAGTCCAGCCAGCGGCAGCGGACAGACGTGTGTGAGTTTCAGTCTCTGATCCCCAGTGATGCCACAGTATGATTCCCTTAAGAGGGTGTGGTCCAGATGATGCTGCAGGCTGCGCTGTGTGTGCACCACACCCGGGTATTGGGTTGCTGGGCAGAGTTGCTCTGAATTCAGCTGGAGGCTGCCACCGTTCGACCCCATCAGAGTGTACTCAGAGATCAGAGTCAGCCATCCTCATGTGAACCTCCCAAAGCTTCCGCCATCCTCCCGCTGGAGCCGGGGCGAGCCTGGAGCCTAGTGGGTAGGTGCAGGCCAAAAGGCCATGGTCTGTTCCTTCATGGTCACCAAAATTTGTTACCAACCCTTTAGAGTCGGGCGCCAACAAGGGTGCTCCTGCTTGTCGTCATTCGAGCCACTAGAATGAGACCAAGTTTGGTTCAGAAGCAGAGGAAAGTTTTATTCTTTGATGAAAGAATGGAGAGGTGTGAGCTCGAGCTCTAAAGTACACACTCTCTGGAACAGGCCATTGGTGGGGCTGCTTTATAGGGTTCTTCTCTGTCGACAGCCTGAGGGGCAGAGTCCTCAAGGGTCAGGTGCAGTCATGTTGCTTGCAGAGCTCCAGAGTGAAGTACTGGGTGCAGCATTTCTGCACATGGCATGCCAAGTTGGGGTGTTGGGTGCAGTAGTTCTATGCTGGGAACGCTAATCTGACGTGTTAGGTGCAAGGCCTCTGCATATGACATCTTATATGCAAGTGAGACTAGACTAAGCACAGAACAAGAGGCTAGACCTTATCACCTAGACTACATCTTATTTTTCCTGAGGACCCCAGTGGGCTTGGCAGGGGACATCTTCTCCTTGGAACCTTCCTTGATCAGTCCTCATTGTCATTTACGCTGGGAGCTCCCTTACTCTTGCTTCATTGTACCTGCTAGTGTGTGCTTCCACATTGGTGCGATTATTCAAACAATGTCTCTCTCCTTTACTTAGACTGTAAAACTCCCAAGGGCAGGGACTGAGTCTGTTTTACTCATCATTACATCCCAGGGACTAGCGCAGAGTGTAGTACATAACAGATGCTCATTAAGTCTTTAATAAATGATGAGTGAAAGAAGGAATGAATGGGCAGTCTCAGCAGTCTCTAGTCACTCTCCCTGATCTCAGACTTGGCTCACTCTAGATCATTCTTCAGCTTTCTTACCAAATCTAGGCTCTGAAATCCTGCAGGCAACAGGAAGTAATTAAACCTCTTAACTCGACCCTTCGGAATCTAGTTCCAATTTACCCATTTACCATCCCTGCCCTCTCCCCAAGCTCTAGCCCACATTTTCTCAACCTCAGCACTATTGAAATTTTTGGCTAGATGATTTTTATTGTGGGGGCCATCCTGTGCATTGTAGGGTGTTTAGCAACATCCCTGACCTCAACCCACTAGATACCAGTAGTACCTGCCCCTGGTTGTGACAATAATGTCTCTAGATGTTGCCATATGTCCCCTGGGGAGCAACTGTCCTCACCTGAGAACCACCACTCTAGCTATATTATAAGTTTTCCCCAAATATGTTAAGCTCTTTGATGCCCTAGGTCTTTGTAAGTCCTACTCCCCCAGCCGGAAATGCCACCCCCTCTGGGATAAGGGACTTGCTACTCATTCTTCCAGATCCAATCCAATGCTTCCCTTTTCTGTGAAACCTTCCCTAATTTCTCAGGGCAAGAAGCAAGGATAATAATGCTGGCTGTTGTTATCTTTATGAGACTCTTATGAAGATGGAATAACTCAATGTCCATGTAAGGGCTTGGCAGAAGGCACAAATGCATGTGTCAAACGAGTGAACAAATGTTTGGTATGCATATGGTTGGTACCCATGGAAAGAACCAGATTATTTATTTGTCCTCAAATAGCTGAAGGATGATCTGTGAATGAGCAATTACTTGGTGAGTTATGAGTGAGCTTTCCTGGGAGGTTGATAGTAACCGTACATTAGAAAAAACTGTTAATAAATAGGGGTGTCAGGCCTGTGGTAAAGGGAGCACCCACCCCAGCCCAGGCATTGGAACGGTTAGGCAGAGGCTGGAAGACCATCTGCTGGGATGCAATTGGGGTCTTGGGTGGGAGTTCAGTTGGGTGGCTTTTGTTCCTTTCTAACTCAAGGACTCTGCAGTTTGAAATATTCTCACCGTTTACTGATAAATTGAGTCTTAGATTTAGTGGCAGAGTTAGGCCTGGGAGTACCCCTGGCCAAAATGAAATCCCCTCTTTTCATTGTACTAATTGTGCAAGATCTCTGCCCCCCCCAAATGTGTGAGTGATATTTCTACTCATGAAGAAAGAGGTTGTGCTGGTGGGGGTTTGTGGGGGACACTGTGACATGCTGCCGTAACCCCCTGCGGGACCCTTCGGGGCTGCTGTGGGAAGAGAGCCTGCAGCTGTTGGCACTCCATGGCGATTGCCTCTGCCGGGAGAGCCACCCTGCCCAGAGCCAGGCCCCTTCCCAGAGCAGCCACGTCTAATGACTGATCCACACGGGAGGTGCAAAGGCCTGGCTCCCCTCCCTGACTTGGGACACCTCTGTGGGCTACTCCAGCTCCCTGTGTGGCCAGCTGAGGCCTCCTTGAGATTGTATCACAACTCAGCTTCTCCCTCTGTCTCCTTCTACAGGTGTTGATCCAAGAGCACTCCCTAATAAACCTCCTGCACACTAATCTATATCTGTCCTTCTTGAGGACCCCAACTTGAGACAGGACCCCCTCTCTTGCTCCTCATCTTAGTGTCTCTCCATAACCCCTTATACTTTGCCCATGGAGGTCAGAGCCCTGAGAGCAGTGACTCCTAAAAAGCCATATAAATTCTCACTGGACTGTGGGGAACTATGAAATTTAGGGGATATAATTGAAGTGGCTTTTGCGTGTATGTCTCAAAAGTGATGAAGCCTTTGATCACTCTGATGTTTCCTTGCTGCCTCTTCTTGGCGTTATTGGAGAGCTTTTTCTTGAAGATCCCTTTATCCTATGAGTCCCCAAGCTCAGGGCAGCGGGATACTGTGGCATAGTTTTCAAAATGCAAAGATCAATATACTTTTTGTTGTGGGCCATAGGAGATGCCACACAGGCAGGACTCGGAAAAGCTGGGATTTACACACAGGTCATCTGATCTGGGGTCTACATCTGTAACCACTGAATTAAACTATCCTCCTATCGGCTGTGGCTTGGAGGGGAATAGACCCATCTCCAGAGCAGGAAGAGTCTCAGGCGGAAGCACTCCCATTCTTAAAATACACCCACTCACAGGGCAGAGAGAGGTGGGAAGAAAGCAAGTGACAGAGGCTCCACAGTAGAGACAACTAGAGGGCTAGGTCCTGGCACAGGGATCCTCTGTGAGCTTCCTCTGATTTCCCCAAAGTTTTAAGCATGCTTGACATCTGGCAAGGACACCGGGAAAACCTGGATAAAATTCTGACCCTTCCTCCCCTCCCACAGCAGCTCCATCTCTCCTTTCCAGAGACCTCCTCTGAGAGGTCTGCTTTCACTAAATTGCATTTATTCAAATAATCTGTCTCAGAAGGATGCCAGGCCTAGCAGAAACCCTCCTGGGATTTGAACCTGCAGTTACCCGGAGCAAAAGTATTTCAAACCTGAGGCTGAGGTCACTGAGCCAGGCCCTGAGGGGACTGAATGCAAATTTTGTACTTTAATTTAAATATGGGCAGGAGGAAGGGTGCCTGCTGCCTGGGAATGCTGGAGCTCCCCAGCTCTTGCTGGTCTTTGCTTCTGGTTACAGCAGACATCCCTGGCAACAGGGAGGCAAAAACAGGCTGCAGTGCACAGGGCTTCTTGCTGCTGCAAGATTTTCCTTCTTCAGCTGAGTCTCTTTTCATTTAGTGAGTACCTACTATGTGCAGGGCATAAAGTTATCTAATCCTCACCATGGCAGTGAAGGAAGTATTATTTGGGAGGCAGTTCTAGGAAGTTGGAGCTCAGGTTTTACCGAGATCTCACACCTAAGTTCACCCCAGTGCGTTTCATTATTCCACTTGTAGTTCTGGTAAATCAGAATGTCATGGATTGGAAAAACTAAAGCGTCCCTGTGTTCTATAGTGCTCTTTCTGGGGGCAAATGCATGTGGATTAAAACCTGGGTAGAGGTCTCGGAGGGCCCGCCCCACCAGTTTATTGTGGGTTATAAAACACCAAGAACTGGGCTCATGATGGAGACAGGGACAGCAACATTCCTGTGCTGATGCTAATGGGCAGCTCTATAATCAACCCCATCGATGTTTTCAAAGATCTGTGTCCTCTTTTGTGGCCACTTGGCGTAAATCTTGTCATTTCTATCTCTCAAATTTGTATCAGCAACCCTATGCGTGGGGCCCTTGTTAGGTGCTGGCAGCTCTTCCTCCCCCAGGCTCTCAGGACATTCTTCCTGGCCCATCCCCACATGCAGGTCGGGGTGCATGCTTTTTGAGTCCACCTTCAGTTGTCTTTCCTGGTGACCCTGTTCAGGTCCAGCTGAGGGACTGAATAATCAGTGGGCCTGCAGGATGCTGGGGGCAGGCAGCTTCTCTCTGGGCTGCAGGGAGGTCTATGCTGTTTGGACAGCGGTCGTCTTAAGGGAAAGCCTTAGGAAGGTGGATGCCGGCTCTTAGGCTGGTCTTGGGCCAACCCCATCTGACATGCATGTTCCTTCCCTTGAGAAGCGGTGAGAGGAGCAGGATGAGAGGATGTTTCCCATTAGGCAACCTTTCTGTCTCCATACAAGACGAGGGCAGTTATGGACTGAACTGTGTCCCCCTCCCTCAAAATTCACATATGACGTCCTAACTCCCAGTACCCCAGCATGTGGCTTTATTTGGAAATAGGGTTGTTGCAGACATTATTAGTTAAGATGAGGTCATTAGGGTGGGCCCTAATTCAGTATGACAGGAGTCCTTATAAGAAGGGGAATTTTGGATACAGACATCCAGACATGCAGGCAGGGAGAAGGCCATGCGAAGATGAAGGCAGAGATTGAGGTGATGCTTCTACAAGTCAAGGAACGCTAAAGATTGCCAGAAAGCCTCCAGAAACTAGCAAGGAGGCCTGGAACAAAGTCTCCCTCACAATCCTCATAAAGAAACAACCCTACCCACACCTTGATCTCAGACTTCTAGCCTCCACACTGTAAGACAAGAAATTTCTGTTGTTGAAGCCACCCAGTTGGTGGCGCTATGTTATGACAGCCCCAGCACACTAGCAAAGTGATCGAGTGTATCCCACTGCTCAGCCTTGGGGGGTCTTGCACAAACACTCCTCTCTAGGAGGGGCGGCTCCTGCAAGGAGTGTGCTCCCTACTGATGCCAAAGGTGACCTGTAACCTATCTGATAATAATAACAGGTAAGATAATTCTTTCCTTTATTTAATATCTACTTTTAGTACATTTGAACACCTGCTATTTACCTGACACTGTTCTAGGTGCTGAGGACACAGCAGAGAACAAAACAGCGCTCAGGGAACTTAGGTTCTAACGGGGGAAAGGAGGCAGCAAGCAAAAGTGCAAGTAAAGTGATGCTGTGTTGGGCAGTGAAAAGTGACACAGAGAGAAATAGAACTAGAAAGTGGAGTAAGGACAGCTGGGGGTACGTGGGGAGCCATTTGCAGGCAGGAGCTCTCTGAGGTTATATTTAAGCAAACCTGAAGGAGAAGAGGAGGTGCTGTGAGGACACCCAGAAAAGGGTATTCCCGGCACAGGGGGACAAGTGCAAAGGCCCTGAGGCTGGGACATGCCTGGCATGTTTGAGGACCCGTGGGAGCCTGTCGTGACTGGAGTGGCATGAACGAGCCAGAGCGGGGAGGGAGATGATGAAAATCTGCTTCCCCAGTCTGCATAGTGCAAGCCCTGGTGCCCCCTCTACAGATGACACCTGTGCTGGCAGGAACACCGCAGGAAACAGGTTGCTCACCTCCTATTGCTAGATCTATGGCTCAGCTCCGGCGTCAGGAGCTATCTGGGGCAGTTGATGGAGTCTCTGCCTGCTGGGGAAAAGCAAAGTCAGTGTTGCTCTGGGGTCACCAGGCGAAGCTGCCTGGTCCTAGGTGCCGAGTGGAAGCCATCTGTGCAGAGCCAGGTTTCCCCTCTGCAGGAAGAAGTCCCTGTCCCCACAAGGTCCCCCTCCAGCCTGTGCAGGGAAGATGGGTCTCCTGCGAGGGATAGAGGGCCTGGCTCAATCTACTCCGAGGAATCCACCTCTGTCTATTGCACTTGGTAATGACGGTGTTCCAGTGCTTGAGCCTCCACCAGCAATGGTACAGAAGTAATTTATATCATTTAACTTCCCTTCTAATTGTTACAAGTCAGTAACACTCACTGAGTTGTTCACTGGCTTCCTCCCAGGAGCAGGAGATTCAGAGAGGAGGAAGGGAAGGCAGTGTGCTCTTCTCTGCTTGTCTTCTCACATTGAGTACAAGGGGCTAATACTTAGCAAGTGCCTTCTGGATCTGAGAGTGCAGGTGACTGGGCACTATTATTACCTTGTCTTGTGAAGTGCAGAAAAAGGGAACCCTTTCACAGAAAACCAAGTGATCAAATATTTAAGTAGCCTGGGTTGCAACGTACAGCACTCAGTGGAGGAAGAGACGAAAGAGATGGTAAAGGCACTGCCTCCAGGAGGCTAAAATCCAGTTAGAGAAGCTGAGTCTGTGCATGCACATGGTTTTGGGTGAAAAGGAAGACGAAAGAGCAATGAGAGCCATAAAGAAACCAGTGAAGAAAATAAGCAGTTTTCAGTCAGTTGGACTCATGGGGGGAGTGATTCAGCTTTGAGGAAGAGGATGGAGAGGATGAGGTTATGTGTAACCCCCAAACTCAAGGCTCAGACTCCTTGGGGATCCTGTCACCCCAATTTTAAATGCCACAGATGGGGCTCCAGAAGGGCAGGGCTTGAGTCGCTGAGTCAGGGGCTCTTCCCAGACCTTGCGTTTGGACTTCTTTCCAGAATTGGCTTTGTCTACTGTGAGCCCACTTTGTCTCCTAAGTGTCTACAGAACCCTCAAGACTGTTTGATCCACAGTGATGTTTAAATGCACACACACATATACATATACATATGCAGAAACAATTTTGAATTTTCAATGTTTCTTGCCTAGGGAAAAAGAAAAGAAGTTAGCTCTCTAGAATGCAAGCCCTACACTGTCTTTAGAATGGGCGGATACAGCCTTCCTTTGTATAGTTTGCCAAGGGCTTGGAATGCCATGTGTGGCTGCTCTTGTTCTGTCCCTTCTGGTTAACAATGAGCCCTCCCTCAAGCCCAGGAATCTGGCTCATTTCCTGTATCTCCTATTTCACTCGACATGTGGTACAGGATTCCTGTAAGTAGCTCATGATGCAAGCCTAGCAGTTAGGGAGGTGGCAGTTCAAGGAGGCCTAGGTGACTTCTGCTAAGTGACAAGGCATGTCCTGTCCCATGCCCAAGAGCAGCTTTGGCTGGGAGCTTGCCTGTTGGTTTGTGAGCATCTTGGAGGATCTGCTCCAGGATGGGGGTGGGTTAACAGCAGTGGAATTCATCAATGAGGAAAAGTCTCTTTATCGGTGAGAAGCTCCTATTTCTTGGGATTCTGTCTCCTTAGAAAATTTGATTAAAAACAGAAGGAAGTCAAAGGACATTCTGTGTTTTAGGAGTTTTTGCGAGACTGGTTATGGGGGCCTGAAAGCAGCCACGCTGGACCACACTGTCCTGGTGAAGGTCTATTCTTTATATTCCTTATTCGACTTCCCTCCATGTGGCAGGACCTCTAGGCAAAGAGAATCACCACACTCAGCCTGGCCTCCAGTGAAGGTGATTTCTGGCCCATCTCGGGTGTGATTGATCTCGGGATAAGTTCTTTTTTTTTTATAATTTTTATTGGGGCATAAATTTACAATGTTGTGTTAGTTTCAGGTGTACAGCAAAGTGAATCTGTTATACAAATACATATATCCACTCTTCTTAAGATTCTTCTCCCATATGGGCCATTACAGAGTATTGAGTAGAGTTCCCTGTGCTGTACAGTAGGTCCTTATTAGTTATCTATTTTATATATATACTAGTGTGTATGTGTCAGCCCCAATCTTCCAATTTATCCCCCCCTTACCCCCCATTGGGATAAGTTCTTTTTTTCTCTTTTATTTTTAATTTTTAAAAATTTTTGGCCGCGTTGGGTCTTCGTTGCTGCATGTGGGCTTTCTCTAGTTGCAGCGAGCGGTGGCTACTCTTCATTGTGGTGTGCAGGCTTCTCATTGGGGTGGCTTCTCATTGCGGAGCACGGGCTCTAGGTGCGCGGGCTTCAGTAGTTGTGGCCCGTGGGCTCAGTAGTTGTGGCTCACAGACTCTAGAGCACAGGCTCAGCAGTTGTGGCGCACGGGCTTAGTTGCTCCGCGGCATGTGGGATCTTCCCGGACCGGGGATCGAACCCGTGTCTCCTGCGTTGGCCGGCAGATTCTTAACCACTGCGCCACCAGGGAATTCCTGGGGATAAGTTCTTTTAATCAATGAAGTAAGTACAGGGTTAGCTCAGTTTCTCATCAGTGTTCTGTTTGACAGAGGTATCGTGGGATGGGCCTGTGAGGCCCGGTTGCCTAAAACTTCAATCTAAACACATGAAGCAAGATTCCCCTCAATTTTCTTATTTCCTGTACAAACCTAGAATCCAACATCCATGAATTTAATTCAGTAAACTTGAATTAAGCACCTTGTATTATTTAGAATATGAATGTGCTGTTCTAAGCGGACCCAAAATAACACAGTGGCTTAAACGTGGTCGGAAAGTATTTCTCTCTGTGTAACTGCCTGTGTATAGCAGCTCAGCTGGCTAGGAAGGTGGCTCTGTGAAGTCCAGACGAGCTCTGAGCTCTTTTTATCCTTCTTCTCTCCTGTTACTAGGGTGCTTTGTTCACATCTACATGGACCAACATGGCTGGCCAGCACATCTGCATTCCAGCCACAGGAAAGGAGGGCAGAGGAGTAGGAGGACACACTCTTTCCTTTGAAGGGCAAACCCTGAAGCTGTGCATGCCCTTTGGTGCACTTCCCTTTGGCCAGAACTTAGGCACAGGGTCACAGCTAACATAGCAGAGGCTAAGACATATAATCTTTATTCTAGGTGGCCATGTGTGTAGCTAAAAAGCAGTCCTTCTATTACTGGAAGACAGAAACAGAGACTGGATGTTAGGGGACAGTTAGCAATTTCTGTCTTGCATGTTCATTATGCAAGATGCTAGGTGCTGAGTCAGGAGAAACAAGATGGGGTCCACTCCTCACATTAGATGCATTTCCTACAGCCTAGTATTCTTTGTAAAAAAGTACAAGGCAGACTTTGAGAAGGAGAACAGAGGAAAGGAAATCTCTGTTGGCATGAAGAGTTGGAATTCAGGAGAAGAGGCAATTCTGGGCAGAGGAACTAGATTGAGATGCTGAGGTGGGGAGGAAAGGTGTGTTTGGGAATAGCAGAGTCAGGTAGCCGGTAGTGTAGGTAGGTGTGGAGGGGTGAGCTCAAATAAAGTCTGCTGGGTCAGTCTGGGGTGGGCCACCCATGCTTTTACAGCTACAAAGGAACGTTGTCAGAGTTGCACTTGATGGCGATTACTCTGGAAGCAGTGTTTTTAGTCTTTGGATGGGGTGACAGGGCTATGAGTGTGTGTGTGTGCCCACGCACAGTGTGTTGGTGAAGTGGTGAGGGTGAAATTGATGAGATTTAGCAAAGAGACAATAAAGAAAACATTGCAAGCTCATGAGACCTAAGATTTAAGGGAGGTGGCAGGGAGAAATTGAAGTAAGCAGTAGACTCAAGAGACTTTGGTCAAATAAAGAGGTAAATATTATTTCTGCAGATGCAAGACCTTTGGAGGAAGGTTAAGAAGTAAGTACTCTTGGACCCCAAATTCTGATTTTCAATAGATGAGTCAAGAAGCTTTATTCACAGATGCACACCCACACTGCTTCTTCCCCTGCCCCATCCCTAACTCCTGCACGTACTCATTGCATTTCATAGTCATTGCAACCTAATCAAAGAGGCCAACCCTGGCCTTGATGATTCAGGGTGTGGGGAAGTTCCACATCTGGAGATGTTTCAGATCCATCTTGAGCTCTTTTGAACTGTCACAGAACACCTGATTAGACATTTCTGCTCACACTTTATCTTTGTAAATTTATTTTGAATTTTAAATTTAATTTTAGAAAAGGAAATACATTTATATTGTTCAAAATGCAGCAACATAAAAAATGATGTGGTACATATTTTTGCTCCCACCTCTGTCCCATTCTGTCAAGCTCCTACCTGTACCCCACATGGATAATCACTTCTACTATAGATGTTTGCAGAGTTGTTTTAATCCCCCATTATAATCTTTTTCAGTTACCTCTTTACTTCACTGAAGTTTCTTAAGTCTTGCTCTCCTTCCATTCCATCTGCTATTTCTGACTATACTGTTCCCAAACACACCTTTCCTCCCCACCTAAGTCTCAATCTAGTCCTGCTGCCTGGAATTGCCTCTTCTCCTCCTGTGCTACCCATCTACCAAATTCAGATCAAATTCCAACTCTTTTGTGCCAACAAGGATTTCTTTTCCTCTGTTCCTCTGTTCTTCAAGAACCCTTTTCAAAGTCTGTCTTGTACGTTTCCTATAATGTATACTAGATTACAAATTGATTTATGGCAAGCTTGGAAAGATGCTTGATCCTTGAATAGGGTGTTTTTTTTTGTTTGTTTTTTATTTTTAAACTAATAGACTGTAGGGTCAGTTTATTTGGCTGAAGTGAAGGACTATTCATTCCAAGGGGTTCTTATATGGGTGAATTGAAGCTCCCCCAATTCTAAGACATTCTGAAAATCAAGAAGGTTGGAGACATCCAGTGGTGTGCTGGAACCAGGTCTTACTGCCTCATGAGAGTCAGTTGAAAGCATCTCTTTCTAATTCCTCATTCGGTGAGATTTGGTTGGTAGTTTGAAATTGGCCACAGTGGGAGTATTTATACCACAGAAATTGGCATAAATTTAGGGCTTTTTCCTTCTGAATGCCAGGAGTTAAACATTTACCAGAACACTGCTGGAGACATCAATCAAGATTGACCATTTTTTGGTACAGCTACTGTGGAAAACAGTATGGAGGTTCTTCAAAAACCTAAAAATAGAATTACCGTATGACCTAGCAATTCCATTCCTGGATGTATATGCAAAAAAAAAATGAAAACACTAATTTGAAAAATGCAGCCCAATGTTTATAGCAGCATTATTTACAGCCAAGATATGGAAGCAACCTAAGTGTCCATCAACAGATGAATAGATAAAGATGTGGTATACATATACCCTATGGGATACTACCCATCCATAAAAAAGAATGAAATTTTGCCGTTTGCAACAACATGGATAGACTTGGAGGGCATTATGTTAAGTGAAATAAGTCAGACAGAGAAAGACAAATACTGTATGATATCACTTTTATGTGGAATCTAAAAATAAAACTAGTGAATATAACCAAAAAGAAACAGGCTCACAGATATAGGGAACAAACTAGCGGTTACCAGTGGGGAGAGGGAAGGGGGGGCAAGATAGTAGGTAGAGAAATAAGAAGAACAAACTATTATGTATAAAATAAAATAAGCTACAAGGATATATTGTACAACACAGGGAATATAGCCAATATTTTATAATAACTATAAATGGAGTATAACCTTTAAAAATTGTGAATCACTGTTGGATACCTATAACTTATATAATGTTATACATCGCCTGTACCTCAACTAAAAAAAAAATCGGCCATTTTTGTTTTGTTGAGCGCCTAATTGATCTTGGTGTGTTCCTTTCCATCCGCTCACCATGCCTTCAGCTAGTTATCCTCTACCAGCAGGCACCACTCTTTCCTTTCATCTCCTTGCCGGTTGTTTAATCAGTTCAGGTTTAACGAATAGACCAAATCCAATGCCTTCTCTTGACCTTACAAAAGTTACTCATCGGATTGTTCTGTCTGCTAATAGTTTTCTTTTTTTACACTAGTAATAGCAGTTGTTCCTACAGTTTTCTTGATTCAGTTCAAAATAACTTAATCAGTCTCTGATCAACCAGCTTTACTCTTGGACTTTGTATCACTGTTGTATTTTGAACCACAGTGGCTGATCCTTTGGCATGGAAAATGGACCAGCCCAGGAGACTGTTTGATTATAGTAAGGGTAGAGTGTTATGGGTAGGGTATCAAAGAAAGAGAGATATTGAGGTTAACTGTGAAATGTTAAGCCTGGGGAATAGGCCGATGTTAAGTCATTAACTGAGATAAGGAAATAGGAGCTTATTTAAAGGGGTATACCTTGATTTTGGATATGTTTCATTTGAGATAAAGCAGTGTGGGACAGTGCTTTATCTCACATGTTTAAAAACATGACTTGAAGTCAGAACACCTGGGATGGAATGTCACCTGTAAAAGACAACTCTTGGGTGTGCCTGCCCAGTCCGTGCCCCTTTCTCTGTGAATTACCTCTTCTGCAGCCATGTCTGGTACCTCTTCTAATCTACTTCCTATTCTACATGCTACAGCTGATGTGGTCGGGAGTGGTTACCCTATCTAACCTGAGCTAATCAGAATCTCTTTCATGAGAATTTGGAATTAGTAGACATGACTATGATGAGTCTTTGTGGGTACTGGGCCTGTAGGTGCTGTAGTCAGGGGGCATAAGGATGCCACTTTGGGGCCTTGGTGATGGTACCATGGACCATGAGGAGCAAGAAGAGAGAGCCAGTCTGTAGATGCAGAGAGGGGCAGGATGGCGAAGCAGTCGGTGAGAGAGCAGCAGCAGTGGGTGGAGCAGAGACAGTCTGATGAAGGAAGGAGAGAGAAGGTAGCTGCCCTGATCTGATGGTTCTCCAGGCCCAATTCCAGCTCTTTGTGAGGCCTGACTGTAGCTTTCATCCTAGGGTTCTTGCAGACATCCCAGCTACCTCATAATAAGTCTGCTTTTACTTAAACTAACTGGAAGAGTTTCTGTTCATGGAGCTAAACCATTCATCCCTAAGCCCCTGGCTCTGCCGCTTACTAGTTGTAAGCCTTACCCAAGTCACTGAGCTCAAGTTACAGATGGGTTTCAGCTTCTTCATCTGTAAAATGAAGGTAATAACATTTATCTTCTATGGTTCTTTGAAGATTAAATGGTATATTGTTTGAAAAGCACTTAGCAAAGGGCTTGTTACTTAATCATCATTGTGTAATGTGAGGTAAATATTATTTTGTGAAAACACCTAGCATAGTGTCTGGCATTTGATAGGAAGCCAGTAAGTGTTAGTTGGCCAGTGTATGCTTTCATGAGTCTTCATACCTTGCCCTGCTCTCTTAGGATGTCCTTTGCCATCACATGCACTAGGCTGACCCCCACTTAGCCTTCTCGTGAAGGTCTCCTAGGTGACCCTTCTCTTTGATGACAATTCTTAACCCAAATTATTATCATTTTACTTCTGTCTCCTCCTGTAAACTTTGATATCCTTAAAGGAAGTCATATTCTTCTTGGTATCCCCAATTTGTGCAGCAAACTTTATACATGACAAGGTCTTTATAAATGAATTGATTAATGAATTAATGGGTGGATGGAGATGTCCAGTCTAGTCCGTAGGGCCAAAGACATCACATGGGGGTCATTTACCAACAGAGGACACTCGAAGTCATAGGTGAGAATGTGGTCACCTGGGGAGGGTAGCATGGGAAGAGGATAAAGACAGAATGTGACAAAAACTTATTGATTAGGAAAGAGTGAGCTCAGAGGAGGCAGCAGAAAAAGAAGAAGAAATTCAGAATAAGGATTGGGTCCATCAAGGAGTAAGAGAGTGCAGAGATTCAGAAATCAAGAAAGGAGAATGCAGGGGAATATAAAGAATGGTCAGAAGGGTCAGAACTCCACATAGTCGGGGAAGAGGATGAATTAGACAAAGATATTGGATACTGTAATTTGGAGACTGTTAATGAGATATTTGAAAGCAGATTCAGAAGGCTGGCTAAGAGGAAAACCAGATTTATTTGTGCAGATGGCAAGTAAACACTGTTCCTTTGGGAATTCAGTGGAAAATGAGGGAGCAGGGATGATGAAATTACTAGCATAGGGAACATAGGAGCAGATAATAAGTCACTTATATATATAACCTGCCCTACCTTCCAGTGAGTGGGCTCTCGAAGCTTTCTTCTTTGCAGTGTAAATAATGTCATACTTGCTCCATTCTCCACTCGCCATTGTCATGAAGTTCCTCCTGACCTGATATTTGATAAACAAGGTTTTATGTATCAGTGTCTATACTCTATGATTTTACATACTGGTTGTCTTATTTCTGCCAATTTTCCTATGGTAGTCCATCCATCTATCTGTCTATACATTCATATGTCCATCCTTCCATACAATATTTATTAGGTCACCCTTAAGATCCATGCACTACTTTAGGCATTGTAGGGAACCAGGACTGCCCTCGAGGAGTTTTTAGTCTAGTTGAGAAGATTAGAATACTGGCTGCTTTCCCTGGAGTTTTCTAGTTTTGTTCTTTTGGGAGTTGCAGCTCCCTCTTGGTACTCCAGATTCCCCAGTGGTTTGCCTGACCCCAGGAATCATGTACTCCGAGCTGTGGCCCATGGCCAGGGATTCCTAGTGATTGGCCAGTGCAGAGCTCACCTGACACCAGGCAGAAACCACGCTCCACTGAAGTGAATTGTCTGACCAGAGCCCAGAGGCAACAGGCTGTGGCTTTGGGAGCCTCTCTGCAAGACCTGTGTGCATTATTCATGGTTTGTCATTTGCAGTCAGAGAGACAGCCTGCCCTCTGACATCTCTGAAGAAGTTCATGATTTATTGGAGGCATCAGAAGAAATATAAAACTAAATAGTAATATAATCCCCTGGGGGAAGCCTTGCTTCAGTATTTTACATAATCTTAGAACCTTAGCAAATAGTTTCCCTGAGATAAAAACTTTGGCAAACATTCAACTGAAATGTTTGAGAAGTGAAACCATTTATGTTTTGATGTCAGGAGACTTGAGTCTCATCCAGTCTTCTAAATATCAAATTTTGAGAAATCCCCCAATAGAAAGGAACAGGAAGTCTGTAAGTCAAGCAACACAGCATCAGCTGTTCTAACACCGGTTCGAGAGCCGGTGGGTGATTTTGAACTTTTCCTCTTTGCTCCTTTCTCCATCTCACCAAAACAAGAGCAAACCCTTTAATCTGTGATTACTTAGGGTCAAAAAAAAAAGAAATATGCTGAATCTTTTTTATCTCTGTAGGATCATACTCGTATTATTTAGGAATCAGTTTTGTTACAAACTGCAGAAAACTCAACTCTGAGAGACTTCAGCTACTGAGTTGGGCTGTTTTCCCTTCATAAAATAAGTTGGAGGTGGGCAGCCCAGGGCTGGTATAGCTGCTCCAGAATGCCGTCAGTTCCTTTGTCTCTTTTGGTCCCATCATTCTTAGCATGTGGCTTTGAGCTTCCTGTTTGCAAGACTGCTTCCAGGCAGGAAGAAGGGGGAATGCCAAAAGCGGTCTTCTTGAGAGACATTATCATTTTGTTTGGTAGGGGAAGTGCTTCCCTGTGGCTTCCATGTATATCTCCCTGGCCAGGACATGGCCTTTCCTGGCTGGAAGATGGCTAGGAAAATGGAGTATTCAGCTTTTCAGTCTCTATGTTAGAGAAAGGTAAGAAAAAAGGTAGTTGGGATTGAGTATCAAGTAAGCCATTCTGCAGTTATCTGCTGCAACACTCTGGAAACAATTTTGGAATTTTTGAAATGCAAGAACTCATACATACACACTGTTTTTAATATCAGTGAATTAACCTCCCAAATTAATAGCTGCCCAAAGAGCAGCTCCACTCTGCATACAATGGTATCTCAACAGGAATTTTCATAATGTTTGATTAAGAAGCATATTTCATAATGTTTCATTTCCACTCAGAGCTGGAGAGTGAAGAAGATGGTGGAAAAAGGGAAAGAGCTGAATGTCTTGTTTTTCCTGAGAAAATGGAGCTGCCTCTGACTTTAGCTCCTCTTGGTGACAACCCCTGGCCTGAGGAACAGATGAGCCACTTCAGGGTAGTTTGTTTTAAGCCCCCGGGAAAAATCTAAAAGGAGCAGTCATAAAAGTTTATTCCAATGCAGGTCCCCTGTAGGAGTACTAAATAGGCTTCCTGGTGGCATGTCCTGTGGAAACAGAATGACCTATTTGAGTGCCAGTGCATTTGCTGCTCTGCTCTGCAGGTTTCAGCAACAGGTGGCAGGCCATCTTCCCTGCTTGCTGGTCTCCGTTGCGTGTTGGGTGCACCTGATCGTGTAGCTGGGCCACACATTCTCCACTTTGGATTAGGTGGTTAATTCATCACATCCAGAGAGCCAGTGGTTAAGATATGAGTTTTCTCTGCCCCACATAACCAGGTCTGCTCTCCTCCTGCCTTCTCTCCCTTCTACCTGCCCAGTGGGCTCAGGACAGAACCAGGAGAAATTCCTGAGCATCATTCCTGTGTCCCCAAAGGCTACATTGTCAGTTGTCTTCCTTTAGGTGGATTGGGTTTGCTTAATTTAAATTAAATTCTTAATTAAAAGTGAAATTCTGGGAGATGGTGTTGGATAGACAAAGACGGTGCATCCAGAGAGAGGAGACAGAACGCTCAGATGATAGAAGCCCCATCATAAAGGTTACGGAGAGGAGAACTCCTGGACTTGTGGTGTTGGGGCCAGGTTGGGAATGAAGAGCTGAATTTCATTAAGATAATTGGCATTCTTTTTTTTTGAGTTGTACACTCTATTTATTTTTCCTTCCAGTTTTGTTGAGATACAGTTGACATATAGCACTGTATAAATTTAAGGTGTACAGCATGATGAAGTGATCACCACAGTAAATTTAGTGACCATCCATCTTCTCATACAAAGTAAAAGAAATAACATTTTTTTTTGTGATGAGAACTGTTAGGATTTACTCTCTCAACAACTTTCATTTATAACATACAGCAGTGTGAATTATATTTATCATGCTGTACATTACATCCCTAGTACTTATTTATGTTGTAACTGGAAGTTTGTACCTTTTGCCTACCTTCATCCAATTCCCCTTCCCCCCACCTTCCAACTCTGGTGACCACAAATCTGATCTCTTTTTTCCTGAAGGATAACTGGCATTCTTGTGTGTCCGCCCATTTCATGCATTCCTGAAAACAATGGCTCATGAACCAGAGGTTCCTTATGAAAAGCAGCATCTTAGACTTCAATTGTGTTGGGCAGCCTTTCTCTGAGGAAATAGGTGGAGAATAAGGAAAGAGAAGGAAATAAACGCTATGCACAAACCATATGACAATCTTCACAATGATCTTGTGAGATAAGAGAGGTCTATTGAGGAAACTGAGGCTCAGAGAGGTGGTGCACTGCCTAGTATCACACAGCCAGTGAGGGGAGGTCAACATTTGGTCCCCCCGCCTGTCTGATGATATATCTGAGTCGCCATCCAGTGGACCTGTTAGGAAACCCCCGAGCTTAGACGTCTCCTACCCCAGCCAGGTGAGAAGTCCCTAAGCAATACCTGGAAGGGGGGGAGAGCAAACAGAAGTGCCCTTTGTCCCTCAGAGCAGAACCACCAGCCTGGCAGCCCCTTCAGGAGCAAACATTTTTTACTGACCAAAATGGCTGCAGAGTTCAGCTGAAGTCACTTTCCTAGTTCCATCTGGAAGCTCTTCAGAGGCATAATTTCATTCCAGCCAAATGTAATTAAGAATTTGATTTGATTAAAAAACAAACTGAAGGAGAGAAATGAGGTTTCTCCTCATTCCCTCCCTTTCTTCACAAATAGGGTGCTCATTAACAAGGCGTATGCACATGACGGGGCCAGTTCAAGGGAGGGACCCCTCCCCCTTGCCCTTGGCACCCTTCCTAAAGACCTATGGCTAGTGGGGCTGTGAAAGGGGGATAAGGGGTACAACTCTTACAAGAGATCAGGGAACTCATCAAATAAAAGCTAAGCATTTAAAAAATTCTAATTTGGCTCCAAGATACTAGCAAAATACAGCAGCTGCACAATGTCCGCAGGAATGAGATGTCCACTTAATTAAAGCATGGCCAGGCGGCGGGCGTCTCCCAGGGAGAGAGACTCAGCAGTACTGGGCACTGACCAAACTAGCCCTGCTGCCAAGAGAAACCGTGGTCAGAAGGGATCACCAGCTCGCCTCTGCAGGAAGATGGGCTTCAGAGCCAATTTGGGTAAAAAAGAAAAGGAAAATAGTAGGGTGAGAGGAAAAGATTTGTGATACTATATTATTGGCCATGACCCACATAATCTGCCTCTGACCTACTCCAGCTTATCTCAGAGACTCTAATGAGAATTGTGTGGTGAGCTTTTATAAAGGGCAATTCAAAATGAGACGAGGAAGGTCAAATACTGCGTGGGCTGCTCCTGGCAGATTTCTGCCCAGGCACACCTTCTCACCTGCTCCCGTTTGTGGGAATGCTAATTTTTTGTTTTCTGAATCTTCCCCCTTTTCCTCTTTGAAGAGGCCCCATTTGAGTGTATATGCAAACTGAGCTAAGCAGGAGCTGGAAACTCTTTTTCCAGTGTTGCTATGTGGTCAAATTAAAGCAGAAGTTATTGAAAAGAACGGCACTTACAACGAGAGTTCCAGAACTCAAGATTGTCATAGGATGGGGCTAACGCATGAACTCTAGGGCTTATGGTGGCTGCTGGGGTTGATTTAGCTGCTCACAATGCCATGGACTCAGGCTTTTTTATCTTTCTACTACATCATCCCTAGAGAATTGCCTTTTGTCCTCATGTTTGTTGACTCATGGGTGCAAGAGGGCTGCTGCAGGTCCAAACATCACATCTATACTCAAAGCAGGAAGGAGAGTGGAAGAAGTAGCATTGGTCCCATCTATTTCATTTTATCAGGAAAGCAAAAACCTTCTCTGGGTTCCCAGAAGACTTCTTATATTTCATTGGTTAAAAAGAACCGTGGTCACATGGTCACCCCTTGCTACAAAGGAGACTGGGAAAGTGAGTATTTATCTGGGAACCTTGCTGATCTGACCAAAATTATTTCCATTTATAAGAAGATGGGGAATGGGCAATGAACAGTGTTTATAGGCAATGAACAGTGTTTTTGGTAGGTGCTTAGACTACTGAGTAGCAGCGTCTATTAAGGAAAATAAAAACTACTCTAGCTATGGCAAACAGAGGAAATTCAATGCAGGTATTTGGTTGTTTGACAAGAAGTGTCAGAAGGGCCAAAGGAGGGAAAGAAAGAGGAAAATCAGGTTACCCAGGCATTAGGAATTGTAGGAAGTCATTACTGCCCCTAAGCTATAGCTGTAGGAAGGAATATGATGATACCCCAAATTTAGGATTGCTGGACTCCCAGACTGCTGGTATATCTGCTGCTGCTGACCTCTTTCAGGATGTCAGCAGCCTGTGCTCTCACTTACACCACAGGACCTTGGGAACCTGCACATCTCCACCCTGACAGTGCTGCTGCAGGGCCAGAGCTCATGGGCACTGAGCTGCCAAAGCTGCTGCCACTACTGCCCAGGAATGCAGGAGTTACCCCTTGCCTGTTACTTCTACTTCACTGATGATACCAGAAGCAGAAAGAACAAAAAGATACCTTTTCCCTTCTTCCTTACTTTTAGTCTCCTCCAGTGCCTGCCACTGGCAGAACCTAACTGGAAGCCAGAGGAGAGGGAATGGACCTGAGAAATGTTGTAATATTGTTTGCGGGCTTCCAGCCCCTGTGAGATAGCAAGGAGCACAGATGGCCAGAATGGCATGAGACAAATGATGACACAGGCATCAACCTCCTGCAGTGGTGGGAAGAGGTGGGAGTTGATGCCATCAGGTTTGTGAGGTAGCATGGGTGTGCACTGTCTTCTGTCTGCACTGACTGGCTGAGGAAATGGAGAGTCAGGTGACAAGAGTAACCCAACTTCAATTATTGGGTGGGCCAAAAGGTTCATTCGGTTTTTTTCTGTAAGATGACTCTAGTAGCACTTAGTTGTCTTTAACTTCATTTGAAACAATTTTGTTAGATTGTATGTGACAGCTGTCATATCAGTGTGCATTTAAAAAAAGACATCAAAATTGGTGAATTTTTGTGTAGCCATTTTCATACTGAAGATAGAAGAAAAAAGCAACATTTTTGGAGTATTATGCTTTGTTATTTCAAGAAAGGTAAAAACACAACTGAAACGCTAAAAACCATTTGTGCAGTGTGTGGAGAAGGTGCTGTGACTGATCGAATGTGTCAAAAGTGGTTTGCGAAGTTCCGTGCTGGAGATTTCTAGCTGGACGATGCTCCATGGTCGGGTAGACCAGTTGAAGTTGATAGCGATCAAGTCAAAAGAATAATTGAGAAAATCAATGTTATAGCACGCGGGAGATAGCCTACATACTCAAAATATCCAAATCAAGCGTTGAAAATCATTTGCACCAGCTTGGTTATGTGAATCGCTTTGATGTTTGGGTTCCACATAAGTTAAGCAAAAAACCCTTCCTGAGCATGTTTCCGCATGTGATTCTCTACTGAAACATAATGAAAACACTCCGTTTTTAAAACAAATTGTGATGGGTGATGAAAAGTGGATACCGTATAACAATGTGGAACGGAAGAGATCGTGGGGCAAGCGAAATGAACCACCACCAACCACACCAAAGGCCTGTCTTCATCCAAAGAAGGTGATGTTGTGTATATGGTCGGATTGGAAGGGTGTCCTCTATTATGAGCTCCTTCTAGAAACCAAAGGATTAATTCCAACAAATACTGCTCCCAATTAGACCAACTGAAAGTGGCAGTCAATGAAAAGCGTATGGAATTAGTCAACAGAAAACGCATAATCTTCCATCAAAATAATGCAAGACCGCAGGTTTCTTTGATGACCAGGCAAAAACTGTAACAGCTAGGCTGGGAAGCTCTGATTCATCTGCCATATTCACCAGACATCGCACCTTCAGATTTCCATTTACTTCGGTCTTTACAAATTTCTCTTAATGGAAAAAAATTCAATTCCCTGGAAGACTGTAAAAGGCACTTGGAACGGTTCTTTGCTCAAAATGATAAAAAGTTTTGCGAAGATGGAATTATGAAGTTGCCTGAAAAATGGCAGAAGGTAGTGGAACAAAAGGGTGAATACGTTGTTCAATAAAGTTCCTGGTGAAAATGAAAAATGTGTCTTTTATTTTTACTTAAAAAACCAAAGGCATTTTTTGGCCCACCCAATACTAACATAGTGGGAAATCCAGAAATAATTCTGTTAGTTGTATATCCAAAGAGCTAGCTTCTAGATCAAGACATCCTTCCATTTAGTTCTACCCTAGATGATGAGAGTAGAACTAAATTTCAACACTTGAATTGATTTTTAAAAATGTCTTCTGTGAACACTGTCTCATGTGTGATGTCATTTGAAAGCATAGAGGAAAATAAGGACAAAGGATCTGTCTCAGTGAAAAAACCCCTTGAAGAACAGTCAAACAATTCTGTAGTAGTGCGTTTGATAGGGCCATTGGAGAAGAAATCATAGTAAGTTGATTATGGTCATATTTCCTCTCTAATGTCAGCTTGTGATCTCTGTTTGAATGTAAGACTCTGGTTCACCATGACAGTGAATACTTGTCCGTAGAAGGGATATGCACAGATTCTGCCTAGAGAAACATTAACCTTAGGGACAGTTTAGAGCAGGGGTCCCCAACCCTCGGGCCACGAACCGGTACTGGAACCAGGCTGCACGGCAGGAGGCGAGCAGCAGGCGAGTGAGCGAAGCTTCATCTGTATTTACAGCCGTTCCCCATCGCTCACATTACCGCCTGAGCTCCACCTCCTGTCAGATCAGTGGTGGCATTAGATTCTCATTGGAGCTCGAACCCTACTGGGAACTGCACATGTGAGGGATCTAGGTTGCATGCTCCTTATGAGAATCTAATGCCTGATGATCTGAGGTGGAGCTGAGGTTGTGATGTTAGAGCTGTGGGAAGCAGCTGCAAATACAGATTATCATCAGCAGAGAGGTTTGACTGCACAGAGACCATAATCAATTACTTGCAGACTCAGATCATAACCCTATCAGTGAGTGGCAAGTGACAATTAAGGTGCATCTGGTGGCAGGCTTTACAGTGGCAAGTGAGTTGATGTACTTCAGTTGTACAGCTGCAGCTGGTGGCGGGCTTTAAGTCAGAATCCGACACTTATTTCAGCCCACGCGTGGCCCGCCCGTTATTTTATTTACCACTTCCATCTGTACCTCTTTCCCACACTGTGCACTTGTCTCAGTCACAGTTTTGGTAAGCCCACAAGCCTAACCCTAACCAAAATGAGTAAAAAACAAATGTCGCTGGAGAGCTTCTTTGAAAAGGGGGGAAAGACCCAATGATGAGACAGGAGAAGAATCTAAGACTGCCCACAAAAAGAAAGCTGCATTTAAAAGAAAATACCAAGAGTCCTACTTAAATTACAGGTTCATTGCAATAGGTGATTTACATTCTCCAAGCCTGCTTTGGGTAATATGTGGCGACTGGCTATCCAACAAAGCCATGAAACTTTCAAAACTGCTTTACCACATGGAGACCAAGCACCCTGCATTAAAAGACAAGCCTTTGGAGTTTTTCAAAAGAAAAAAATGAACAGGAAGAACAGAGGCAATTATTGAAGGCCACAACTTCATCAAATGTGTCTGCACTGAGAGCATCATTCTTAGTGGCTAACCGCATTGCTAAAGCTAAGAAGCCCTTTACTATTGGGGAAGAGTTGATCCTGCCTGCTGCTGAGGACATTTGTCGTGAACTTTTAGGAGAGGCTGCAGTTCAAAAGGTGGCACGTGTTCCTCTTTCGGCTAGCACCATAACGAGACGAATTGATGAAATAGCAGAGGATATTGAGGCACAATTGTTAGAGAGGATTAATGAGTTACCATGGTATGCAATCCAGGTTGACAAGTCTACCGATGTTGACAACAAGGCAACAATGCTTGTTTTTGTGCAATATATTTTTCAGGAGGCTGTTCATGAGGATATGTTATATGCACTTTTGTTGCCAACCAACACCACAGCTGCAGAACTATTCAAGTCTTTGTTTTTGTTTTTGTTTGTTTTTCATTTTAAAATACTTAAGGTATATTTTACTCTTAAGACACTTAGAATTTTTTACTTTTGCTTTGCTGAGGGATTTAAAAGAAATCTTTGAAATTTCATTCCAGGTACAATTAGGTTATCATTTTTGTTTCCTACTTGTAGAGCAACTGCAGTTGCCCAGCAGAGACCGTGGAGCAATGAGGAGTCTATCCCAGTCGCAGACACACGGGAGCAGCCAGTGGGGAGCCCCTTCTTGTCCTTTCTGTCCTCCCGCCCTACACTCTCTCTTTCTCTCTCTGGAATGAAAGAAAGAATGTGCAAGTGCCTAAGAGAAACCAGCTCATTTTACACTAAAAAAAACCCCAAAATCCCCTTGCCTCTTTCCTTTTCTCTCTCCTTCCCTCCCTCCCTCCATCCTTCCTTCCTCTCTCCTGCTCAGCCTTTCAATCCCACCACTTCTGTAGTGGTGTTTATTCACGTCTTTGAATGATTACATATCAGGAAAACAACTGGTCATTTTGTGTCGGTATATGCACGGACAGAGCGGCTGCCACGACTGGACGGCTTTCTGGTTTCACTACTCGGGTCAAAGAGGTCGCTTCTGAATGTGGGTCTACGCACTGTGTCATCCATAGCGAAATGCTGGCTAACCAAAAAATGTCACCTGAACTTAACAACGTTTTGCAGGATGTGATTAAAATTATCAACCACATTAAAGTACACACACAGCAGTTTGAGCAGCTCTGTGAGGAGATGGACGCAGAGCACATGTCTGTTTGTTTTTTTTTTTTAATAAGTGCACTTTTTTGGTTTAAGTCGATATATTTATTTATTTATTTTTAATTTTTGCCTGCGTTGGGTCTTCATTGCTGCGTGGGCTTTCTCTAGTTGCGGCTAGCCGGGGCTACTCTTCGTTGTGGAGCACGGGCTCTAGGAGCACGGGCTTCAGTAGTTGTGGCACACAGGCTCTAGAGTGCAGGCTCAGTAGTTGCGGTGCATGGGCTTAGTTGCTCCGTGGCATGTGGGATCTTCCCGGACCAGGGATCGAACCCGCGACCCCTGCATTTGCAGACAGATTCTTAACCACTGCGCTACCAGGGAAGTCCACGTCTTCTCTTATACACAGAAGTAAGATGGCTTTCTAAAGGTAGATCACTGGCCAGAGTTTTTGAGTTATGAAAGCCATTCCAGAGATTTCTTTTAGAAGAACAGTCACCACTGGCAGCACATTTCAGTGACACAGAATGGGTTGCAATACTTGCTTACTTGTGTGACATATTCAACCTGCTCAACCAACTCAATCTGTCACTTCAGGGAGAACGACAGCTGTGTTCAAGTCGACAGATAAAGTGACTGCATTCAAAGCCAAACTGGAATTATGGGGGCGACGAGTGAACATTGGGATTTTTGACATGTTTCAAACATTAACAGAGATTTTGAAAGAGACTGAGCCAGGGCCTTCTTTCTCCCAGTTGGTGCATTATCACCTGTCTCAGCTTAGAAAAGAGTTTGAGCATTACTTCCCAACCACGAAAGACCCCTGAACTGGGAAGGAATGGATCCGCGACCCATTTGTGAATAAGGCAGGTGAATTGACTTTGTCCATGCTAGAAGAGGATCAACTGCTTGAGATGGCAAATGACGGTGACCTTAAAGTGTGTTTGAGACAACTTCAAATCTCCATACGTTCTGTATTAAAGTGAAGGTGGAATATCCTGAGATTGCCACTGAAAAGCCTGCTTCCATGTCCAACATCCTGTCTTTGTGAAGCAGGGTTTTCTGCAGTGAGAGCAACCAAAACAAGATCACGGAGTAGACTGGACATAAGCGACACACTTCGGATGTCACTGTCTCCCATCACCCCAGATGGGACCACCTAGTTGCAGGAAAACAAGCTCAGGGCTCCCATTGATCCTGCATTATGGTGAGTTGTCTAATTACTTAATTATATATTACAATGTAATAATAGAAATAAAGTGCACAATAAATGTAGAGCGCTTGACCGGTCCCTGGTGCCAAAAAGGTTGGGGACTGCTGGTTTGGAGCATCCAGTTCTGAAGGCACAAGTGGACAGAGGAGCTTTGGGAAACATTTAGGTATTAGGAAACCCAGGGTACAGGGATGAGAGTGCAGGCATGCATACAGGTCAGAAACCTCAGGTAAACAACCCCAGGGGTTCCTCTCTGTGATCTTGGCCTCTTTTAAAAAACTCACCTGAAAAGTTCAAAAGCACAGGCACAGAGCTAAGTCACAAAATTGCCATGGGCTAGAACACAGGCCAAGAGTCTCTCTTTGGGCCAGGACAGGAAGGGCAGTGCAGGAACTCATAATATTAACAATGACCCTTTACGTTCGTGGAACACTTTATGACTTACAAGGTGGTTTTGCATCATCTTTGCAGTTAATCTCACATGGTAGTCACTTGATCTGCAAGTTAGGTGTATCCAGTTACCCATTGCTACATAACAAACTCCCCCAAACTTAATGCCGATGCATCTAGAATGGAGCAATCACGTGGCTGGTAGTGGATGCAGGGATGTGGCCTGTTGGCTGGGACAACTGTTGGTTGTTCAGATGTTTACAGGAGGCCTCTCCAGGTGGCTTGGGCTTCTCAGGACATGACAGCTGGGTCCTGAAAGGGAGCATCCTGAAAGTGAGTGCTCCAAGAGACCAGAGTGGAAGCCCATGACTCCATATGATCTAGCCTCGGCAGCACAGGCTCATTTCCCTTGCATTCTCTTGGTCAAGCAAGTTGCTGAGGCCAACTCAGATTCAAGGGGAGGGAAATTAGACTGCACCTCTCAATGGGAAGAGTAGCAGAGAATTGGGGGCCATCTTTAATCTACTGCAGTAGGTATTATGAGTCTCGTTTGACATTTTTTACACAAAATTAATCTACTTGAAGTGGTCTAGTGCCAGAACTGAATTGGATTGGGTCACAGGTTTGCTGACTCTAAATGTGGTATTCTTATAAAAATTCTGTGTGTGTGTGTGTGTGTGTGTGTGTGTGTGTGTGTGTGTGTGTGTGTGTGTATGTTTAAGCCCGTGCTCTGTGCGTAACACCTCATGACTTCATGGTCATTTGGAGAATATAGAACCCTCTGGCGAGCTGGCCTCTCTCCTGGCTATCTTTTTTTGTTGCAATGATTTCCCATGGCCCTACTTTATACAAGGATGTCCCTTCATACAAACCAGAGGGCAGCCATTCTAGGTTCCAGATGTGAAAGGGGTGCAGGCTTTCCTCAAATCCTGGGGAGTTGAGCCCACCCAGGATCTTGAGCCAGCTACATGACTTGGCTCCTACAGCTTGTTGCTTTAGATACCAGGCCTTAGAGAACCCTGTATCTTACTGAGCAGCAGACAGAGACTCAGAGGTGGGGAGAGAGTTGCCTCAGGGTCCACAGCTAAGTCAGAGATGAGACCAGGTCTGTGGTTTGACCCCCAGCTACAACCCATCCTGACCGCCCTTTCGAGGAGCACAGCAGTGGGACCTCTGAACCCCAGGGCTCCTGTTCCATCTCCATGCCTTTTTGGACACTCTCTCGCCAGCCACAGTCCCACATGCTCAACGCAGTAGGAGAAGGCCAAGGGCGTGAAGAATGGCAATGGTTTCTGATGAGGGTAGATGGCAGCTTAATATTTATAAGAAGTTTTGCACTGTACTGTTACCTGACTCTGCAGATAACATGTGTGCTGTGTCTTCAGGGGCTCTCCTGTTATGTGCTTTTCAATGATCAGGCCTCCTGAAGCTTGGGCTTGACACCCCTCGCCCCGTATGTTGTATTGGATTCACTCAAACTGAATATGTTAGGTACCTTTGGAGAATTTTTTGCATTCAGTAGTTTTATGGGTATATTGTCTTTGCTTCTGCATTAAACTGGTGTTCTAAATTGTTTTTGGAAAATAAAACCACAACTTTGGTTTGTTTCACAGTTCAGTTAAACAACAAAAAAGAGGGAATACTTAGTCTCTTTTTAGGTTGGCAGCTCAGCAAATTACAGAAGAGTGGTTTGCTGTGATTTGGGGTTTGCTGTTCAAGTCCTTGGTGGAGGCACAGAGGTTGGAACATGCTGGGAGGGGGTTCCCTGACTATGGAGGGTGGGAGGAGATTTCTGAATGAGAAGAGGCAGGTGGCTTGGCTTGGGGGAGAGCAGAAGAGGGAGCACTCAGAGAAACAGAAGAAGCAGAATTCTGTGGCTGCCCCTGTTAACACAAGGACTTTGAGGTCGAAGAGCAAGGGGACCATAAAAAAAAAAAAAATTCATGCTTGTAGTGATTGTTAGTTAGTTGTCTGAAAATTGAAATGGTCTAGGGCTTTATTATTATTTATCTATTGACCCATATTTTTCCAGGAAGAGTTGGGGAACACATTTAGCTGCTTATTACCTGCTGAGGAACTTTCAAGAACCAATGCCTGATTCCATTCTGAGGTCCTGATGCCATTGGTCTGGGGTGTGGCCTGGACATCAGGATTTTTAAAAACTTATCAGGAGATTCTGAAGTTTAAAGAAGGTGTAAAACTGGGAAAAGTAGGGCTCCAGGTATCCATCTGGATTTGAGCGACAATCTTCCTTACCAAATTCCCGGCTTGGATAATCATGTCTCAGGCTTCAAAGATGGAATATAATGTGTTGGTTGAAGAACTAACCTTCCTTATTTTGGATTCTAGATCTGCCGCTTTCAAACTGTGTGACCCCAGCTTATGATACTTGATATCGCTGAGCCTCGGTTCTCTTGTCTCTAAAATGGGTATAATTGTGGCAACTATGATTATGATGCTATTAGGATGTTTAAGGGAGATAATCCATGTAAATAATTTAGAATTGTGCCAGCCATGTAACAAATGTTCAAAATGTTACTTATTACTAATTTTGTCATCTCCCCTCACTGACGAGGCCAAGTTTAGGTTTTCTCATATAGAATTTTCTCTAGGCAAAGACTGATTAAAATGAAATTTAAATTTCATGTGGTCCTAGGTGACCTCTCCTGGTTTTTTCAGTTGGCCTTAGGTGGGACCTGGTTTGTTTGGAAACCTCCCTGGATAAATCTAATGTGCAGCTGGGGCTGAGAAGCAATCTTGGTGTCTGATTTTGTTTTACCTGTTCTTGTAGGAGCTTCTCAGGCACCTCTCTCAGCAATCTAGTCTTCAGGCTTATTTCAGATCCACTTCAAAACGGCTCAATTCCAGATAGTTGTCCTTTTTCTTTCATACTTCTTGTTTTTTTTTTTTTGATCAGAGTAAATGTGGACTATTACTTCTATTTAATCGCTTTTATTTTTCTAATTACCGTTTTTCCTGATTTTAAGAACCCATGTTTATTTTATTCCCCACACGGACATAAATAATGCAAATATTATATTACATTTTTGTCCATACTTTTTTCTATGTATCATGTGTTTATAAATGTAAGTTTTAAAATTGCAAAGTTAGTTTTGAAATCTGCTTCTTCTGCTCAACTTTACGTCCTAAGCACAGCCTCAAATGCTTGGGATTTAAAAAAAATTTTTTAAATTATGCATTCGGGTGTAATGTACAACATGGTGACTATAGTTAATACTGTATTGCATATTAGAAAGTTGCTAAGAGAATGGATCTTTTTTATTTATTTATTTTAAAATTTTTTGGCTGCACCGTGGCATGTAGGATCTTAGTTCCCTGACTAGGGGTCAAACCGGTAACCCCTGCATTGGAAGTGCAATCTTAACCACTGGACCACCAGGGAAGTCCTTCAAATGCTAGGGATTTTTGAAAGTATAATAATTTCTTCTCTTTGGTTATTCTGATGTATCTCACTGTATTTTAGCATTCCCTTACTATCAGCTGTATTGGTTTCCTCAGGCTGCCTGAACAAAGTACCACAGACTGGGTGGCTTAAGACAACAGAAATCTATTCTCTCACAGTTCTAGAGGTTAGAAGTCTGCAACCAAGAAGGAGGCATGGTTGGTTCCTTCTGGAGGCTCAGAGGGAGAATCTGTTTCATGCTCTTCTCCTAGCTTCTGGAAGTTGCCTCCAGCTTCTGGTGTCCCTTGGCTTATAGACACATTACTCTAATATTTGTTTCCATCTTCACATGGTTTTGTGTCCCTGTATGTCTCTGTGTCCAAATTTCCCTCTTCTTATAAGGTCCTCTCTGATCCAGCATGACCTCATCTTAACTTGATTATATCTGCAAAGACCGTATTTTAAAATAAGGTCACATTCACAGGTACTAAGAGTTAAGACTTGAACATATTGTTTTGAGGGACACAATTCAACCAAGTACATCAGCCAGTTGTTACTTCCACCTGTCTTCTTAAGGGACCAGTAAAAGTTTAGCTCTTCTTGATACTTCTATGTTTTATCTCCTTATGCTTTCCTATCCTTCTGTGAGTTCAGACAGGTGCTGAGAAAGCCAGGCGGAGGGTAAAACTGGGGCAAAGTGTTAATTTCTATCTTTTCCAGACACCCACCTTCCCTGGAGCAAGCAGGGTGCCTGCCTGAGAAGTCCAGGAGGGGCGGGCTGAGGTAGGGAGGGAAGCCACAGGTGGTGGGAGCAGGGCTTCCTGCAGCTGCTTGGCCACCTGGCTGGACAGCTGTTCTCCCGAGCAGGGAGCTGTGTAAGGCAGGGCCTGCCTGGCTTATCACAGCCTCTCCGAGAGTTACGTGATGCCAGAATGCCTGGTCAGATCTGTCAGTTCTGTTAAGCAACTGTTCTGGGGGATGGAGGAGTGGGGTTGGGGGCATGGAATCACCAAAATGATTGTTTATAGTGGCTGTTCAGTTTATTTATTTATTTATGTTTTGTTTTTTCTCTTTTTTAAAAAAAATTTTTTTTCTTGGAGTACAATTGCTTTACAATGTTGTGTTAGTTTCTACTGTACAGCAAAGTGAATCAGCTATACGTATACATATATCCCCTCTTTGTTGGATTTCCTTCCCATTTAGTTCACCACAGAGCATTGAGTAGAGTTCCCTGTGCTATACAGTAGGTTCTCATTAGTTATCTATTTTATACATAATATCAATAGTGTATATATGTCAATCCCAATCTCCCAATTCATTCCGCCCCCTCCTTTCTCCCTTGGCATCCATACGTTTGTTCTCTATGTCTGTGTCTCTATTTCTGCTTTGTAAATAAGATTGTCTATACCAATTTTCTCAGATTCCACATATATGCATTAATATACAGTATTTGTTTTTCTCTTTTCTGACTTACTTCACTCTGTATGACAGTCTCTAGGTCCATCCACATCTCTACAAATGACCCAATTTCATTCCTTTTCATGGCTGAGTAATATTCCATTGTATATATGTACCACATCTTCTTTATCCATTCCTCAAAATCTTTTGCACAGCAAAGGAAACCTTTAAGTTGAAAAGACAACCCTCAGAATGGGAGAAAATACTTGCAAACAAAGCAACTGACAAAGGATTAATCTCCAAAATATACAAACAGCTCATGCAGCTCAATATCAAAAAAACCAAATAACCCAATCAAAAATGGGCAGAAGAACTAAATAGACGTTTTGTTCTATGGCGGATGGGAAAATTCCACCTGCCGTGTCCCATTTTTCTGTGGGAAAAAATGCTCAACATCACTAATTATTAGAGAAATGCAAATCAAAACTACGATAAGATGTCACCTCACACCGGTCAGAAAGGCCATCATCACAAAATCTACAAACAATAAATGCTGGAGAGGGCGTGCCCTCTTGCACTGTTGATGGGAATCTAAATTGATACAGCCACTATGGAAAACAGTATGGAGGTTCCTTAAAAAACTAAAAATAGAATTACCATATGACCCAGCAGTCCCACTCCTGGGCATATACTCAGAGAAAACCACAATTCAAAAAGACACATACACCCCAGTGTTCATTGCAGCACTATTTACAATAGCCAGGACATAGTGACTGCTCAGTTTAGACAAGTATTGACCCGAGGGTACCCACAGTTACTGGTTCAGCTGGGATGATCTGTTCCAGCGGTCGGCTTACTACACCCTGCAGGCCAGGCCCGGCCCACTGCCTGCTGTGTACAGGGAGCTAAGAATTGCCTTTACAAATGAACATCTGCACTTGATTTGATGATAGGGAGCACTGGCTTTGAGTCCCAAGTAAGTAAAGTGTTGTCCCCCACCCCCAATGAATCTCACTCTTCTCATTATTAGATCTTTATTATAAAAAAATCATACTCAATGATCATATTTTGAATTTCATCAATAAAAAATTCCTGGAAATTTTTTTTCTATCTTGTTACGAAAGTATGTGTTATAGCTTCAATATTACCTCTAGGCCTGCAAAGTCTAAAATCTCTACTATCTAGCCCTTAACAGAAAAAGTTTGCCAATCCTTGGTCTGGCCAAGTAGTCTGAAGCACTAGCAAACATCCAAAAACCTGCAGGGCTTTTAAAAACACAGACTTCTGGGTCCCACCCCTGGAGTTTCTGATTCAGTAAGTCTTGGGTAGGGCCCAGTCATTTCCATTTCTAACCAGTTCCCAGATGCCGCTGGTGCTGCTAGTCTGGGAGCAATCCTTTGAGAACCACCAGTCTGTCTGTTCAACAACCAATTAACAAACATTTTTCTAGGAGGCAGCATCCTGTAGTACTCACAAGGACAGGCACGAGAATCAGGGCTGGGTCGTTGTCCAGTTCTGCCACTAACTCTGTGATCTTGGGTATGTTATTTATGTCTTGAGCCTTAATTTCCTCACTTGTAAAATGGGGATAATGAAAGTGCCTCCTTCATAAGGGTTGTGAAGGTTTAAATAAAATCAAGCTTGCAAAGCTCTTAGCACACTTTAGCTAGTCTTTAAACTCTTGCCTTCAGACAATTTACAGTTTGGGGCCATGGAAATGAGACTAACCTTAGAGAACAGTATTGAGTGGCAAGGGCTGTGAAAAGCAAGAGCAGAGGAGCAATTCAGGAGGATTTCCTGTGAGAAGTGAGGTATGTGCTGAGCATGTGTGAAGGATGGGAAGGCAAATAGGACAACTTATGGAGGCTTGGAGGTGGGAATTAGATTGGTATGCTTTTTGAACAGAGAGGAACGTAGACTGCCCAGTGGGTAGGAAAGCTGTCAAGTGGCCCAGGAGACAGGGAAATTGTGCCACTTCTGGGGGTCCAGTGAGAACCTCACAGCACAGATGCAGCGTGTGTGGGCAAGAGCCTAGGAGTCCTAGAAACTGCTCTTGGGCTTTGATCAAAACTTCGGAGCTTGGGGAAGCTGAAATGTCCTGCCTATTTCTCAAACCCCAATTGCACTTCTTGGGGCTGCTCAGTGGGCGGGCCTCATCCCTGTGTCTCCGTTCTGTTTACCCCACAAGCATTCCTGTCGTTTGGTAAAAACTGCTGCCTGGCAGAGAAGCCTTGGGAAGCTTTGCTCTGTCTTCTAAGAAACAGGAAGTCATTATTTGCCCAAAGCAAACAAACTCACAAACTGCAGGGTTCACGTTCAGTCCAAAGCTGCAGTCCCAGGAGGTGTGTGTGTGGGCTGAGGACGCGGGGACCCGAGCAAAGAATCCTTTCCCCTCCCTTCTCCCCTGGCCAAATAAACAACTGCGATAATTTCACAGCCATGACTTGCTGGAAGCCTTGAGGTAAGTCACCCCCGCACAATGTATAGACGCTGAGCAGAGTTTTCTTCCCCAGACAGTATCCATTCCCAAGTGGGGCTCTTCTTCCCATGACATCAGCAAAACCATTTCCATGATTCCTGGAATTGGAGGGAAATTAACCTCCCACGTGCCGTGTTTCTTTCCTTTACCAAGAGAGAAGAAGGGAATGAGCATTTATTGGAAGCTTACTGTCTGCCTGTGTTTGGCACCAGCCTTGCCTAGGTTCTTTCATTGAAATCTTGCAACATCCCTGTCAAATGGGAACTGTTTTCTGCATTTTACAGATGGGAAAATATGAGGCTCTGAAAGGATGGTCACTCTCCCAATGTCACTGACTAGAGCTGCCATTTGAATTCCTGTCTGGCCGATTGTACACGTGCTCAAAGCCACAAGCTTCTCTGTTACTTTTAGAGTTGCTAGTAATGCCGTTTCTCCCTCCCCGACTTCCTTTAAAAAGTTTTGTCTTGACTCTTCACAAATGGGATGTATAACTTTTCTGCAGCATATGCAGTTCATGAGGCTAAGGAAATAGCACTGTCCTACTCATGTGGGGCTTGTAGGAAAAAACTGCGAGAATGGTGGCCCCCTGAAGAACATCCCAAATAGGACACTACAAAGGACACAGAGAGTAAGCCAACACGATTTACTGTTTACCTTATTCGGGCTGCATGTGACACAGTGTGTGTGGGGACAGAAGAAGGCTGTCAGCAGAGAGGGGCTATGAGAAGACATCTATAATCTCCTGGTTGGGTGGAGAAGGCTTGTCGCTAACCTGGGGTTGGATGAACTGTGTGTTCAAAGGGTAGTATTTGAAAGCACAGAGCACAGTGACCTCTGGAGCCAGAATGCTTGGGTTCAAATCTTGGCTTTACCATGTATTAGCTGTGTGCTCTTTTGTTACCTTAGTTGCTGCTTCTGTGAAATGGGGATAATAAAAGTTCCTATCTCACAGGCAGTAAAGTGCTTACAAATGTGCCTGGAACTTGTGAACCCAGGACTCAGGAACCGCTGGAATGCAGGAAAAGGGCAGCCTCTCCAGCCAGCTCAGGATGGGGTGGGCCCTGCCCAAACCCGTGCAGCCCCTCTGGCTCTGGGCCCCAAACCCATCTCCAGGCCCAAACAGATCAACTGGGCGTGACCTTGGTGAGGCTGTATCTTTCTTCTTGACAGATGTTTGGACGACTGTAGTGAAACCTCTTGGCCAAACCTTTGAAATATTCAAGTATATTTATTCCAACCAATTAATTATTCATGAGTCATAGTCTTCAACATTAATCAGTTTCTTCATCCAGGCTTTAAGAAGAAAACCAAGAACTGCAACCAAGATTGAAAAACAAAAAGGACAGAAAGTCTCTTTGTATGTATCTTCTCATCCTGTACAACCAAGCCCCTCCCAATGGGCTTCCCCATCTTCTCTGTGCTTGTTTAGGGAGCTCAACAACAGGTGACTCTTGAAGGGACCATTTGTGCTGAGGCTGGCTGAGGGCTTCAGATATCCTCTGTGGCAGAGAGGGCCTAGCAATGTGTGGCGTCCCTGAACCCTCAACTGTGGTTGGCACCAGTGCCTGAGAGACTGGGGGGGGACTTCCTTTGAGACGTCACTTCTTTACCTAGTCTACCTAAAGAGTTCTTCGGTTACAAAGATAATTGTAATTATATCGCAAGCTGGGTCTTCATAATGCTCAATACTGGTCAGTAGCAAGAATAATAGTACTGATGGTGATTGTAACTTTTAAGTGCTTACTACGTCCCAAGCATGGCCTTGAATCCCTTAAAGTATTAGCGAAGTCTTTCTTTTGCAAGTAATAGAGAACCTAGCTATAGCAGAGGCTGCTGGCACCAGCCTCTATCCTCTTGGCCCCATCATTTTCATGAGCACCAACCCACCTTCCAGCTGCCAGCTCCTGCAACTCTGTCTGAGGGACTTTTCTGAAAGCAGAGGTCCACTCTGCCTGTTCTCAGGTCAGGCCAGCTGTGCCAGGGAGGGAATGCCTTTCATTCATACACTGGAGCAGACCTCAACCTTGACAAGGGGAGCCCGTGTATAAGTATCCTGGCCCTTGGCCTTTGGGCTGGGATAACTCTGAGAGGTGTGTTTGCATGGTTTCCAGAGCTTCTCCATGGGACTACGTTTCTGCCGCCCACAGTGACACTTGCTAGATAATGTCTCCGTTACTGGCTTTCTTCCCTTCTCTGCCTCACTCCCCTACTCTCCTTTCCATGTTTCCTACAGTTGGCTCCCACATAAATGCATTGTGGGTGAGTCTTTGTCTTTCTGGGGAAAATAAATGAAGACTCCCAAATCAAACTGTCTTAAGGTAAAAAAGAAGTGTATTTGCTTGTGTAGCTGAACATCTGGCTTCAGGACTGGCTTGAGTCAGGTTTGCAGTGATGTCCGCGGCCTCCCCCGAAGTCTGCTCTTGGCTCTGTCTCCTCTGATTTGACTCTATCCTCCAGTTTTTCTAGCTGCCCTCAGGCTCACATCATCACCATATCCAAGCCAGAGGAGGAGAAAGACCAATTCCCTGATAACTTAAAGGCTTGGAGAGTGGAGTCTTACTACTCCCAGTTGCCCAGACTTGAGCCATGTACCATCCTTGTAGCAATCACAGTGGCTGGGTAGGTGGTGTGTGCAGATTGCTCATTCTGAGCTGGGTGTTCCACCCCGGGAAGGTCCCAGGCTGAGAGCAGGGGCAGGGTGGTTTTCCCACAGAGAACTTGGAGCACTGTCACCGCACAGAAGGCAATGGGATGCTGGCTGCAAACACAAAAGGTAGCACCAATATTTGTGCATTCCTTTCTTCCTCATGCAAGGTTTTCTTCTCAACAGGGAGGATCCCGAGTCTGAGAACAGTTATTCCTCCAAGGTCACCCAGCTGGAAAGGGGCAGAGTGACCTGGGCATGTTGATTTAACTGTTTCTAACACTTTCTCTGCTATCCATATTGACTTAAATGTATTAAAATGAGTGAACGTACATTCATTCCCCATGCTTTTGATTTAGGGCCAAAGCCTTGTTTTCGGATGTAGGCTCCGCTGATTCCCAATGCCTCTCATCTCTCTTGTGTAGAGCATTCCCACAATGGCTCGCCTGTGGTTCTCACTTCAGTGTCTTTAGACGGAAATGCTTGGTAAGCGGTCTGAGTACAGCATTCTCTTAGATTTGCACATGCCCCTCCTCAATCTTTTACATTTGTCTCCTCCACTGCTATCTAATTTGACAGTAATCTTTTTTGGAAACTTGCCTTCATTGAGCTTTTCCAAAGCAATCAACTTAATTTTCATGGAAACAAAAGTTCTCTTTCGTTTTGTATTTCACCAGTTTACAAGATAGTTAATTAAATTACTTGAGCACAGTGACACATGCAGCTGGCATCAGTAGGTTTGGGAACACACATAGCTGACTCTTGGTTGGCACACAGCTCAGCTGGCAGAAGATGGTACAGGTATCCTAGAGGGACGACCTGCCAGCCGAGAGGGTCAGCCTGCTGTGGGCGGCCGAGAAGATTTTACAGCAAGGAGGGGAGCACTGGCCAGCTGGGGCAGTTGGTCGAGGGAAGCTGCTTGAGAGCGTCTCTGCAAGCATCTAGAACCCTGCCTGGGACGTAGAAGGTGTTCATATGGGGTGGCCGCTGTCAGGCAAGACAGGGATTGGCTGTAGAACATTCCTTCTGTGGCCACAGTTCCCCTGCTTAGTCATCTGAGGTTGTGCAGGAAGTGACAGAACCGCATGCCCTGATTGTCCTTAAGGTCATGGAAATGACTTGTCCCTCATGTGATCAGAGAGCCTCAGCGTGAGGGAGAAGTGAGGGTGGGAGATACCAAAGCACACCTCTTTCCCCCACCACACGCTGGATCCTTGTGACCCTCCCATGGGTCCCCAAGTGAGTATGCATTTGATGTCCTGCTCTGTGTACTGGTGGCTAAAGGGCATTTTTTTAGGGCCACTACTGCCTAGGCATGCTTTTGCGCAAATTATAAAAAGGTACCCCCTTTGGGTGGATGAATGATGAAAAGGTGCTCTCTCTGGACACATGAGTCCCAGTCTCCAGGTCAACACAGCCCCTTGGCAGAGCACACGGCTTGGCTAGTGGAGCATGCGCTCATTACCAGGCCCCTCATCCCCTACACCCAGGTGCTTTTGGGCAGTGCACAAACTGTGCAACCACACAAGGGAGACCTTTGGCAAGTTCCCATAGTTCTAAGCCAAGGGACAGAGTATAGCAGTCAGGCAGTGCTCTTCACACGCCACCAGCAGCAATATCCCCGGGAACTTGCTAGAGATGCACATTCATGGGCCCTGCTCCAGCCCTGCTGAATCACAATCTCTGGAGGTGGAGTCCAGGCATCTGTGTTTTAACAAGCCCTCCAGGTACTTCTGATGCTTACTGAGAACCACGGCAGTCAGAACTGCTGCAGCCCGGGTCAGCCTGCCTATTTACAGCTGTTGAGCACAGCAGAGCCTGCCGTTCCCTCTCCAGCCGACAGATTTGAGTCCACCCAGGCTGGGTCCCCGAGGCCGTTGGGAGGTCCTGCTTGTTCAGAACAGGACTTGTCAATATCACCACCAAACCCACCTTCAACAAGTGCAACTCCTGCATTTCTCATGACATTTTTTGCTTTGTGGGAATGAGGAAAACTATTCATTTCCTGGAGCAGAGGACTTCTGCCAAGTCCCAGGCAGAGCTGGGCCTCATGTTCCACGAGATTGAATGCCCCTCAGAATTGGGTTGAGAGGATGTGAGAGCCAGAGTGGGACTGTTTGGGTATGTGGGGAAGCAAATTCCCACACCCCAGACAAGTTCATCCTGCATTTGCGACTGTGAACCGAGGCAGAAGGTTGGGGAATGCTCAGCTCCTTCCCCCTCCCCCAAGAAAATGCAATTTCTTTACTTTCTATGATTAGCCTGATGTCCTTGTGAGCCAACGATCATTTCTTGCACCCCATCCCTCCCCTCTGGGTAGCAGGGATAAAGCATATTTTGTCAGTTAGTGTTTCCTCTGCCCTGCATACTTTAAATTGTCTCCATCTGGTAAACATTGGATCTCTTTCAAGTCTGAGCTCCGATGGAGGCTGCTTCATCCTTCTGCTTGCTTCTTTCTAAGGTGAGGTCTGGGTGTGGGGAAACTGGTCAGTTCGTCATCCCAGTGTTTTGAGGGTAATGATTAGGGCATGTTGCAGGCAAAACAATACCTCCCAGAGGCAAAGAAACCATGGCTTGAGTTTCGAACACCAGAAGTCTATGTTAAAAACTCAGTGAGGTCTAGTACAAATTTTAGTATTTAAAGCAGTAAGAATTAGAGGCACAAAAAGTAAAGCAAAGCAAAACAAAACCCTTTATATGTGGAAAGGGGAAGAATTAGGCTAGCTTTATCCTCCTTCCTCAACTGTGAAAGGAAGTTTGAAAGAAGTTGATTATATTGCAGAAATTGAGAGAAACTTCCACTGTTCTAAAGTTCTGGGCCCAGCCCACATATCCTCAGAAGGTATGGAGACCTCAGTGCCTGCCAGAGAGCACCGGATACTGTGCTGAAAGGAGGGGGGAGCATATTGTGATCAGAGAGCCCATTTGGATTCAATGGATACCACATTTACTTGCTGTGTGATCTTGGGTGAATTTCTTAACTTCTCTGAGCCATCAGTCAAATCAGTCAAATTACTGCAATATACTGTAATATCAAATAGGTATGTGGTACAGAAGGGGATGTAGGAATTAAAAGTATGTATTTGAAGTACTGGCACACAGTGGACATTTGAGTGTTAGTTTCTTTCCCTCACTATTCACTTATCGATAAAACATACTTTATGTTATGGTTATATGTGGGAAGGTCCTAGTGAGTGATTGCTAAGAGCTGGTGCTCATAGAGACTGAGGTGAGAGAATGCAGGCTCTACATGCTTTTAGCGGTGTGAAATGAGGTGGTTGCTTAGTTTCTTGAAACCTCTGTTTCTTCCTCCGTAAGAATGGAGATCACCTTAGTACTTACCTTGAATGATTGTTGAGAAGATTAACTAAGATGTTTATAGAACTGTGCTTAGACTATGCTGGGCACATAGTGTATATGAAAACTATTGATATAACTATAATATTTAAGAATATAGGGCTTCGACTGACATGCATGGAATAGCGACTGTGGGCCAGGCTCTCTGTTGAATGCCATGGATACAGAGACCAGCGGGCCGCAGTTTGGGGCCATAGCAGTCTTCTAGTCTGGTTAGGGAGACAGAAAATTAATCTGGTGTTTCTCGTAGCAAGTGGGTGATGATAGCTGTAGGACAGGTCAGAGCATATGGGAGGGTCCCAGATCTGAATAGTCTGGGTGGAAGGCAGGAGGACAATGGAGGGATGGGGTAGGAAAGACATTCAGGCAAGGAAAGAGCAGAGGCAAAGGCTGGGAGGCTGCAAGCAAGATGGAGGAATGGAAGTTGTGAAGTTCAGGTGGAGCCTGGAGCCTGCTCAGGGCTGAGGAGGAAGAGGCATGGGGCAAGGGGGGCTAGACTGTTGGCCCACGCAGCCATGCGTGGTTGTCTTCTCTGTTCACTGCTGTCTCCCACCTCTCTCCCTCCTGTGCTGGGCAAGGAGGAAACAATATGTAATTGGTTAGACTAAAGGAAAGTGAAAGAAGAGGTTGAGAAGGAGGCAAGAGGGGATCATACCCCAGTAACACCTCTGGCAGAAATAAGGTCCAGGGTGATGGCTGCAGGAGGTGCCCAGCCTTCCCTTTGCTAGGAGCGTCAGGTGGGGACACCTGGGACACAGGCTTACTGGGTGGCAGTGAGGGCAGGAGAGGAAAAGCTGATGAGGCTGCTTGCGAGGGCAGTGGAGGTGAGTGCCAGGGAGGCTGCAGTTGTTTTTTTTTTTTTTGGATTTATTGATTGATTGCTATGTTGGGTCTTCGTTTCTGTGGTAGGGCTTCCTCTAGTTGCGGCAAGCGGGGGCCACTCTTCATCGCGGTGCGCGGGCCTCTCACTATCACGGCCTCTCTTGTTGCGGAGCACAGGCTCCAGACGCGCAGGCTCAGTAGTTGTGGCTCACGGGCCTAGTTGCTCCGCGGCATGTGGGATCTTCCCAGACCAGGACTCGAACCCGTGTCCCCTGCATTGGCAGGCAGATTCTCAACCACTGCGCCACCAGGGAAGCCCTGTGCCAGGTCTTAGCTGCGGCATGTAGGATCTTCATTGCTGCTTGCGGGATCTTCGTTGCAGCATTTGGGATCTAGTTCCCTGACCAGGGATCGAACACAGGCCCCCAGCATTGGGAGCATGGAGTCTTAACCACTGAACCACCAGAGAAGTCCCGAGGCTGCAGTTTTGACTTAGCAGTTCTGTGAGTGTGCAGAGTGCTCCTAGGAAATGGAGGGCACTGTTCAGGGTCCAGAACAGGGTGCCCTGAAGTTGGGGCACCATCAACACAGCTGTGGGACTTTTCTCTCACAAGCCTCAAGTGACCAGTGTAGGTGCAAAGAAGGGGACGGGGCCACCATCAAAGCTTCAGGTGTTGTTGGCTGTGAGCGATGGAATGCGAGTGATGGGCCATGGTGTCTGGGCTGGGAAGGAAAAGGCGGGAGACAAAGGATCCAGCCGATTCCACGATAATGGAGGCCAGGAGGCTAAGGCCAGAACAAGGATAATGGAGGCCCATCTCATTGCACGGGGGCAGTTTCCTTGCCTTTGCCTGAAATTCCACCACCATCTCTGTATACCTGATTTTCTCATCCTTCAAGGTTCCCCTCGAACACGCTTTCAGCATCTCAGAGCTGGAATTTCTCCCTTTCTTGAACTCCTATCCTCTTTAGGGTTGTAATTGTTTGCCCAGACAGCTTGTCTTTCTCATGAGAATGTAAGCTCCTGGAGACCACCCTCATAGTCTCTGCAGACTCTGGTGAAGTTCATCTTGTGAATAGATGAATTTGCATTTGTGGAACCAATGGACAAATCAATTCAATTTCTGGTCAACATTCCCTTAGAGTTAAGAAAATAACAATAATTCAGTCTGTAGATTCTCTTTCTGTAGAAAGGAAATGTTGCATGAGAAAAAACATAGGTTTTTTTTATTTTGAATTTTTTTTTTTATACAGCAGGGTCTTATTAGTTATCTATTTTATACATATTAGCGCATATATGTCAATCCCAATCTCCCAATTCATCCCACCACCACAACCCGCCCCCCCCCCGCTTCCCCCCCTTGTTGTCCATACGTTTGTTCTCTACATCTGTGTCTCTATTTCTGCCTTGCAAACCGGTTCATCTGTACCATTTTTCTAGATTCCACATATATGTGTTAATGTACAATATTTGTTTTTCTGACTTGCTTCACTGTGTATGACAGTCTGTAGGTCCACCCGCGTCTCTACAAATGACCCAGTTTGTTCCATTTTATGGCTGAGTAATATTCCATTGTATATATGTACCACATCTTCTTTATCCATTCGTCTGTTGATGGGCATTTAGGTTGCTTCTATGACCTGGCTATTGTAAATAGTGCTGCAGTGAACATTGGGGTGCATGTGTCTTTTTGAATTACGGTTTTCTCTGGGTATATGCCCAGTAGCGGGATTGCTGGGTTGTATGGTAGTTCTATGTTTAGTTTTTTAAGGAACCTCCATACTGTTCTCCATAGTGGCTGTATCAATTTACATTCCCACCAGAAGTGCAAGAGGGTTCCCTTTTCTCCACACCCTCTCCAGCATTTGTTGTTTGTAGATTTTGTGATGATGCCCATTCTAACCGGTGTGAGGTGATATTTCATTGTAGTTTTGATTTGCATTTCTCTAATAATTAGTGATGTTGAGCAGCTTTTCGTGTGCCTCTTGGCCATCTGTATGTCTTCTTTGGAGAAATGTCTATTTAAGTCTTCTGCCTATTTTTTGATTGGGTTGTTTTTTTTTTAAATATTGAGCTGCATGAGCTGTTTATATATTTTGGAGATTAATCCTTTGTTGATTTATTTGCAAATATTTTCTCCCATTCTGAGGGTTGTCTTTTCGTCTTATTTATAGTTTCCTTTGCTGTGCAAAAGGTTTTAAATTTCATTAGGTCCTATTTGTTTATTTTTGTTTTTATTTCCATTACTCTAGGAGGTGGGTCAAAAAAGATCTTGCTGTGATTTATGTCAAAGACTGTTCTGCCTATGTTTTCCTCTGAGAGTTTTATAGTGTCCAGTCTTACATTTAGGTCTCGAATCCATTTTGAGTTTATTTTTGTGTATGGTGTTAGGGAGTGTTCTAATTTCATTGTTTTATATGTAGCTGTCCAGTTTTCCCAGCACCACTTATTGAAGAGACTGTCTTTTCTCCATTGTATATCCTTGCCTCCTTTGTCATAGATTAGTTGACCATAGGTGCATGGGTTTATCTCTGAGCTTTCTATCCTGTTCCATTGATCTGTATTTCTGTTTTTGTGCCAGTACCATATTGTCTTGATTACTGTAGCTTTGTAGTATAGTCTGAAGTCAGGGAGTCTGATGCCTCCAGCTCTGTTTTTTTCCCTCAAGTTTGCTTTGGCTATTTGGGGTCTTTTGTGTCTCTATACAAAATGTAACACTTTTTGTTCTAGTTCTGTAAAAAATGTCATTGGTAATTTGATAGGGATTGTATTGAACCTGTAGATTGCTTTGAGTAGTATAATCATTTTCACAATATTGATTCTTCCAACCCAAGAACATGGTATATCTCTCCAACTGTTTGTGTCATCTTTGATTTCTTTCATCAGTGTTGTATAGTTTTCTGAGTACAGGTCTTTTATCTCCTTAGGTAGGTTTATTCCTGGTATTTTATTCTTTTTGCTGCAATGGTGAATGGGATTGTTTCCTTAATTTCTCTTTCTGATCTTTTGTTGTTAATGGATAGGAGTGCAAGAGATTTCTGTGCATTAATTTTGTATCCTGTTACTTTACCAAATTCATTGATTAGCTCTAGTAGTTTTCTGGTCATATCTTTAGTATTATCTATATATAGTATCATGTCATCTGAAGACAGTGACAGTTTTACTTCTTCTTTTCCAATTTGGATTCCTTTTATTTCTTTTTCTTCTCTGATTGCTGTTGAATAACTAGGACTTCCAAAACTCTGTTGAATAATAGTGGCGAGAGTGGACATCCTTGTCTTGTTCCTGATCTTAGAGGAAATACTTTCAGTTTTTCACCATTGAGAATGATGTTTGCTGTAGGTTTGTTGTATATGGCCTTTATTTTATTGAGGTAGTTTCCCTCTATGCCCACTTTCTGGAGAGTTTTTATCACAAATGGGTGCTGAATTTTATCAAAATTTTTTTCTGCAGCTATTGAGATGATCATATGGTTTTCTTCAATTTGTTAATATGGTGTATCACATTGATTGATTTGCATGTATTGAAGAATCCTTGCATCCCTGGGATAAATCTCACTTGATCATGGTGTATAATCCTTTTAATGTGTTGTTGGATTCGGTTTGCTAGTATTTTGTTGAGGACTTTTGCATCTATATTCATCAGTGGTATTCGTCTGTAATTTTCTTTTTTTTCTGCAGTATCTTTGTCTGGTTTTGGTATCAGGGTGATGGTGGCCTCATAGAATGAGTTTGGGAGTGTTCCTTCCCTGCAGTTTTTTGGAAGAGTTTGAGAAGGATGGGTGTTAGCTCTTCTCTAAATGTTTGTTAGAATTCACCTGTGAAGCCATCTGGTCCTGGACTTTTGTTTGTTGGAAGATTTTTAATCACAGTTTCAATTTCATTACTTGTGATTGGTCCGTTCATATTTTCTATTTCTTCCTGGTTCAGTCTTGGAAGGTTTTACCTTTCTGAGAATTTGTCCATTTCTTCTAGGTTGTCCATTTTATTGGCATAGGGTTGCTTGTAGCAGTCTCTTATGATGCCTTGTATTTCTGTGGTGTCCATTGTAACTTCTCCTTTTCATTTCTAAATTTATTGATTTGAGTCCTCTCCCTCTTTTTCATGATGAGTCTGGCTAAAGGTTTATCAATTTTGTTTATCTTCTCAAAGAACCAGCTTTTAGTTTTATTGATCTTTGCTATTGTTTTCTTTGTTTCTATTTCATTTATTTCTGCTCTGATCTTTATGATTTCTTTCCTTCTACTAACTTTAGGTTTTGTTTGTTCTTCTTTCTCTAGTTCCTTTAAGTGTAAGGTTAGATTGTTTACTTGAGATTTTTCTTGTTTCTTGAGGTAGGCTTGTATTGCTATAAAGTTCCCTCTTAGAACTGCTTTTGCTGCATCCCGTAGGTTTTGGATCATCATGTTTTTGTTGTCATTTTTCTCTAGGTATTTTTTGATTTCCTCTTTGATTTCTTCAGTGATATTTTGGTTATTTAGTAATGTATTGTTTAGCCTGCATGTGTTTGTGTTTTTTACATTTATTTCTAATCTCATAGCATCGTGGTCAGAAAAGATACTTGATATGATTTCAATTTTCTTAAATTTACCGAGGCTTGATTTGTGACCCAAGATGTGATCTATCCTGGAGAAGGTGCTGTGGGCCCTTGAGAAAAAGTGTATTCTGTTGTTTTTGGATGGAATGTCCTATAAGTTTCAATGAAATCTGTCTGGTCTGTTGTGTCATTTAAAGCTTGTGTTTCCTTCTTAATTTTCTGTCTGGATGATCTGTCCATTGGTGTAAGTGAGATGTTAAAGTCCCCCACTATTATTGTGTTACTGTTGATATCCTCATTTATAGCTGTTGGCATTTGCCTTATGTATTGAGGTGCTCCTATGTTGGGTGCATATCTATTTATAATTGTTATATCTTCTTCTTGGATTGATCCCTTGATCATTATGAAGTGTCCTTCCTTGTCTCTTGTAACGTTCTTTATTTTAAAGTCTATTTTATCTGATATGAGTATTGCTACTCCAGCTTTCTTTTGATTTCCATTTGCATGGAATATCTTTTTCCATCCCCTCACTTTCAGTCTGTATGTGTTCCTAGGTCTGAAGTGGGTCTCTTGTAGACAGCATATATATGGGGCTTGTTTTTGTATCCATTCAGCAAGCCTGTGTCTTTTGGTTGGAGCGTTTAATCCATTCACATTTAAGGTTATTATGGATATGTATGTTCCTATTACCATTTTCTTAATTGTTTTGGGTTTGTTTTTGTAGGTCCTTTTCTTCTCTTGTGTTTCCCACTTAGAGAAGTTCCTTTAGCATTTGTTGTAGAGCTGGTTTGGTGGTGCTGAATTCTTTTAGCTTTTGCTTATCTGTAAGGATTTTAATTTCTCTGTTGAATCTGAATGAGATCCTTGCTGTGTAGAGTAATCTTGGTTGTAGGTACTTCCCTTTCATCACTTTAAATATGTCATGCCACTCCCTTCTGGCTTGCAGGGTTTCTGCTGAGAAATCAGCTGTTAACCTTATGGGAGTTCCCATGTATGTTATTTGTTGTTTTTCCCTTGTTGCTTTTAGTAATTTTTCTTTGTCTTTAATTTTTGTCAATTTGATTACTATGTGTTTCAGCATGTTTCTCCTTGGGTTTATCCTGCCTGGGACTCTCTGCACTTCCTGGACTTGGGTGGCTATTTCCTTTCCCATGTTAGGGAAGTTTTAGACTATAATCTCTAAAACTATTTTCTGGGGTCCTTTCTCTCTGTCTTCTCCTTCTGGGACCCCTATAATGCGAATGTTGGTGCATTTAATGTTGTCCCAGAGGTCTCTTAGGCTGTCTTCATTTCTTTTCATTCTTTTTTCTTTATTCTGTTCTGCAGCAGTGAATCCCACCATTCTGTCTTCCAGGTCATTTATCTGTTCTTCTGCCCCAGTTATTCTGCTATTGATTCCTTCTAGTGTATTTTTCATTTCAGTTATTGTATTGTCCATTTCTGTTTGTTTGTTCTTTAATTCTTCTAGGTCTTTGTTAAACATTTCTTGCATCTTCTCAGTCTTTGCCTCCATTCTTTTTCTGAGGTCCTGGATCATCTTCACTATCAATATTCTAAATTCTTTTTCTGGAAGGTTGCCTATCTCCACTTCATTAAGTTGTTTTTCTGGGGTTTTATCTTGTTCCTTCATCTGGTACATAGTCCTCTGCCTTTTCATTTTGTCTGTCTTTTTGTGAATGTGGTTTTCATTCCACAGGTTGCAGGATTGTAGTTCTTCTTGCTTCTTCTGTCTGCCCTCTGGTGGATGAGGCTATCTAAGAGGCTTGTGCAAGCTTCCTGATAGGAGGGACTGGTGACGGGTAGAGCTGGGTGTTGCTCTGGTGGGCAGAGCTCAGTAAAACTTTAATCCACTTGTCTGCTGATGTGTGGGGCTGAGTTCCCTCCCTGTTGGTTGTTTGACCTGAGGCGACCCAGCACTTCAGGCTATAGGCTCTTTGGTGGGGCTAATGGTGGACTCTGGGAGGGCTCATGCTAAGGAGTACTTCCCAGAACTTTTGCTGCCAGTGTCCTTGTCCCTGCAGTGAGCCACAGCCACCCCCTGCCTCTGCAGGAGACCCTCCAACACTAGCAGGTAGGTCTGGTTCAGTTTACGATGGGGTCACTGCTCCTTCCGCCAGGTCCTGACGCGCACACTACTTTGTGTGTGCCCTCCAAGAGTGGAGTCTCTAAAAACATAGGTTTTTGAGACTTGGATTTCCTTGTCGTGAAATGCATCAGTGTCCTAGGAATCAGAAATAGCATATAAGCAGGACATCTCCTGGCCCACATGATAGCACATTATGAAAAGGCACCCCTCACTTTAGGAAATGCAGCCTGCACAAGGACAAAGGGTTTGGCAGGTGGATTTCAGTTTCCGCTTGCCACTCAGCCAGACACCTTTGTGGAAAGCACAACTGGAAATTGTGGCTTTGCTTAAATGCCTGGTACACAGTAGTCATTAAATCAAGGTAGCTATTATATTTACGGTTATTATCAATACAATATTATTGTTGTTATGCATGGTGCCCACCTGGCACTGCATGCAGACAGATCCTTTGATTAATATTTCTCTACAGTTGAAAGTTTTCTATTTTAAAGATTCAAGTCATAGGCACACAGGAGCACAGTCTGCCTTGAAGACAAAAAATGAAAGGCTGTAGTAAATGATGCTATTAGAATTATACTTTCCTCATTACAGAAGTAATATGATCCTGCTTTAGGGCTCCAAGCTCCCTCAGATGCTGAAATTTAAAAGACAGGGCCTAGAACAGAGCCCCAGAGTAAAAGGGAAGATTGTAGAAAGCCATATAAATGGATTTGATATCTTGTTAGTGGTCTCTATTCTCTTGCTAGGGCTAGGGAAGCCAACTTATTATCAATAAAAAAGAATAAACACTTTATAGGAAGCTATTTTCACTGTCACCAAACGTTTTATATACCTGTCAATAATTGTAACAGTTAAATATGACATATTGATGAATACAGTGGGACAAAAGGATACTTATTTTCTGGTTCGGGTGAAAAGACTTTATACTTTTTCTTTTATGGATGGAAGTAATCCAACTCACAAACTTCAGCTATCTATAATCCTCTATGGGATGGCAAAAAGAAAAAGAAAATTCTGAAAGGAGGTTTTTTAGCCAAGAGCCCAACCCTATGGACCCTATCCTTCTTAGCAAACTGAATGGGCTCCCCAGGCTGCCTGGAGGGTCTCAGAACCATTCCATGCTTGGTTCTTGGTCAGACTCGTGGTGGCATCTGCACGGTGACTTTGTGGTTGGGAGGCCCCGTACTCCTGGGCATTTGTCTCTCACTGTCTAGTGTCTGGGTTGGCCAGATATGGCAGTCAGGATGTCTCTGGGTGAGTAGGCAGAGAGAACTACTTGAGAGACAGAGGGAATCGCCTCTGGAGTTGAGTTCATATGAATATGTGGTTCATCATAATGAATCCATCCCCACATCTCCATCTCCTTCCTCCACATGCATCATGAAGTTCTGTCCGTCTTCCCTGTATAGATATCTGTATCTCTCCATTTCTCTCCATGCCTGCCACCACCCTAGTCCAGGAGGCCTCCACCTCCCACCTGTTAGTACTGCAGTAGCCAGACAGTGCCCTCAGGCAGAGGATCTGGAAAACACTGTGTCCCTGGCTGGTCTGCAGGTGTCCTCTGGGGTGGGCCAGGGGATTTAGGTGAGGCCCCCATAGAGCCCCCTCCGCTTCACAAGGCCCTTCTTCTCTCAACTGCTTTTCATCTACTGGATTCTAGCTCACCCTTTGCCTTCAGTCTAGACCCTCCTTTCCTTGGGGGATTTTTCCTGATCTCCCTGAAACTTCCATGGCACATGGCTTTGTTGACATCCTCTCTTGCTCCCCTTTACTAGGATCCTGAGGGAAAATAGATGTTTGTTGATGCATAAGGCAGGTGGGAATGAGAGTTCTGGCTTAAAGAGTGATTGCTTGAGAAATGGTGCTGAGTATTATTCTTCAGACTGATGATCCATTTAATAAAAAATGTAAGAACTTAAAGAACATCTGTGAATTAATGTGTGTGGAGCTAACAACTTAACCAAAAAGTGGCGTGAGAGCGATTCAGGCTGTGCTTGGACATTCCTTAGATGTGGGTCTAAAAGGCACTGGGACCTTGGTCCACATCAGAGTCTGGAGGCAGAGGGGACAGAAGGCTTGAGGGCCAAAGTCCTTGGCCCTTTTTGAGGGTCTGGTGCAGAGGCAGGGTTATGAATTGTGTGGAAACAAGGGTCATTGGGATAGATAGTATAAAGAGTAGTTTGTTATCTGATATTGTGATGGTTAGTTTTATGTGTCAACGTGGCTAGGCCACAGTACCCAGATATTTGGTCAAACACTATTCTAGATGTTTCTGTGAAGGTATGTTTTGGATGGGTTTAACATTTAAATCAGGATACCATACAGCTGACTCTTGAACAACATAAGTTTAAATTGCATAGGTCCACTTACACACAGGTTTTTTTCAATAAATACATACTACTGTATTGCACAACCCAAAGTTGATTGAATTTATGGATGTGGAACTACAGATATGGAGGAACTGTGGGTACAAAAAGCTGACTGTATAGTCATACGTGGATTTTTTAAAAAAATTATTTATTTAATTAATTTATTTTTGGCTGCTTTGGGTCTTCGTTGCTGCACGTGGGCTTTCTCTAGTTAAGGTGAGCAGGAGATACTCTTTGTTGCGGTGCGCGGGCTTCTCATTGCAGTGGCTTCTCTTGTTGTGGAGCACGGGCTCTAGGCACGCAGGCTTCAGTAGTTGTGGCACGCGGACTCTAGAGCACAGGCTTAGTAGTTGTGGCGCATGGGCTTACTTGCTCTGTGGCATGTGGGATCTTCCCGGACCAGGGCTCAAACCTGTGTCCCCTGCATTGGCAGGTGGATTCTTAACCACTGCGCCACCAGGGAAGCCCCCGTACGTGGATTTTTGACTGCCTGCAGGTCGGTGCCCTAACCCCACATTGTTCAAGGGTCAGCTGTATATATAGAGACTTTTATTGGTTTCTGTTGGTTCTGTTTCTCTGGAGAACCCTGACTAATACAGGTAGCATGGCACAACCTTAGTTTTATGGATTATACTTAATTATATCTAGTTTATAGTGAGATGAATAACTGGTCACAGGAATAACTGGTGACAGAATCTCACTTTAAGGAATATATCCGAGGCTTCACAAAACAAGGGATGGGAGGACTCTAAGAAATCTTATCATTGGTGTCTTTCCATTCAAGCCAATCAAAACTAAAAACAATTCCTTTCAGTTAGTGTTGTAATTCTCCAACCTCTATTTGTAAGAATTAGTCCTCCCAAGATGACTGACCCTTTATTATGCACAAGGCACTGTTCTAGATGCTTTCCATGTATTATCTCAATTAATCTTCATGACATTCTGAAGGGCTGTATGTTATTGTTACCTTCTTTGTGCAGATGGGGAAACTGAGGAACCAAGAGGTTAAGCATGTTTCCCAAAGTGACCCAGCTGGGGAGTGGCAGAGCTCAGACTTGAACCTTGGCAGTCCAACCCTGGAGTCCAGCTTGCTTTGATGCTTGATGGCTTTTGCATTAGATAAGAGACTGAAAATGGGAAGATGAGTAGGAGGAATGAGGAAACAGGGACACCCCATGAAGAATTCAAATATGTCTTCTTTGCCCTGTAAAACTCGAGAGCTTTATATTTAAGGTTGGTGATAATAAAAGTAGATGGCATTTATTTATTGTCTAGTGCATGCCAGACAACATGGTAAGCAATTTATGCCCAGTATGTTCATCTAATTCTCAAGAGAATTTTGTGAGGTGGGCACTGTTATTACCCACCCTGGACAGAAGAGGAAAATGAGTGGCAGAGAGGGCAAGCGATTTGCCCAGGGTCACAGGCAGAGAGGGAACGGCAGCTCCAGGAGCAAACTTACACTTCCTCCTCCATCTCAGAGGAGAGTGCGTGAGATGTAAGAGGACTCATTTATTATTATTGGGAAGTTTTGGGGAATCTCACAACTTTGTCCAATCTTTCTAACCCCAGGGCCATCTTTTGAAGGAGCAGAGCTGGCCCCTGCCTCTAAAGTGTGTGAACCAGGAAAAGTTGCAAAGGAACTCTGGTAAAGAATAGCTCCGTTGTGGGCCGGCCCTGCTGCTCAGAATCCCTGCTGTTTGCAACGTTCTCTTGAGTAAAGGGCTTGTTTTCAGAATCCTCTAGTCGAAATACTTTCTGAGAGAAGCCCTTGGCCCCTATGAACACACCAGAGCAGTTTGGAGTATCAGACCAAGAAGCCCGAGGGGAGGGCACACACCACCATATGTTTTAAGGATGTCGAGGACCTGGTTTGAAAGATTAGAGCTCTCTACTTATCCTTGTAGCTCCAATGCTTAGTCTCATTTCCTCAAGAAAAATCAAGCAAGCAAAACAATAGCAAAAATAAAAATTAGGTTACACTATTACTGCATAAGCTGACTAATCATACGCAGTGACCTGTCCCTGGCTCTGCCCAGGGACTCTAGTCCCTGGCTGTGTGCACACGTGGACCTCACTCTTGCCTGCCCGCCATCTGCCAAGGCGGGGTCCCTGTGCCTGTGGCAATGTGTCCATATCAGTTCCCATTCCCTCCCCTTCCCCCCTCCATTTGACATTTAGAATTGGCAGGGGGAGGGGCAGATCTTCAAGATGGGTTAGCACGTGAGAGAAATAACACAGGGAATGAGTGGAGGGTGTGTGCCAGGGAAGTGTGCCTGGTCACTTCCCTGAGTGTGGTTTGAAGGATGAGGGGGCGAGGTGTTGGGAGATGTTAGGGTGACGTGTGCCGGCTGCTCCAGGGCCCTCCCTGCCCTAAAGCCACATCTCTGTGCCACGCACACACTCTCATATAAATGAATATATGGCTGCCATGGCACCATCTTGGATGAAGTTCCCTTGTGCTGTGCATGACCTGAATACCCATAGGTGACTCCCCTTCCTGCGAAGAAGTGGAGCCTGGAATTTGATAAGAGCAGGGGAATATGTGAGGACAAAGGTTAATTAATCCACTTACTTAAAAAAAAAATATATGTAACATTGATGTGCATTTTAAAGAGTGATAGAATGGAGTTCATAAACCCACCACCCATTTCAGGAACTCGAAAATTACTACTAATTTGCACCTTTTGTGTGTCTCCCCATCCCATCCTTGGCCTGCCCCCTCCCCTACTCCCATATCTGTACAGGCAGCACAGCTGGTTCCAGCTGTGACCATTTTGATTGGTTGGTGCCAACAATTTCATTTTGAATATCAGCTACATCTAGAGGTAACCACACTCCTGAATTTTGTGTGTATCTTTCCCCTATCTTAAAAAAAGTGGTTTTAATACAAATAATGAATGCTTAGACAATAATTGTTTAGTATTGCTTGTTTTTAAACTTTTTATCCGGTATGACAGCTTTGATATAGTCTTCTGGGGCTTATCTTTTCCCCTCAAGTTTATATTTTTATAGTTCGTCCATATTGTGTATAGCTGAACTTTGTTTTTTTTTTTTTATTTTTTTAAATTTATTTTTGGCTGCGTTGGGTCTTCATTGCTGCACGCGGGCTTTCTCTAGTTGCGACGAGAGCGGACTACCCTTCGTTGCAGTGCACAGTCTTCTCATTGCAGTGGCTTCTCTTGTTGCGGACCACAGGCTCTAGGTGCACGGGCTTCAGTAGTTGTGGCACGTGGGCTCAGTAGTTGTGGCTTGCGGGCTCTAGAGCACAGGCTCAGTAGTTGTGGCACACGGGCTTAGTTGCTCCGCGGCATGTGGGATCTTCCCAGACCAGGGCTCTAACCCATGTCCCCTGCATTGGCAGGTGGATTCTTAACCACTGTGCCACCAGAGAAGCCCTGAACTTTGGTTATTTTAACTGCTGTATAATATTCCATTGCATGATATTTTTTAAACCTTGAATTACTTATCCATTCTACTTCAATGGGACTTTTTCCCAGTTTATTTCTATATCAACCTGTGCTGCTAAGGACATTCTTATATATGTCTCTTTGTGTATATGTGCAAGAATCTCTCTAGGGCATTTACTTAGAACTGAATTCCTGCATTGTAACATATGCAAATGTTCAACTTAAAGCATTTATTGAAAGAGTACCACTAGCTGCTGTCACAGAAAACATAAAACATCAGGGGCTTCACACAATAGAAGGAATCTTACTCTTGTAAAGTCTATCTGCAGATGGGATGGGAGCTGGGTGTGGAGGTGTGCTCCATTCCACCCAGTCATTCGGGAAATCCAGGATGATGAAATCTCCCCATCTTGAAAATGAGGTGTCCAAAATCATCCTGGGAGTGTGCAAATAGCTAACAGATGGCGAAGCGAGACACTGGAGGATCACAAAGGAAGTTTTTATTGGCAAGTCAGGGAAGTGGCCTACAATCATTTCTGCCTACATTCCATTGGCCAGAACTCAGTCACATAGCCACACCTAAGTGCAATGGAGGCTGGGAAATGTAGCCTTTCTGTGTATCAGGGAGGCATATGAAGTGGATTTGGTGAGTAGCTAGTGAAAAACAATGCCAAATTGTTTTCCAAAGTGACCATACTAATTTACACTCCTATTTAATAGGATATAATGGTTTTGTTGATCTAAATGTTTTCCACCATGCACTATTAACCTCTAAAGTTTTGCCATTCTTGGTGTAAATTGTTACCTTATTCTGGGCTTCATTTTCATCTCCCTGATCACTATTGAGGTTGAACAGTTTTTCTTATATTTATGAGCCATGTGTTTCCTCTAATCTGAAATACTTATGTCTTTTGCCCAGTTTTCTCTTGACTTAGTATAAAAAGTATTCTTTATATATTCTGGATACCATAACATTGTAGGTTTTGTATGTTGCAAATATCTTTCCTGGATTTTTGCTTGACTTTTCACCTTTTAAAGTTTCATTTGATGAAAAAATTCCTAATTACAGTGTAATATAATTTACTAACATTTCTTTTATGGTTAGTGTGTTTAGTGATCTGGTTAAGAAATGCTTTCCTACCTTTAATATTAGAAAGATATTCTTCTGTATTTTCTTTGATATTCCATCTTCACTTGGTCAACAAACTCTCATCATGCCCCCACCCCCAGCCTGTTATTTTGAAAATTTCAAAGTTAAAGAAAAGTTGCAAGAATAGTGCAGCAAACACTCATTTATCCTTCAGGTGGGCTCATTAACTGTTAATATTTTGCCACATTCGTTTTCTCTCTCTCTCTGTATCTGTCCTTATATATACATATACACATTTTTATTACTATTTGCTAAACCATTTGAGAGTAAGTTGCAGACTCTACTCCCCAAATACTTCAGCATGTATCTCCTAAGAAAAAAAACAGTCAAAAAAACAAAAACAAAACCAAAAACCATAATACAATCATCAAATTTTTGAAATTTAACATTGATCCAATACTGCAATCTATCATACAGTCCTCTTTAGTCTCCTTCAATCTAGAACAGTTCCTCAGTCTGGCTACTTTTTTTCATGACATAGACATTTCTGAAGAGTAGAGCCTAGTTGTCTTATAGATTTCCCTCAGTTTGGGTTTGTCTGATATTTCCTCATGATTCAACTCAAGTTATGACTGTTTTGGCAGGAATATCACATAAGTGGTGTTCTATCTTTCTGAGTACATCATATTAGGAAGTACATGATATCAGTTTGTCCCATTATTGGTGATGTTGAGTTTGATCTCATGGTTAAGGTGGTCTTTACCTTTATAATTAATAAGTAATTTCGTAGGGAGAGAACAAGCCAGTTTTAAACTAAAAACACTTTTATTGTTGGATAGTATTGACCAAACCTTTAGAAACTTAATCCCATTGCTGCTGTTGGTAAGAAGCTATAAAAAGAAAAGTCTTCCCTCTCTTCAAAACTTGAAAAATAAAAGCACTTTTCCCTGTTCAAAATTGGAGAAATAAAAACCTTGTCCCTTTTGATAATTTGGAGAGGAAGAAATACAGAGAGGGCAATGAGTAAACACAGGTGAAAATGTGGTAACTGAATTTAAATATTGCTGACATCTGGTGCTCACCCAGAGTAACAAAACTTTGTGAATGTACTTTGCAAAGACAGAAAATGCTATACACACACACACACATATATATATACATGTTTACATTTGATGTGATACAGAGAGTGGTAGATGCTCTTAGCCAGGTCATTTCAATAACAATTGGAGACTGCAATTCCAGCTGAATGGCGTCTTTGAGACTGAAGAGCTTCCGCAGTCTCTCCACTTCCCTACTGATTAGAAGTGCTTGAGATACATCATAACAGTGTCAGTGGAGTGTTTATGGGGAAATTGTCACTGTCTCTCGCTTGTGGAAGGTGACATAATGGAATTTCCTTCCTTTGTCCTGGTGACAGGATGATGAGCGCTGTCTGGGCTGCAGTTCGGCATGCTTTGCCATTCATGTATCTGGGCTCAACTGACAAGCCTGGCGAGATGAGGGAGAAGGTGTGTCCTGTCACTGGGAGGGTAGGGAGCCAGTGGAGTGGGCCCCAACTGCTGTATGAAAGAGCGTTTAGAAATGACGGTCAACTGAATGAAAGTGGGGGGGCGAGCACCAAAGATGGGGGCGGGGAGCAGCTGCAGTCTCACTGTGTCCTGTGAGGCTTCTGAGACTCGGGACCCAGAAGGCTTATGGGATTGGTACCCGGGGTGCCTGTATCAGCATAGGTGTCTAGGTACAGATTCAAAATATCTTTGCCCCTTGTCACTCCCTCCCCTACTCCTCCAACCCCAAGTCCCGCACATGATTTATCTGTGTATTAATAACGTGTCTTGTTCCAGAAAGGTTTTAGGAAGTCTTGGTGTGATATATTGATTATTAATAGAGTTGGGAGGCATATTTAAGTTGAGACAAATTAAACAATTTATGTTTATGTGGCGGCTGTGTGTGTGTGTGTGTGTGTGTGTGTGTGGAGAGAGAGAGAGAGAGATGAGATTTATTCACTTACTTCATCCCTGTTTTTCAAGTAAACTAGACCTTGTCCATCAGTACCCCGCAGGGAAAGGGATGGCACAGCAAAAACAAACAGAAATAAAGTTAACAGTAGTGTGTAGGTCCTAGTTAGGGAATTTCGAAGGATGACTTTGCAATTACCGTCCTCTGCCTTGATCATTGCAGAAGGCTTAAGTGGTCTTCCTCCCAGCACTTACCCTTGCTAGTCCACTTGCTAATTTGCCACCAGAGTGAGATTTCAGGCACACAGGTTTGGACAGATAATTCTTTAAATGAACATTTCATGACATCCCATTGCCTATTAGCTGAAAACTAAACTCCTTATGGTGGTTTGCACTGGTGATGATGATGATGATGATGATAGCAGCATAATACTAGCATTATTACTACCCAACATTTATTGAGTGTGTACTATGTGCCAGGCACTCTTTTCAGTGCATGTATTATGTAATCAATCCCTCACAACAACACTGTGAAGTAGTTACTCGTAGGTATTCTTATTTACATACGAGGATGCTGAGGCTCAGGATGTTAAGCAACTTTTCCAAGGTGACCCAGCTAGGAGGTAGTTGAGTGGTGCCCAGATCAGTCTGATTCAGAGCCTACGCCAATCCTATTAAGTCATGCTGTGTCACCTGGAGGTCAAGTGTCTCCTGGCATTTGCACAGAGGTATACTGATAATAACTAATAGTTATCAGGCATTGAACATGTATGAGGCACTGTTTTAAGTGCTTTAACTGATTTACACAATTAAACCTTACAGCAAACTTTTATATGAGGTAAATGCTATTTTTACCATCTTTCCATTTTATAGATGGGGAAATTGAGGCACACAACTCTCCCAGAGCTGGTAAGGGGCAGACCAGGCTTCAAACCCAGGCAGTCTGGATCCAGAAACTACACCTATCACCTAATCATCTACCACGTTGCTTCTGGTACCTAGCTTCAGGTTTCCAGGACCAGGTGTCTACACACATGTGGCCATATTACAAGGGATATCCATGTTAACAAAAATAAAGTGATATTTGAAAATCCCCAAACTGGCCGGGCCTTCCAGCTGTCATCTGACTCTGTCCCCTGAGTTGAGCCACGTTTTCCTCTGACTCCTTGAAAACAAATAGCAGGCTCATGGGTGTTAAGCGTCCCCTGGGGATGGGGATTCTGCACCTCCTCTGGCCTTCCACCCACCGTGTTTCATCACCTCAGGATGCCACCAGCCAGATGCTTTTAAGTCTCTCGGCTGGAAAAATGACTATGAATAAAATAAATGAAGCTCTCAATGATGGAAGCTCCTGATGGTGCCTGCAATGGGGAATTTCCCAGCATCTGTCTACTGCCACACTGAGATCATCTTTTTATTGCCCAAAGATGCTATTCCTGTTTTGTCGCCGGCCACTAACCGGCCTCTCAGGTACTGGGAGTCCAGAGCTGCCTCATTATTCTACACTGTCCGTGTTACACCCCAGACTGCAATACATTATCATTCAAATGAGCCAGCCACAATGGAAGACAAAATATGCACGCTGATTTCTCTCCAATGCCCTTTCCCCAGCACTCCCTAATTACAGCCGGCAGTTGATTGGGACAGTTGAACCTGGAGGCTGACAGGGCAGTCGTGGTGTTCTCATCTAAGCAAGACACAAACAATGCATAAACTCACCAGCTCTGTTTAGGTAAGCAGGATTTTATTCACAGCTCAGTGGTATAACAATACTCTGAAGGTATCAGTCAGTGGTTTATTATAGCATCTCTCTTCTTGGTTCCATATTTTTGGTTGTTTCTCCATTTAAAAAAAACTGATTGGTTTGTGACCTTGGCTCATCCCCGCTCTTCATTTTTCTTGTCTTTCATCAGAGTGATTTCATGATGACTTTCTCCTATCTCATGCTCAGTATTTTGCCAAGGATGAGTGAAATCCCATGCTGTATTCTCTGTGTGTTCACTCATTCATGCATTCAGTCATGCATTCATTCATTCAGACAACAAATATTTACTGAACACCTAACAAGTGCTAGGATACTGTGCTAGGTTCTGGGGTTATAAAACAGTCATTATTCTTACCCTTACCATAGCTTAAAGGCAAGTGGCAGAGTTAAATATTCAACAAATAAATGCTCAACTAAATATACTTTTGCAAATTGTGATGAGTGCACTAAAGAAAAAGATGAATCATCACAAGAAAAAAAGTTGTAACCATGTGAGGTGACGGATGTTAACTACATTTACTGTGGTGATCATTTTGTAATGTATACTTGTATCAAGTCATCATGTTTTACACCTTAAACTAATACAAGGTTATATGTCAATTGTATCTCAATAAAACTGGAAAAAAAGGAGAAAAAAGTAAAAAAAGGCGGATGCTTATATTCTTGCATGGAATCTAAATATGTTTAGAAGAACACTGATCTTCAACACTAATAAATGATACATAGGTTACTTAGTGTTCTTCTCCAAATAATATTTTCCTTAGAGTATGTTCTTCATAGCTTGAAAAAAATGGATCCACTTTCAAAGTGGTCTGTGTATTTATGAAGGAGAATTTGATTATTAAGGAAGTTCTTTGACCTCCATGATATGTTTCCTCTACCCCATTTCATTGATTTTGAGTTACTACTGTGTGATGTTATGTGTCTCTCCAGTACTGGTTAGAACTTGGGATGGTCAAATGTACAACAGGAGGAAAAGATCCTTCCTGTACTTATTTGGCATTAAAAAAATTTCCCTATGTCTCAGACACTGTCTAATTCATCTTTCTATCCTTAGCACCTGCCACACAGAGTTTACCATTGATTAGCTCAGATAATTTTTAATATATTGTGGTGAGTACTATTATTTATTCATCAGACAAATACTTATTAACCATCTGCATCATGTTGGTGCTGGGCCCTGAAGACCTAGGAGTGAAACAGACTCAGTTTCTCCTCTCCCAGGGCTTAAGTTGCCCTGAAATGTATGGAGAAGGAATCATGCAATGACAGTATGGCAAGAAACATGCTATGATGGGCGAGGCAAGGGCATATCATGGGAGCACCTGGACTTGGCATGGCGGGGGTGGGGGTCAAGGAAAAGTTGTGAAGGAGGCAACACCTTAGCTAAATAAGGAGTGTGTGTAGGGGAGCAGGGAGGAAGGGTGCATCAGATATGGAGGTAAGAGGGAAGATGTGATGCATTTTAAGACTTAAAAATTTATGGTGGAAGAATAGGAAGTTGCAACAGATGGGGCTGGAGAAGGAAGCAGGGGTCAGGAATGAATTTCTGGGCCCTGCTGAGGAGTTGGCAGTGGTGAACACTGAAGGGATTTAAGGGTGGAGGGAGTGGAGTGGTCAGATCTGCATGTAAGGATGTATCATGGAGGCTGGGTTGGGAAGATGTTGCAGGAATCCACAGGGAGATGGTGCAGCACGGATGGAAGTACGTGGATTTAGAGGCATTTGTAAGATGGAATCCACCAGACTAAGGTCCTTCTGTTGGATATGAGGGTTGAGGGAGAAGGAAGAGGCTACTGAGGGGGCAGGAGAGGACAGAGGTAAAGATATTAGCCTTGGATCACACCTTGCTTTTTTCACTTCTTATAGTAGCACATACAGAGCTGCTGTTTCGCTGTTTTACTTTTAGAATCTTCCTACTGTTCCATAGCATGGTTGTGCCGTAATTCATACAACTAGTCTCTTCTTGATGGAAAATTACATTGGTTCCAGTCTTTTACTATTATAAATCATGCTGACAGGACCCTGTGGCCTCTTGAGAATTTCTAATAGTGGAATTTCTGGGTCAGAGGGTTTAGGAGACTTGCCAATGTCTCCCAGCCAGTGGGTTGCAGAGCTAATATTCAACTCCACTGGAAGGATTTGTGTCTGTGGTCTATCACCTCTCCCATGCTGTGCTCTCCCAAGCTGAGTGACCTGGACCTCTGGACCACAGGTTCTTCTTGTGGAGGGAGGACTGACTCACTACAGTGGTTGGGAAATCACCTGAGAGCTTCTGAAACATGCAGATTTCTGGGCCTTCTGAATAAGAATCCCTGGAGGCTGGGCTCGAAAACCTGAATTTTTAATTTTGTCCCTAACACTTAGGTATCCTGCCCTTGAGTCTTGCACTGGGACTACCAGCATCTTCTTTGAGATCCTCTCCAGTTCTAAAATCTCAGGATTCAGAATAGTCTACAAACCATGCTGCCCTCTGTGTTAGCTCCTCAGAAGGCTGAGAAGGTGAGAATGGGGGGCTGCACCAAGGGGTGAACTCTCCATTTAGTGGGACTTTCTTGCCCCTTCTCCCATGGTGTCCTGTGACACCATGCTGGATGACAAAAATTCAAATGCCCAAATTTCACCCACTCTTAGGGGTCAGGAGGTAGGAGGTTACACTGGGGGCTGTGCTCCTCTAGGGGTCAAGGTGGGCTATAGCTTTCTTGACTTTGAGGAGCTAGCCCAGCCCCCCATGGATGTGAACATGGCTGTGACCCAAGGGTCCCCTCAGGGCAGCCAGACAAAAGAATGGGGTCAACTCTGGGACTCTGCCTGTGCCCAGAGCCTGTTCTTAGGGGAGGTGTGGCTGCTGCAGACCGGGATGCCCTTCACTAGCCCTGTGCCCACATCATCTGCTGACACAGCACTCATGCAGCTTGGATTCCATGCGCATGGCAAACAACCCCTTTCCTCTTTCTCAGATCAGGAGGTGTGACCAGCACTTGCATCAGTTCTTTGTGGCCACTGAGCAGCATGCTGCTCCAACACTGTTGCTCCTGATTTATGATAAAAAAAAATTGTTAGGTGTAAAAGCAGCTTTATCCCCAGAGGGCCCTGTGAAGTAGCACTATTAATTTGGAAGCATTAGCCACCTGTTCCGGATACCCCCACCTAGACCTTTGTCACAGCTGAGGAAAGAAAGAACAGGGACCATGAGTGAAAAGACCTGGATTCTTGCCCTGCCTCAATTGCTGACTGTGTGGTACCATGGACGCCTCTCAACTTTCTAGACCTCTGTTTTCCTCATCATAAAACTGAGATATGTACTTTCTGATGTACTTTTCTACTCTGAACATCCTGTGCATCTCTGAAGGGTAATTAAATCAACACTGATGTTCGCTGGCCTGCCTGTCCCATTGGAAGAGAACTAGTCACAAACAGCATTAAAACTCAGAAGGCATTTACACCAAGAGTCAGAAATACTGATTTCCATCTGAAACATGTGCAACTCAACCTTCTTGCCACCCCAGTACGCCACGCAGAGGGTCTGAGAGATAATACCTTTCAATGTGTGTTTCCATTGCTCTGGAATGAGGAGTTTCACAGGGGACAAGTGCCCCCAAAGCCCCAGCTGTTCAGGGGATATACCGTTTTGAGAGGGGCTTCATGGAGCACTGTTCCCCACTTAAGAGTCAGCCTCTATGCTTGGCAGCTGTGGGACCTGGCTGACCAGGAGGCTGAGGGGAGGCCCCTAGGGAAGGGGAAGTGCCCAACTGGCCTGGACATTTGTGTTCCAGAAGCCCTGGGTGGGTTTTTATAATGGGCTGCCTGGCTCTGTGCCCTCTCAGCTCTTTGACTGGCAGCTGAAGCTGGGAATTCCACACCTGTAGACTCAGCTGGCTCCAGGCTATGCTGGGACTGATCCTAGGTTTACAGGGAGGGGTTAGAAAGAGCCCTCGTCCGTTCAGTGTTGAGTGTGACTGTGGGTCCAGTCTGGCCTTAGTGTCCCGGTTTACCCTGGCTTGGGTTCTTATATCAATTAAGGTGCTAGTCTAAGAGGCAATTAACAGAAAACCCCACTGAGACTGGCTCAAGTAAAGGACATGTATTATCTTATATAACTTGAACATCCAGGTTGGATAGATGCCAGGCTTGGCTGTTTCTTAGATTAATGATGTCATCAAGGACCCATATTCTTTGTGCTTCTCCCTTCTGCCATTTTTAATATTAACTTCATCATCTTGCTGGTAGCAAGGTGGTTACAGCTGTTCCAGACATCACATTGTGAATGTGATAATATCTGAAGGAAGAAGAAGGACTTTCCCTTTCTAGGGCTTTCTCTTAAGAGGGAGGAATTTCCCCCCGTGTCTCATAGGCTCAAGTTCAGTTGCATGTCCAGTGGGATTACTAGATTGGCTTATATTAATCGTATAGTTGAATGGATTTGGAAGAGGCAACCCAATGTCCACCATGGTTTCTAGTGTTATATCTATTTTCTTTCTTGGTAGTATAATCTATCTGCTTTCTTGCTGGCTCAATCTCGTTCTATTTAGCTATTTATCAATTACCCCTCTTTTCACCCTCCAGTTCCATTGTAAGCCCCCTCTGAATTTATTGCAGGTAGGCACTCCAAATCTAGACTCGAAGCCAGGGACAATAGGAATCACATCTCGCCCATTGTCTCTCTTGGCCTGATCCATCTACCTGCTGGACTCTGGTTCCCATGTTCCCATTCCATTGGAGTAGATATACTATTGTCCCATGTCCCTGGGTGAGATACGCAGCAGTGAGGCAGGTCAGAGGAGGGGCAGAACCAGGCTCAGGCTGAATCTCAGGGTTAGGTGAGGGCTCACAGGTCATTATCCCTTTCTGCCTTCCTTTATATTCTGACCACATGGATTGCTTATAACCAGAACTGGAAGGTACCATCATTTCCAGTCCCACCACTATGTACTAATTGGTCAACTGCCTGCTCCTACTACCTCCTTGCTCTGGGAGTTACCTGGTGCAGGTTCTAGAAAGAAAAGTATAGATTCTGTGCTCATGAAGCTTTGCTCTGTTGGGAATGGCTTGCAATCATGGGGGACATGGCAAGTTGTCCTTTCTGTCAAGGGAAGAAGGCAGGAATTGGAAAGATAAGACCCCACCATGTGCGTTGGAAAGTCACTACTCTCCACCTGTAATATCATGACTATGGGTTGAGACAACTGAGTCCTGTTACCTTTCTCCCTGCCCCTCCCCTTCCTTCCTCCCTTCTTCCCTCCCTCCCTCCCTTCCTTCCTATTCTGGAGTTCTCCTGGTAGTTGGTGCTATACAGTATGGGCAATACACAGCTGGAGAGCCACTCTGCAGGCACCTGCCACCATGGAATGCAGGTGATGTTTCCCAAACCACTAACCAGGGGGTTCCTCATAAGAGCAAGGATAAGGGGGAAGGGCTGAGGCAGAATGGGCTGTTAATTCCCCCAGCAGGCCAGTACTCAGTGCTGCCTAGCTTCTGTGAGTCCTAGTTTATTTTCAAGACACTTACACAGGCAAGAGATCAGTTGGTTCACAGAACATCCTCTGTGAGATAGGGAAGGTACTATATCATCCCTGTTTCATAGCTGAGGAAACTGAGATTCAGTAAAACCAAGCCATTAACTTGTCGTGCAGAATATTCTTGGCTAAGCTGACTGCTCAACATTACACTGGTCATTAGTGATGGATTTGAACTCATGAGTGCCCAGCAGTTCCCGCCTGCTGTGCTATGTAGTCCTGAGGAGTGGCATAAAATTGAAGTGTCCCAGTGGACTGTGACCCAAGTTTGACCTGGGCCTCTAATCAGACGGCATTCTCTCCTAACAATGCCTGCTGACATCAAGGCACATGGAACTGAGTTGTGCCCACAAGCAGAATTGTGCACAGCATGCAGGAGAGACCCTCAATGCCTATTCTGTCAGTAAGCCACCCTGGGGTGGAAGGAACTGTATTCTCCTGTGTGTGCGTGTATGTGAGTGGGTGTATACCCATTCACATGGGCATGGGCTGTGGGTATGCACCCAACTGGGCCTGTGTTGGTCTTCCAGATTCCCAGGCAACACTTGGTACATTCTGCAAAGCTTTTGGGGCCAGCTTCTGTTGCTCTTTTAAGAAATGAAATTGCCTTCCAGATGCGTCATTCACTTGTTTTTCCTCCACTTGACAGAGCTGCCTAAACTTCTCATTCAGGGGGCCTCAGAGAAGTGTATCATTTCACGCTCCCTTGTTTAGCTTCTCCAAAGCTAAAGCCAAAGCTGGCACAGCTACTGATTAGCCAGAAATCAAAAGCAAAGGCTGGGCTTTTGATGGGACAACTGCTACATTAGAGAGGGATGGTTGTTTTACAATTGCTGGGTAAGGTCCATAATATTACCCACCACTGAATGGCCATTAAATTGCAAATTACCGGTCACTTTGCTGGACGGCTCAGCCATCCTGTAATCATGATGATAATATCCCCCATAATGGTCAGGCCCAGGCACCTACCAGGAGTCTGGCTGCTGAGGCGCCAAATTGCTGGGCTGCGTACAGTAATGATTATCACGGCAGGAAGGAAGGAAGGCTGCCCCAAAGTCCTGGCTGTGTGGCAGTCTGTCCTCATTCCCCATTAGGAAGCATAAGGGACTATTGGACTTACTCCAGTGTTCCCTGGGGTTCTACCTATCGAGGATCTAACTTTGTGTGGCTGTCCCACTCCATGACATTTCCAGTACATGGTCTCTTGGCTCAATTGTGCCAGCTGGGATGTGAACCCCGAGCTGACAAGTGGAAAAATAACATAATTGGTTTTCCCCAGTCTTTTCCTATGGTGAACTGTGTGCGTGTGTGTGCGCGCATGTGTGCATGTCTGGTGATGGAACTGTGGCTGTGAAACACACAAAGTTTTAAAAGCATTGATACTCATATTTTTAAGTTGGGTTGTGGCTTCATATCTTGCATACATGTCATAGGTATTCTTTTATGGTACAAATATGCAAAAAGAAAAAGAAGACAAAGCTGATGGGGTGATGAGCCCTTGGGCCAACATTTGGCCTATATCAGAGTCCTGAAGGACACAGAGGGCATGCTTAAGTGGGGTATTTATGGCTTTAGGTAAAGGAATCCAGGATGGGGTGGGAGTGGGGACCAGAGAACTGAATGCCATGAACTCACTTGAGTTTTGCCCTCAATTCTCATGGTACTGCCTCCTATAGCCAAACCCAACCAGAAGCCAGAGGTACTTTCTACAAAGGGCAGAGCAGGCTAGGGAAGGAAGTGGGATCTTGAGAAGTGAAGTGGACATACCCAGTGCCTCATCTGACGCCTATTTGTTGATGGGCTGTGTAGGCACTGGCTGGCTAATGGGGCCTCCTGGGCCCTGCGTGGGCTGGAATTCCAAGGTCTTAGTCCATTCCTACCCTGTGTTGCCTGGGAGTTAACCATGGTGGAACTCCAGACTTGCCCTTCTTTCTGTGGTTGTTTTCCTGGTCCAAGGGGCCAGGGATTCCTCAGCTTCCTTCCAACTGCAGTCATTGCCCAGCATTTTGGCTCCTACAGCAGGCTTCTGGGCCTCTGGAAATGGTACAAGATGACTCACTGGCATGGCCCAGCTGATCAGCTGTGTAGGGAGTGCCCTGAGCACAGACCTGGGACTTGGCGGGAATCCCTCTAAGTAGGAGCTGCGGGGTGGGTGGTGGGCTAAGGAGGCTGCTGCAGGCTCAGGATCAGACAGAAGGCTTAGAGCTTCTCCATGACTTGCATGGAGGCTCTGGACGGGGCCCCTCTCTGTGCTTCACTTTTGTCTCCAATCTGGAAGAAATGGCATCCTGCCAAAGTTTGTAAGGCACTGCAGCCCCCTCACCAAGCCTCCTTCCCAGCTCAAGAGAGTGCTAGCTGTGGAGGGAATAAAGTTGGCATTATTTTCAGTTCCCCCAGAGAAATACCATTCTCTGCCCTCTGAGAGCCCATTTGCCAAATTGCTTTTAGCAAGGCTGAACTAGTGACAGGAAGAGACTCAGATGGCATTCTGTGAAAGTAAAGAGAGCAATGAAAATAGCAAATGCTTACAGTGTGCCTACTCTGTACTAGGTGTGTTCTATGCATTGCACATGTTATTATATTTAAGCCTCATGACAACCCCATGATGCAGGTGCTAAAGTTATCCCCACTTTTCAGATAAGGAAGCTGAGGGAGAGAGAGATGAAATAACTTTCCCAGTGTTATACAGATGGTAGTAGTAGAGCTGGGATTTGAACCTAGGCGGTCTGGCTCCGGAGTTGTGCCGCCTCCTTTTCCTTCTTGGCTAACTTCTCCTTAGTAGGTGCCAAGAGACAGGATGTTCCCAAGTATGAATGGAGTGTAGAGCTGGAAATAGCTTAGAGGTTCATTTAGTCCAGCCGCTGTGTTCTTACAGAGGGGGAAACCGAGGGTCCACAAGGTTCCGTGATTAGCTCTCTGGAGCCTTGACCTAATGTGAGTGGTTTACTTGGCAGTTCTGGAAACACTGGGCAGCTCAAAAGTGGCTGGCTGTGCCTAGTGATAGTCTGGCAGTTCTCCTAGCGTTGTTTAGCAAGTAAATTTCTTTGAAGCAAAATTCCCTTTATCCAAGAAGCAATGTGACCTCAAATCTCGTTTAATAAAACGTCTCTGACGTTAGCCGCATGAGGCAAAAGCCCTGAAGGTGTCTGTGCTGCCCTTGTGCTCTCTGAGTCTGACGCTGTTTCTGGCACTGGCCAAGGAGCTGTTTCTGCCGTGAGTAAGTCAAGCGTCCGGTTGTGCGGGCGCTCGGAGACCAGGTGAGCTGGGCAGGCTGGGGGCACAGACCGGAGGAGAGAGGCTCTTTCATCAATTTCCAGGGATTTCAGGGGGCACCTGAAGCATCTTTTTCTGCAGAGGTCCTCAGCCCACCCAGCCAAGCTGCTGTCACAAAGAACAGAGTGTCTTGGGCCATGTGATCATGGGGGAGGCTGCCCAGGCCTCTGAGGGGGCTGCCAGCTTCTGAGCTGTTGATTCCATGACTCTGGGACCCAGAGCTGCAGAGAAAGGGCAGCATTCTTCCTGTGGAGGCCTGATCCAAATGGCCCCATGGCTTTCTTTTCTCCGGGATCAGCAGGGCTACTGTTGGGAGGGACAATCGAGGTTGTTGTCCTGGCCTGGCCCAGAGGCCCCACTGCCAGATGCAGAGCTGGCTCCCTGGGCTCATCCTTGCCGCACCTGCCCTCCTTATCATTGGGTGCTCGTGGGTCAGAGCCATACAGGAGCTCTGTTCCTTCCCACCTCCTGGCAGCTGAGGCCCGGGACAACCTCCCTCTGTCCAACCCAGACAGCCCAGGGGCCGGTGAAGAGGATGCCCCTTCCCCCACATGGCCTACATATTTTACTTCTCCGGAATGCATTAGAATTAGGATGGAGATATTCAGTGTCTGTGAAGAAAGTCTCATGTTAAATTGGAAGACACTCATTTGCTCTCATTTTCCAGATAATGCACTTACAAAGGGGTTAACATGTCAATGTTTTCCTCTTCCTTTTGTGTGGCTTAAGTGATAAAAGGGACGGAGCTTGCTCTCTTGGGGGAAGATCTTGCTATCTCTTCTCTCTCATGCTGTTTTTTAGTCCTCAATCATGTCTGTTTTGAGAAGGCTACATGTGACCTGGACAACTTCTACTCTTGGTATGAGGGCAAATGCTTTCTCGTGCTGCAAATGGGAGCTCTCAGGCCCGGGTTTGGTTATTGGGGGAGAAATATATAAAGAAAGGGTACCACGATCACTTTGGTTCAAGGCACTTGAACCTCTTGGGTGTTTGGTCAGAGAATCCAGGAATTTCTAAATCCTGTCTCAGACCAATAACCCCACCATCAAATGCTTTCCCATATCATCTGTATCAGTCAGGGTCCAGCAGGAAACAGATGGCGTACTCAAACTAATTTGAGAAGATTTTAATAAAGGGATGACTTATAAAAATGTGGGCAAGGTTTAGGGAAACCATTGAGGGATGGTGCATTACCCTGGAGCTAGCAACAGCAGGAAACTGTTACCACTTTTAGGCCTGAAGGCTGAGGGGAGCAAGCAGTTACTGCATGCCAGAGAGAGCTGTAGCTCTTTGAGACAGCCTCCTGACAGAGCTTTGGCCTGTGGAAGAGGGAAGCAGTCAACCAACCATGATCTAGCCAAGGGGGATTCAGAGTAATCAATCTAATCAATCTCACACTCTTCCCACACCCCCACTGGCCAGTTCCTCCCAATGGCCAAACCCAAGCAAAAGCCAGAGAGACAGCATGTTGATGAAGTTATCAATGCCTTCTGTAAGAGTCAACACTCTGAGGCACAGAGCAGGGTGGAAGAGGGTGGAGAGTGGATTTGGAGAGGTAAATGGAAAGTATCTAGCACAACATCTTAATGTCACCTGCCTTCTACCTTATCTCTGACTCCTAACAAATATGTATATATACATATACCCTAACCTGGGGAATGGTGCTGGACAGTAGACAGAGGGAAGGATTGCTGCTAAACATCTTACAATGCACAGTGCAGCCCTCTGATAACAAAGATTAATCTGGTGCAAAATGTCAATAGTGCCAAGGTTGAGAAACCCTGCTCTAAGTGGAGAAAGGAAGATTTGGGCTCTGTGAAAGGGAATCAGAGAGCAGGTAGAAAAAAGAGAAGGGTTTTTGTGCATGTTTGTTTTGGTTTGCTTGTTTTGTTTGAATAGGAAGAACCTATCACAGAGGAAGTTTCCACTTTTGTCTTTGGGGAGGATGGTCCCATGTTGGGGCGCAACTGGGCTCACTCTCTGCATCCTGGGAATCAGCTGGACTGCAGGATCAAACATCTACAAGTAGGATTGAGAGCTCTTTGGGGGAACATCTCAGACCATGGGGATGACCCTCTGAGTTTCTCTGCTCTTTGCGGCTGCTGGAAGTGGTACAGCAGACTCTAAAGAGCTATTTCAAGATGGTTCAGCCAGACCCAAAGGTCTGGCAGAGTTTTTGCCTTTTCCAGGCTTTGGGGTTCTCTGCTTTTCAGCTCAAAGCTCTTAGAATGTTAATAAGTGGGGACTTACAAAGCCCTGAAATAGTTCTCAGGACACAAAGGAAATGTCCTAGCTCAGAAAGTAAGCGAGTGTAGTCAGCTGTCCTTTGTTAACTTTCTGATTAAACCTGGTCTTTGCTTCTTTATTCTCTTCCTTCCTATATCCCATTTTCAGGTTATTTCCCTGCCTGTCTGTGCCTTGGTTAGAGAGAAGCAGCAGGCAGAGAAGAAAACTCCATATCAGCTTTCTTTGGCAAGTTATTAAGAAACTCGATGAAAACATGAGGAAGTAATGAATAAAATTACCTTTAAAAAATCAGGATTAACAATTACCTATGCTATCCCTCCCTCCATCACCATGTCTTGACCAGGCTGTATTACAGCTTGAACGACTTTAATATTTATCAAATTTTATTTATTTTTTAAACAAGCAATCCATTTACATTGTTTAAAAACAAACTGACAGAGGATTTAGATAAAGAGGCCACAGTCCCCTCTCTTTGTCCTCCCATCCCATCCCAAAAAGCAATATCCGTCCAGAGATAGTCTATTGCTCTACAAACAAATAACACATATACACTTTCCTTTGATCTTTTCATCCCATTCAAATAGTAGTATATTTGCTTTCTACTCAGTAATGTATGTTGGAAGTCCTTCCATATCAGTTAAGAACTTTTAAAAAATTGGTTCCATGTTATCATATGGATATACTTAATATTATTTGGTCAAAAATAACTTGTTTTTAAAAAGGCTTCTCAGTCTATTTCAAACCAGAAAGAATGCTCAACTAAAAACAAAAACAAAACAAAACTGAAGGTTTAGGCATTTGCTTCTACCATTTTGTAAAGCTTTTATTCTCTCATCTTACTGAGATTTTTGTATTTTTTCCCTGCATTTGCCCCTTAACTTCAAACCTCTATAAAATACTTATTCAGAACCATGGAGTGTCCCAAAGGTTTGGATACTGCTTGCAACCTAAACCGTGTCTGTCTTATTAAAGTACTGAATGTTTACTATTTTTTTCTTATGGAAAGCCAGCTTGAGCCAGTCAAATAATATCAACATCAGAAAAGCCTGTTTTGGCTTGGGACAAGACATTGCACCTCTCTGGTCCCCAGTTTTTCCATTAAAAAAAATCTAGGTAGTATCCTGGGGCCTTAGCACCTTGGAACCTTTGTACCGGCAGGGCTAGCTCAGATTTAGAAGAGCCTACTCATCTGGACTGTATTTCTGTGGGCAGCCAAGACCCGTGTAAAAGATGAACATATTTAAAGTAAAGAAAGAACCTGCTGTGTTTGGAAGCCAAAGTACAGGGCAGGCAGAAGAGCCGTCAGGGTGTACAGCATTCTGGGGCTCCAGGGCTTTGAAATCCTTTCCACTGTTGTCACTTGAATGTCGAACATGTTATTCTCAGAGGACAGTAAAGAGAGGTACAGGTACCGTGGGCTCCAGGGGGATTCATTATTCAAGGCACAAAATTTCCTACTCTGGCCTGCAACACATTATGATTCAAATGAGTCCACCACAATAGAAGAAAAATATGCAAGCAGATTTTTCTCTGTTCGTGTTTTTTTCCCCTCCTCTCTGAAGCCCTGTAATTACAGCAGGCAGGTGGAGCATCTGGGGTGTGGGGGGAGTCAACTGTATTTTTACCTTCCCAGGAACGCGACTTGCCTACCGCGTCAATATATTTTATTTTTAATTAAGCGCCTATTGCAAAATCTGAGTCCCTGTGCAAAAGTCTGATTCACAACTTTCCGCCCCCCCTGCGGTTCCCCCAGATGCTGCTGCTATTACTGTCTCAAATTTCCCCTCTTAAAATTTGCTCTTTTAGTAAATTACTTATGGCCTTTCCTGAGCTCTGCAGCTCTGAGGCGGTCCAGCTGCGGGGCCTTCACCTCTTTTCCCCCCCGTGCCCCGCACACCTGAGTCAAGTCAGTTTCTTCGCCTGCCCAGCAGCGCCATGTACCACGAGCGCGCCGAGGTTCAGGCCCGGGAGCCCTTCCGCTTCCCCGCTTTCCCCGCAGCGGTCAAGCGAGGCTGGGGGTGGCGCTGTGCCCGTAAGAGACCTCCAGTCCTGCGCTGCGGGGCAGCGGACCTCAGCCCTGCAGCTCACCCGCCGCGCCCCCCTCCCCCCTCCCACCGCAATGTGTGAGCTTTGCGGGCTCCGGCGTAGGAGCCCCACCCGGAGGAGGCCACGGGATCCGAGACCCCTATGTTGGCCAAGGGCGGGGGGCGTGCATGAAAACCCCCTTGCTGTCGGCGCTCCGGGCCGGGGAGGGGGAGTGGGAGGATGATGCAGGCGCCCGGGCGGGAGCCGAAGGGTCCTCGCTCTCCCCCCTGTCGCTGGCCACTGAGGAGGCAGAGCCTGGGCAGCCCAGGGCCTCGGCAGAGCGCGCCTTTTCCGATCGGGCAAGTCCGGGACTCCAGGAAGGACAGGAACTCACATCCAGGGACAACATCGCCCGGAGACCCTGGACCGATGTCTGGGCAGGGTGGGGGCTCTTGGGGTTCCCGCAGGGAGAGTGAAGCGGGCCCGTGACCTGGTGCCTCCAGGCGCAGTGGGGGCCGGGCCGCTGCAGGATCCCTGCGAGCCGACTGCCCGGGCGGGGTGCGCCTCCCGATTCCGGCTCAGTGTTGTTCCTGTTCCCCCGCTCTGGGAACCAGTAACTGGATGCAGATGGGTTCCCAGCAATGCGCGGGGCCGTGTCCAGGCCCGCGGCCTCGCGGGGATGGCTGCTGGCCACCGCGCTGCCACTCTGGCTGTTAGCTGGCATTTCTGCCTCCTAGGGGCAGTTTGAGGGGTGCTCGGGGTTGGCCCGGGACGGTGGAGGGAGACTGCAGCCAAAGCGCAGGTGGGGCTGTCAGCACTTGCAGAGAGAGCGCAGCCACCTTCTGTCACTAGTGAGTCTTAACCAAGGGCAGGAGAGTCAAAAGGGTGTTTTTAGGCTAGGAGAGAAATCTCTCTCCGGAAAACAAACCCACGTGTCCAAAACAGGGGCCAAGCCTGGAGTGAGTGCCACATCTTTGCTGACCCATGGACCTTTCTCGGGCAGAGTCAGCCTCTGTCCATGCCTCCAGTTTCCTGGGCAAGAACCTGTACTGGGGCCCCGGATCTGTCTAAGGAAGGGTGGGAAGAGTTGGGGGCTGACTACTGGTTTGATCTCAGGGAAGGACAGGCCTCCGTGGGACCTGCAGGGGGCTGAGGGCCAGATGTTGCCAGCAGGTCCCATCTCCCTCTGAAGAAGATGTGGGTCAATTTATGACCTAGTCCAACCCTCCTATTCTTAGTGACCCAGAGACTAGGCTTGGAGTTCTGTGATTCCTCTTTTACAACTTCTATTGTATTTTTCTTTCTCATTACAAAAGCGGTGCATGTTTTTTGTAGAATTAATGAAAAATGCAAACACGCAAAATGAAGAAAATAAAAATCAAACCAACACACTCTCATTACCTAGAGACAGACTTTCCTTGTATATCCCCAAACAGTTATTCTGTGGAACAGTTGGCTTTTTCTTTTCTAAACAATGTATTGTGAATATCTTTCCATGTAAGCATCCTTCCAATGAATACAGTTCAATAAATAGACTTTCTTCTTAATGACTAAATAGTACTTTCATAGCAGGGATGTAGTATGATGTCTTCAGCTGTTCCTTTCCTGGGCTTTTAGGGTGTTGTCACGTTTTTCCTTCTGTCCACACCATTCCAGGGTCATTCCCCTGCTGGGTCACTATGCATGTCCTTAATTATTACCCTAAGACCTGTTTCTCAAAACAGTTGGGTTAACTGCTCTGCATTTTAAAAAAGTTTAAGTACATTTTGTTGAATTGACCTTTAGAAAGGTTATGTCAATTCATACTCCCACCTGCAGAAAATGCAAAAGTTTGTTGCCGGAATTCATCACCATCAATCATGAATATTAGTCTTCTTTTCATTCTTTTATCTTTGACTTTTTTTTAATTGGAGTATTCATCTTTTACTTACTGGTTTGTAAGAATGTTTTATGTATTCAGTCTATTAATTCTTCCTCATGTATTTTGCATTGTCCATTGTTTTTTACATTTAAATTTACATTTAACGTTTTTGTGTAGTTGAAATTCTTAATATTTTAATTTATGGTTTCTGCCTTTGGTGACCATTCTATAAAGTCCTTCCTACCTCAAAATTTTCTAACTCCTTGCCTATATATATATTCCTCTAGTACTTCTATTATTTCATTTAAATTTTTGATTCATATGGAATTTATTTTGGTATATGGTACAAAACAGGAATCTAAGTTTTCTCCCTGCCCACTCCACCTACCCTGGTTGTTGGTTCCAAATCTTTTTGACTCTGGCACATACTGTAGCCAATTCCTAAACAAGCAGAGCCAGAAGGGAAGATCTGGTGGCAGAGATCCTGCCTCAAGGAAGCACAGAAACTCGAGGTGAAGGATTGAGAAACTTCCTAAAACAGATCTATTTTGGAGCAGTATCTGATTGGAATCACATAGATATAGATGAATTCCAGTTTCTGCCTCTTTTACCCTGTGGAAACTGGAGCAAGCTACTTGACTTATTTAAACCTCAATTTTATATCTGTACAACTGGTATGCCAATAGCACCTACCTCTGAAGATGGATGTGAGGATAACGTGATAATATGTTTGGCACATAGCAAGCACTCAATGTTATTAGTTAATAGGTAGGGGGAAAATGAATGCAACTGCATGTGATATGGAGATATTAAAAAGAAATACAAACTATCAATAATTATAGAAATAAAGGTAATGAGTCCATGTGCTATAGTTACATACAGTTTGAGTTCAAGAGAATTTATCCAGACCAATTAGGAGGTTTTCCCGTGGGAAAAAAAAGAGGCTGGGGGGTCGGGGCTTATATTCCTATAGCCTGGATCTACTGGAGTCTGGACTTCAACTAAACTCAGACATTTCAAAAGAGTCTGGTAGCATTTCTGTTCTCAAATCTGTTCCAAAGCTTTCTGATGAACCTGTCTGGGTTGAAGAGAATCAGCTGAACAAGCCGGCATTTGGAGAGCTTACAGGATACAGAGCACGGGGGCTTGGGGCTCTAAATGGGCAGCCATCTCCTTCCTGGCTCACCCCCAGCTGAGGATTGCTGCAAAGAGAAATAGTCACTGGACATGAGCCAGGGCACCAGTCAGCTTAACCAAAGGAATCAATGGACGCTGTGTTTGCCTCTGCAAATGAGGAAAATGACATGGTGAGAAGGCATATGCCTTGTCCAGAATCACAAATCCCAGGGGCAGAGAAAGCAAAGAGAAATGTTGCCTCAGAAGGAGCCATTTCCCATCATGAGGATGCCTGGAGCCCGGCCTCGAATAACAAAGGAACGGGACGCTGCTCTTCAGCTACTGGGCAGTGGAGGCCCAGCATATTTTTATGAGGCATGGACAATGCGTAGCCATTCAAAAGGCCAAAGCTGCCACTTAGAAAAAGGCAAATATCTTAGGAATCTCTTGTTACTAGGCAAATGCCTGACTGCTTTTTATGGGAGTGAGACTCAGCTTGATGCTCTGTATGCAGGGCTTCAAGCTTGGATTCTGAATTTTGCTTCAGTGGAACATTGGTTCTCAATTCTGGCTGCATATTGGAATTAGCTGTGGAGCTCTAAAAAAATATAGATGCCTGGGTCCCACACCCAGAAGGCTGGATTAAATTGGCCTGTAGTAGGGCTGAGATGTCAGTAACTGTTAAAAAGCTCCTTAGTGATTCTAGTATGTAGTTTAGGATTGAGAAGAAGCCCCTTTTTGCATTGCTGTATTATCTCTCTTCCCAGCTGGTGAGAACTAAGTTATAAGACAAAACTAACCTAGCAAGATGTTTTTCAAACTTTAAGGAATTATCTGGGGATCTTGTTAAAATGCAGATTCTGATTCAGGAGGTCTAAGATGGGGCCTGAGATTCTGCATTTCTAACAGTCTCTCAGATGATGCTGAGGTTTCTGGCCTCAAGGCCACCTTTGAGTACCAAGAGTCTAGAAGTGGTCCTCATATTTCAGTGAGCATAAAAAAGACCTAATCAGCCTATTGAAAAAGTAGATTGCAGGGCTGATTCAGAGTGTCAGGGATGGAGTCCAGGAATCTGCATCTTTAACCAGTTCTCAGGTAAACTGATAGTTCGAAGGCCACTCTTGGAGAATGTGATCAGCCTGCCTATGGTTTTATCAGGCATGCGCCTTTTCAGCACATCCTGGAATAAACGCTTGGCTGGAGGAGCATGCAGTCAATTGGCTTGGAGTTGAAATGGAGCAGAGAGCCGTTGATGCCTGGCTCCCAGGCCTGCACTCCAGCTCGCTGACTCTGAGATCCCTTAGTGTTCAGGCCAAATCCCATTACCACAAGAGACCTACAAGTCTTTGCATTTTCTTGGTATAAAGGAGCTATCTGTTGAGGTTTGGGTTTCTTTTTAAAAATTTATTTATTTATTTTTGGCTATGTTGGGTCTTTGTTGCTGCTCACTGCCTTTCTCTAGTTGTGGTGAGCTGGGGCTTCTCTTGTTGCGGAGCATGGGCTCTAGGCGTGTGGGCTTCAGTAGTTGTGGCTCGCGGGCTCTAGAGTGCAGGCTCAGTAGTTGTGGCGCACGGGCTTAGTTGCTCCACGGCATGTGGGATATTCCTGGACCAGGGCTCGAACCCGTGTACCCTGCATTGGCAGGCAGATTCTTAACCACTGCGCCACCAGGGAAGTCCCTAGGTTTGGGTTTCTACTGTAAAGTTATTTGATCTGTCCCCCCCTTGGAACTGTGACTAATACATCAAGAGTTCAGAGCATAGATCCTGGGAGAATGAAAAGCAATAGGCCTTTTAAAAATAAATTTATTTATTTATTTTTGGCTGTGTTGGGTCTTTGTTGCTGCACGCGGGCTTTCTCTAGTTGCGGCGAGTGGGGGCTACTCTTCATTGCGGTGCTCAGGCTTCTCATTGCGGTGGCTTCTCTTGTTGCGGAGCATGGACTCTAGGCACACGAGCTTCAGTAGTTGTGGCACACAGGCTCAGTAGTTGTGGTGCACGGGCTTAGTTGCTCCGTGGCATGTGGGATCTTCCTGGACCAGGGCTCGAACCTGTGTCCCCTACGACATTGGCAGGCGGATTCTTAACCACCGTGCCACCAGGGAAGTCCAAAAAGCAATAGGCCTTAAAGATGCCTTCCACACAAGGAAAAATCTCAAGCAGGAAAGTAAAAGGTGGTATAAAAAAACAATGCTATATGTGCTCTTAAAGATATCAAATAAGAAATTGTCCCCAAATTAATGTGCTTTTTTTCTTCACTGAGATAGCCTGTGAGGTAGGGTAAACCCAAGACCTGAAATGACAGTCTGAAGGAAAATTGACAAGTCCCACCTATTCTCTCTTTTGGTTACTGTTAGGGCCACCGCTTTTCAAGTGCTAATTATTCAGCTTGTAGATGATTCTGGGTCTTTGTTTTTCTCCTGGTTCTTCTCTCTTGTTTGGGCCATTTCACTGCTTATTCGCCGCTCCGCCAAGGATGGAAAATGGAAATGAACAGTGTAACATCTTTGAGTAAGTCTGCTTAGAGGTTTGATGGAGAGAAAGAGAATTAATTATTATTGCAGATCTTATGGAATTCACCTCAGTGTGCTGTTCAGGTCCACTTTTATATGGTAAATTCAAGCCTTATAACAAGAACAGAATGCCTTTCCCATAGTTCAACAACCACCAGCAATAATTTGGTAGAAAAATTAGAGTTTGAAAAATGCTTAATTCTTTCATTCATTCTAATATACTTATGACTTTATATGCTTCCTCTTCTCAAGTTGTCTGGTAAAACTGTTGAGACGTGGGAGACATACATTTATTACTACACATGTGTAACTTTCATGTTTAAGGAAGGTTCTTTTGCCATCTCTTTCTTCTAGCTAGTTACAGTATATTATATAACAAAACAAACTTCCTATTCCCGTTACTTGGTATAATAAATATCTTGGTGAAATTTCTTTCAGAGTTTGATTACTCAGTCAAAACCTAAGTATCCTGCTGGGAGAAGAACAATCATTTTAGTGACAGTGTTCTATGCTTTGGTTGAATTGAATAGTTACTAATCCAGCCAAAGAAGAAAGACACAGGTAATTGGAATCGAGCAAACACACTGAGCCCCTCAAAAAAAAAGACTAACAAGAAGTGTACAATATCTCACTAAACATCTCTCCATCTATTTTCTCTTTTCCTTACAAGAGTCATTTTAGGTGTGAGAAATAACTCTAGAGGCCTGGTCTGCACTAGGGGAAAATGCTATTCCTCAATTAAGTGACCTGGAAATGAGTTTAAACAGACACAGTCTGCCCACGGTCAATGTTAGGTCAATAACTCTAATAGCCAATTCGAATTTTCTATTAGGAAAATGTAACACCCCTAATCAACCATCCCACCCCACACTGTGTAGCACCACCAGATAATTTTGGATTGTCTGAGGATAGAAAACAGGGAGGTTGGTTGGCCAACTTTCATGTAACTTGTATAAATTAATAGCAACCATTTTCTCTCATTCATCTACACAACCCAAACTACTCGGCCTCATCCAGAACCACTGCAGGAGAGCAGTTGTTAGAAGGGGTGAAGCAATAGGATTGACTGTCTTGGTTGTGGTGTGGTCAGGATCCCCGAGACTGGATGCTCCATGGAAGTTCCATGACTCCTGCTTGGTGCTGTATCCCTGGTGCATAACACAACACTTGGTTCTGAGTAGGCACATAGGTTGGCAGTCTGGGTTTAAACCAGGTCAGGTAACTAATGGCTTTTTAATTTATGGATTTTTAGAGCTGGAAGAGACCTTTGAGAGAATAAAGATCACTATAAATTTCCCATCCAGCAGCAATTTTACCATCTTCCTTCCATACAGAATCATGATTTTGTTCAGTTGTTCTCTTTCTCCTGTACCCTCAGAAGAGGCAGAAACAATCCCTCTCAAGGGGACTCCTTTTTAGTGGCTGGTTCAGAAATGGGCACTCAGTGATGACCAATGCTATGTGAGGAACGTCTTCTGGGGGATTTTCTCACTCCTTTTCCTCTGGATGCTATGTGTCTGACTGCAATACCTAGAATTATGGCAGTCATCTTACTACCAGCATAAGGATTAAGCTGATATTCAGGTTGGCAAAATAGAGAGAAAGACAGAAAGAACCCAGATCCTGATTGACACTGAATCAATCAACCTCTATGATGGTTAGTGTTTTGTATCAACTTGAATGGGCTAAGGGATGCTCAGGTGGTAAAACATTATTTCTGGATGTGCCTATGAGGGTGTTTCCAGAAGAGCTTAGTATTTGAATTAGTAGACTAAGTAAAGCTCACCCTCACCAGTGGGGGCGGGTATCATCCAATCCATTAAGGGCCTGAATAGAACAAAAATATGGAAGAAGTGTGAATTTGCTATCTTGATTGAGCTGGGACAGCCCATCTCCTCCTGCCCTCAGGCATTGGTGCTTCTGGTTCTTGGGCCTTCAGACTCGGACTGGGTTTTACATCATTGGTTCCCCTGATTCTCAGGCCTCTGGTTTGAACTGGGATAATACCATTGGCTTTTCTAAGCTTCCAGCTTGCACAAAACAGATCATGGGACTTCTCAGCCTCTATAATCATGCAAGCTAATATAATATAATATAATATAATATAATATAATATAATATAATATAATATAATAATATACATATATATACACACACATATATGTATCTCCTATTGGTTGTTTCTCTGGAGAACCTTGACTAATACAAGCTCTAAACTGCCTTGCTACTCAGCTCTCTGTTTTGCAGGGTAATATATTTCCTTAATGTTTAAACCAGTTCACATCAGAATTTATTTTGCTTATGGCCAAACCATCTTAAGTGATTAAGAGAATTTTAAGACCACATTCTCATTTCACAGAAGATGTAACAGAGTTTGCTCAATGTCATGTTGTAGATGACAGTAGAATTCAGGACTAGAGGTTGGGTCTTCTGCCCCAAGGTCATTTGTGTTATATGGTGCCTCTTTTACAATTACTTGATTATAAATTAAAAGTGGCTTCGAAGTGTATTTATGAACACACTGTCTCTATATTTAACCAAATTGCCCCACCTAGGTCAAAGTCTGGAATTCTTGTGCAAATTTTCCTCATTTGGACATGCTGAATCAAACTGACCACTCTCACAAAGAGTGTGGTCGTTGACTCTGAAGAACTGAAAACACTGTTCCTTATTGCTGGGGAGCACTAGACTGGAAGATTTGATCTGTGGGGTAACTGTGGGCAAGAAAGACAAATATACCTTTTTGGGTCAAGACCTGACATCTGGGAGACAACATTACTGGATGTTGTCTAAGGCCTTTGTCAAGACTTTGGTTGGCAGATTTAATGGAATCCAGAGACAGAGGATAGGGCAAGAATAGGAGGGGGAATAAGAGGTGGGAAGATTGGTTTATTTTTCTGTTCCTAGTGGCATTTCTTATATCAGGCCATTCCCCCATCTGCAAGACCTTCTGTTTGCCTCTAGTGCTACCCCAATCTACCTATGCTGTAGGGTGAAGCTGTACCTCCCCAACTTAGTCTTCTCTGATCACTGCAGCATGCGCCAATAACTGTTGCTCAGAACTCACTCATTTCCTGAACTCTTACTCATTCATTAAACATATCATGTTATCATGGAATATTTCTTCTTGTATTTTACTCACTTTGCCCTCATGTTTTATCTTTAGGGAGCAGATCAGCAAAAAAGAAAGGACATAGACTTCAAGGGTACATTGACTTGGTTTGAATCCTGCTCTGGGGCTCCTGCTTTGCAGAACTCCAGGGGCCGGTCCCTCAACTTGGCAGCCTGCTTGGCTCTACCCCTCTGGAGTAACCTTCTCTGCCCAACTCAAGTCCACTGTGAAATGCAGTTGGGGCAGGTGTGAATAAGCATACTGTATTAGTTTTCTATTGCTGCTGCAACAAATTACCACAAATTTAGGGGCTTAAAACAATACACATTTATTACTTTACAGTTCTGGAGGTCGGAAGTCTCAAATGGGTCAGCAAGGGTGCTGTCTTTAGGAGGCTCCAGGGGAGAAGCCCTTTCCTTGCCTTTTCTAGCTTCTAGAGGCTGCCTGCATTCCTTCGCTCATGGCCTCACATCTGTCCAACTTCTTTTTCCTTTGTCACATCTGTCTCTGTTGCTCTGACTCTGACCTTCCTACCTATCTCTTAAAAGTACCCTTTAAGGAGATTGTGTTGGGTCCACCCAGATAGTCAGGATCATCTCCCCATCTCAAGATCCTTAGCTTAATCACTTCTGTAAAACCCTTTTTGCCATTTGAGGTAACATATTCACAGGGATTTGGGCATGGGCATCTTTGGAGTAGGGGGAGGCATTTTTCTGCCTATCACACGTATACTCTTTGGGTGTCAGTTTCCACATCTGTAAAATGGAGATACTATCGTCTTCTTCACAGGGTTATTGAGATGATTGAATGAGGTAATTTATGTGTGTAAATTCCCAGCTCATGCCTGGCACAGTGGAGGTGGTCAGTTCTGGTCAGTGTTCTCTTCTAAGTGGATAGTTGTAAGCTGGAGGCCAAGCACTATGACTTCCACCTCTTTCTAACCCCTTAGCTTCTGGCTAGTGCTCGGTACTAAGTAGGAAATCAATAAATGTAATAAATAATTACCTTCATCAATGACAATGCCTTGCATACAATAAGGTCTCTAAAATGATTTGTTGATTGTTGTTTTGTTAGCAATCGGTGGGTGGGGAACATCTGATTAATTAAATACTATTATTTGTCAGATCCAAAATATAAATTTGGATTCTTCTGCTATACTTTTATCTAATTACCTTAAACGCTAGTGGGAGAGAAGAATTAGCTCACAGTACAATTTAAGGGAAAAACATCTTGCTGTCATGGACTTTCTCCTTGGTCTGGAAACTACTTGGTTTCCTAGGGTGCAGCTGACTGTTCCCTCTGCAACTGAAAAATCTCTCAAAGGGCCTGTCCAGTTAGGTCACACAAAGCCAGTTTTATTATTTAGAGAGCACACAATGCCCCTCACATGGGGCGCAGAGAGGAAGGAATTTTTTTTAAGCCAATTCCAGTCCCCTGGAGCTGCAAACTGCCCTCAGGGCAAAGAAGCCTGCACAATAATTGGGAGGAGTCTGGCAGGAGAGAGGCGGACATAAGTTAAAGCCGCATTTCTCTCTATATTCGGGTGTGCCACGCCACTTTTTAAGCATTCCCCTCTGGGACAAACCTGTATGTCAAGATAAACAATCAAATAATATGCAAGGATCAAATCAGGAACACTGCAGCCTCAGCTCAAGAAAATAATCCTGGGAACCTTAGCCTGTGTGCCTCAGTGAAGTGGAGGGTACAGACTCCGATGATTCTGCAAGAAAACTGGGTCAGGGCAGAGACGCTGTCTGTTTAGAATAACTGCATGTTCAGGCCCCCTAAACTTGGTAGGTTCATGCTTTCTCAAGATAATAAGGTGGAAAGCGACCTTTCATCATCCCTCTATCAAACCATAGTGCAGGTGCCCCAGGAATCCCTAATGCAGTCATGGATAATGTATCTAGAGAATGGGGTGAGAAAGAAACCAGAGACCAGACCCCAACACTGTGAGAGGGAGGGTTGTGAGAGGAGGGCAGACCATTAGTTGGGACTCCTTTGCACTTAAAGCCAGGTAGGTACTGTGAGGAGAGGATTCTGCACGCTGCCATCTCTGAGGCCTCGCCCTGGGCTTCCAGGCCATCAGGGCTTGGTCAGTGAAAGCCGAGGGGCAGGGGCGGTGAGGTAAACATACCTGGTCACAACGTTCTGAACTGCTAGCACATGGGGGTTGAACTTGTATAAAGAACTTTTTGGGGACATGGGGGAAGCGTTATTTGTACAGTATGTGACCAGAGTGTAGAATTCATGGACAGACAATGAATGGTCTTAATGTCTCAACTTCTCTCTGGACAGAGCAGGCTGGCAGGCCCTGGAGAGTTGGGCTGGCTGAAGTGGCATATTTCAGAGGCCAGAGCAAATCGCAGCAGTAATACCCAGGAACATAGCCATTGGTGCCCAGGGCAAGGAGCCCAGAGCCAGAGTCGAGTTACCAAGGTTGTCCTAGGCAAGAGAAGGGTGAGTCAGGTGAATAATCAAGAGCATCTGGGACCACAGGGGGCTAATGAGTACAGTGTGAGGATGGAGGTGAGAAGGTGTGGCCCAGAGGAGACCCTTAGACATCCGTGTGCAGGGGTACCTTGGAGCATCTGTATCTAGGGTACCTGCATCTTATGGCTTAAGGACAAAGCTCAGGAGTAGAGACTCAGAAATGTTTTGAGCAGATTGTTCACTCTGAAAAGCTGAGATACACTCATTCTTTATGATGGACGTTAGGAAGTGCAGTCAGGCTAAGCAAGGGGCCATGCTCTGTCCCTTTTGCCACAAAACAGAGGGTGGTCTTTGAGTCTGGTCTTGTCTAATAATTCCTACCCCCCTCCGCTGCCCCACAGAGGGCTTTTAGGTATCGCTCCCAGGCGGAGGACTTTCTGTACTTTTCTTGGGTAGGGTAAAAGCGAATTCCACTCTGAGAAGCCCATATAGAATAACTGTCCCTAGATAAGCCCAGGTGTCAGGGCAAAGCAAATCAGACATGTGTCTTCCTTTGACTCTACCTCAAGGAAAGGTCCATTTTTAAGACCAGATCCTGAGTAAGCAGAACAAGCATACATATCGAATAAAATACCACTTGCCATCAAAAATTCTTTGAATTTAATTTGCAATCCACTTGTTAAAGTGCCATCAACCAATGAGCCTCAACCAGCTTGATAAATACACACAACTGGAGCTGCTGTGGAGATATAGACGGAGCCTGATGCAGGCACAGCACACAAAACCCCCTCGTTTCATGGCTTTCAGAAAGCTTGCTGATCTCTCTCTTTCTCGTGTTCTGAACTCTCTATGGAGAAATCCATCGAGGGAGAAAGCAATGACTGCTCTCACTGGGCCAGAAATTCCAGGCTGAAATAATCCAGGGGTAGCAGGCGGGCTTGACAGTCTGTCAGTTTCTGGATAGTGTGATTCGTCAATCACTCATTCCGGCTAAATTGCAGAAGCTCCTTTTGTTCATATCAGATCTTATTTGCTCATGGTGCAGTTTAAGCCCAGTTTCTGGAGCGTCCACAGGGAACTAGGTGCCACCCTGTCCGTTGGTCATGAGGAAAGCATTAAGTCAGCCCACGGCTTTAGTTTCTTTTTCTTCCCATCTGAGACTAAACCTCTGAGTCTTCTCTTAATTCTTGGTATTACTTTTATGCGCTGATCTCATTTTGGCTGTAGCCATGTTTACCTTCTTTCTGTTCCTTGAATGTGCTAAATTCATTCCCTCCAAAGGGCACCTGCAAGGCTCTTGCTCCAGATCTCCCTACCGCTGCTATCCATCGCCTCCTCCCAGTCTTCCTCTCTCTCCTGCCTCATTTGGCTTTAAAAACAAAACAAAAACAAAAACAAACCTCTCATAGCACTTATCACTACCATTATTTTCCAATTTATGTGTTTGTTCATTTATTTATTATATTTCCCTCCTCTGTAATGGAAGCCCCCAGTCTGTGGATAGTGCCAGGTGAGTAGCAGGTGGTCCACAAAAGTTGAGGAGTGCGTGGCCCTCAGGCAAAAGCCCAAGGAAGATGGAGAGTTTCTGAACAGCCCCCTCTCTCCCTCTGGGCCTCAGCAAGTCTCCCAGTGATTCCGGAAGATGGAGAGTTTCTGAACAGCCCCCTCTCTCCCTCTGGGCCTCAGCAAGTCTCCCAGTGATTCCGCTTGCTTTCTACCACACCCACGAGACTGGAGAATAAGCCCAGTAGGGCAGTGTTCTGATTGTTTTACATATACAGATAAGAAAACAACAGAAACTTGGTCCTCGCTCTATGGAGATAAAAACAAAGTAGTTTTTTCTTCAGGAAGAATGTGTGTAATAACAATAATCTGAAAATAATTATATCTATAAGGTCTTTGGCGAAGCCACCCAGGAAAAGAAAAACAATAGATGTGAACGCTTCAGTGAGTTATAACACCACCTTTCAGCATCAAACTGCCCTGGAATCAGATTCAGATAAACTGGTTTCATCAACTCTAGACTCAGCTGTATGTGTCCTTGTTTATTGCTAGTGCCATTTGCACATTCTCCAGATAATGGCAAGGTATTGGCTCTCTTTCAAAACACTCAACTGCGCAGAGGAGGAATGAAGAGGATTCCACATCAGCTTCTTAAGGTCTAAACACAAAAACAGCTCATTTCCTGGGCCTGCCCAGTGGGCTTCCTTTTCTTTCTGGTCTTCTACAGAGAACTGCTAGCTGGGCCCGTGCTCATCAAAGTTGGCCCTTGGACCATCTGCATCAGAATTATTTAAAAGCTTAGTTAAAACACAGATTTCTGGAACTCAGTAGAGACTTAGTGACTCTAATCTCCTGGGTAGAGCCAAGGAATCTGCATTTTTAACATCTCCACCCTCCGAGGATTTTTAGGCACACCAGGATTTAAGGGCCACTGAGTTTGCCCAGCCATATGGCTCCCACTTTATCCTGCTGCCTGTATTATCACTCGGCTTCCTATGTGGAGTGTCTCTTCCCAATGCAATTCTAAGGGCAAGAGATACATTTGACATTTCTTTTTTGTCCCCTTTAGTGCCGAGTTCACTGCAGGTGTTCAAAAAAAAACACTTATTGAATGAAGGACCCGAAATAATTTTCCTTTGCTTAAAACTCGTTCAAATAAACTTTTCCCCCAGAAGACTGGATCATGAATTTGCCAATATAGTGTTTAAGACAAATTTATTTGTGAGTGTGTGTGTATTGCTCTCCTGAACAAATGTTTTGAGTCAAAGCACCCACCCCCTGCTTCTTGTCCAGAGAAGGACAAGTGACATATTGCTGGGAAAATTGTCTAACCCCGAAGGTAGAGGCTCTTTCTTGGAACCCTTGTCTGGAAAGATTCATGAAGATTTCAAGCTGAGGGAGGTCCTGGAAAATGGGTGGACATGAGCATGGTGCGGTTGAGGGGGTACTAAAAGGCCCACGTGGCACTTTGGCCTGTTTTAATGTACACAGAGTCAGTTCTTTTGAGGTCCAAAGCCCAGCTGGACCAGTTTCTCAGAGTTTCAGGCCCTGGAGAGCAGAGCATACAAGGGCGGAGGTCCCGGGTTTTGAAGGAGTTTGAGATCCTGGGGGTGTGACAGTGCTGGGAGAGCAGGCCACATGCAGGGTGAGGTGGAAGCCGGTGCTGGGCTCCTGGTGGGGAGGGAGCGAGTGGGAGGGAAAAGGTCCCAGGGGGTAGGGCACCTGGGACAAGTATCACCTCTTCCCTAGTCTTACTCAGAGTTCCTCGTGAGGCAAAACTCATGGTAAGGCTGCATCACCAATGTGAAGATCTGGAGTGGCAGGAATGAGGGAAATGGAGGTTGGAGCCCTCGTAGCTGGATCTAATCTTACTTAGTTTGGCCTCCCTCTGGAATTAGGAATCTGATCTCCAACCTCGTGGACATCCAGTTCGAGCCATCCTGGGAGAGGATGCTCACTCCCTCGCAATCAATGCAGGGGTTAGAAAGTACTCTCATGGCCTGAGCCACAGTCTTCCTCCTTGAGGTTTCCTGCTCCTTGCTGGTAATCCTTTTCTCCTCCCTTTTCGAAAGTCTACTTCCTGGCAGACATTTAGATTTGAGCAGAGCGCTCTTGTGTCCTCCCCCGTTTTCTCTCCTGCAGGTTGAACTTCCTCAGTAGCTTCTTTTCCCTCCATCTGACTTGAGGGAAGGAGGGGAAAGGAAGGCCACCTCTTCCCTCTGCTCACTGCCTTTCTGAGGTCAAGCTGCCTCTGTCTCTTGCTGAGGCCCTCTCTGTTTCTGTCAACGGCACCTTCGTCTTCTCAGTCACTCAGGTTTGAACGTTTGGCTCAGCCCTGCCTCCTCCTCCTCTCTTACTCTCAAGCTGTTGAGAACTGGAGGGTGAGTGTGCATTTTTACACATGTTTGGGACAGTTTTTGTCCTGGAGAAGTCCTGAAGTAGAAAGTGGAGGTGTACATGGTCTAAGCTTGAGGTAGGTCATGCTGCAGGCTGGACTGTCTCAAGAAAGGTCTGTACTCACAGTGACCTGCCTGCCCCCACTGAGTCGAGGTGGTGTGTGGCTGCTAGACAAAATCCTCACCTGCTTAAACCTTTGCAAAGACATGTTTCCCGTTGCTCTTGGGATGAGTTTAAACTTTCTGTTTTGGCACTCAAGGCTCTTTGTGATCTGGTTCAATGCATTTCTCCAGCTCATCTCTTGCCCCTCCCTGAAGGACACTTTGTGCTCCAGTCATTCTGAACAATACTCTCGCCATTCTGAGTGCTCCATGTTTTTCCTAACAGAACCTGATACATGAAGATGTTTGGTTTGGTCCTGTTGATAATGGGAGATCCATCTGCACTTCTAACAGCTATGGAGGTGAGGGTAACTTGAGTTGTTATAGTTTAGAAAGGTCAAACTGTCTGAGGTTGGAGGATGAATAAGAAGGAAGTGAAGCACTGGAAGAAGTTCACTGTGGCTGGGATTTGTCCTGAGGGCAATGAGGAAGCCATGAGGGTGCTTTAAACACAGTGGTGAAGTCATCATGTTCACATGTCAGATGACTCTGGCTGTAGGGTAAAGCATGGATTTGGGGTGATTGCTTTGGTGTGGGTGTGTGAGAAGAGTCAAGGATGATGCCTCAGTGTATAACCTGAGGAAATGGTACATGGTAGTGTCATTTGATGATACAGAGGTCAAGGAATGAAAAACAGGTGGGGCAGGAAAGAGCGAATTAGTTTTGGATATTCTGAGTTTGAGACATCTAAGCGGGGTTGTCTGGAAGTCTGTCCAAGAGGGAGAACTGGGCTGCAGTTATAGATTTAAGAGTCATTAAAGAATATAAATGGTCAAATCCAGAGAAAGTGTTTATTGAGAGCGAGGAGGGCCTTGGACTGGACCCCAAAGTACACCAGCTTTAGGAGAGGAGAATCCATAGAGAAGGCTGAGAAGGAGAGGTCTGAGAGGTAGGGGAAGATGAGCAGGGTGGGGTGTCATGGAACTCAAGGGAAGAAGCTCTTTCAAGGGGCTGATCGGCAGTGTCAAATACTGCTGAAAGTTCAGATGAGATGAGGACAGAGAAGAATTTGTCGGTGTTGGTAACAAGCAAGTAGTTGGTGATTATATAGGTAAGAGCAGCTTCTGTGGGTGCTGAGGTCAGAAGCTGGTTGCAGTGGGTTGAAGAATGAGTAGAAGTTGAAGAGATGGAGATAGAGAGTGCAGGGACATTTTGTTTTGAAAGAAGTTTGGTTGTGAAGGAGAGGAGAGACCAGTAGCTTGAGTGATGGTTAAGAAGTAATACTGGGAGACCCTGAAGGGTGTCTAAAGGTTAATAAGAAGGATCCAGTAGAGAGGGTGATGTTGACCTTACAGGAGAGGGAGAGAATGATCCATGTCATAGAGAGATGTCTGAGGAGGTGGTGGAAAGTAGGGATGGGAGGCAGAGTAGGCTTACCCAGGAGTAGGGACAGCCCTGCCATGGTAAGTGGAGGAGAGGAAGAGACTAGACCAGGAAGGGAGCAGGGAGAAAATGATGGGAATTAGAAGGGGTTCTACTCAGTGATTTATTTTACTTTGAGAAGAAGGAAGCGGGATCAGCTGATGGCGGGGGGAGGCAGGTATAGCAGCCCAGATGTGAGGAGAGTAAAGAAGGTTTAAATAGCTGTGTTGGGGAACCAGAGAGTTCCTGAGTGAAACCACGGGCTTCTCGGCAGTGTAGAGGGCCAAGACGGCTTTCGGTGACCTTTCAATATTATTTCTATGCAGAAGTCATCTCTGTCACATTATCCGTACCTCTCTCGGTGCACTTATCACGTTCTGACTCTTTGTACAGTTATTTGCGAGCTTCTTAGCTCTCCTACTAGACTGTTGTCAGCTCCACAAAAGCGGGCTTTGTCTTTCTATTACTCACAGCCCTGTGACATTGCTTGGCACATACAAGGAGATCAAAAAACATTTGTAGAGTAAGTAAGCGAGAGCAGCTTGACCCTGTAGAAGACAGCAGGGCACTTACTCTGTGATCTGGTGGATGTATATTTAGAAAGCAGGGATTTATTGAGTGTGCTCTGAGGGTGAGACACTAGCTGGAGATATAGATTTAGGAGTCATTAGAGTTTATAAATGGCCAAGTTCAGAGAAATTTGACTCTGATGCCCTACTCTCATTTATATGCTCCAAAGTTCATCACACCCTATTATTGAATTCCAGGGATCTTGGAGCAGCATTCTCAACCCTATCAGATACAACATCCTCTTTAATTAAAAAATATTTTATAACTCCTATTTTACTTTCTTGAGGTGAAATTCATTGATAACATGCCCACCTTTTACATATAATTAAGAGATTAATGCAATGTCCTAATGTAATGAAGAAGAGAAATAAAAGTCTTTTATAATAAAAGAATACCTTTTCCATGCTCAGATCTAACTAACCTAGAACAGAGCTTCTCAAACTTTTATGTGCATCTGAATCACCTGAAGGTCTTATTAAAATACAGACCGAGAGTCAGGAGCTCTGGGGCGGGGCCTGAGAGCCTTCCTTCTAAAAAGGATGCAGCTGCTGATGGTCTGTGTACCACGTTTTGGGTAGAGACTAAGATTCATAAGGAAGTGCTTGGATGCTTTACTCATAACAAATGCATTTGGATTTAAGAGAAGTAAACCAACATTTAACTGGATATTAAAGACACTTTGTTTTAGAGTGGCATTTTGAAATAAGACATATATACGTATCCCCTGCTTTTGGAAAGTTTGCTTTACGCCACTTCACTTTTACAAAAGATCTACATTCTTACCTGTTTTCGCCAACTGAAAGAAATGCAAAGAGGATTTTCATTTTTATGAAAGCCAAAATATTAGTGTTTGTTATAGAGGTAGTGCACACCTCCAGCAGGCAGAGGGGTACTACCAAGCTCCTTCCCCAGGAACTACATTAGGTGTCTCAGCATTAAGCCACCATAGCTGTGAACTGTGTCTGTGAGCATCTGTGCTCTATCTCCATTTATTTTGTGCATCTGTTAGCAAGATGTGTCCTTAGGTAATTGCTTCTTTGCTTTGTGCCATTTTGGCTTAGGAAAAGTTTCATAGGAATGCTCTACTTTTGGATAGCAAGGGGGAAACATGTATATGTAATCATCAAGAATGTGACAGTTTCAAAGGCCAGTTTATACAGGAGTGTCCTATTGGTGATTCAAATACATGATATATTTTTTGGAAATGGTAACTAACCCTGGGAAGTTTGGGGAAAAACAAAATAAATCTTCCTCCAATTTCCAACTGTAGTTTTATTATTGGATAATTCAGTGTATATTAATACTGTGCAAAAAATATTTTGTGTTTGTATGTAAAACATAATTGAGCTCTAATCTTAGAAACCTATACATAGGTTTTTCACCCGCATCCGTATCTGGTGGGACCTCAAAGTCATGTGGGAGACAAGACAGTTCTTTGTTGTGACCATTGTCTCATACACTGCAGAATGTCTACCTACATCTCTGGCCCGGACAATAAATGGTGTTTCCTGATTATTGACACAACCCAAAAATGTTCCCTCAAGCTTCCCTGACACCCTCGCTGAGAACCACTGACCTAGGGATACTGAGATAGAAGAGCAGCTGTGGGTGGAGGCTCCCAGAAGCACATTGCATCAGAGCTCACTGCTGGCGCTGGAGGCTCATTTCCCTGGGAAGGAGCCACAGCCAGATTGCATCCACTAAGTCGAATTTTCAAATCCTTGAACCCTGAGTGGAAACAAATGCTTTGTGTTCTGTATCACAAAGAAGACAGAAGCTACAGTCTTTTAAGACATTTTCGCGATGCAGCTTGAGACATAATGATACATCTTTCTAGGCACAAATGAGCACCAATGATGTCTCTACTCGGTCAACTGAGAGCAAATTCGCGGCCTTGTTCTTGCTCATCCTGGGGAAGAGCAAGAAGTAGATGAGGTAAGCTCAGCTCCTCCTGGCTGCCAGCTACTTCTTCAGCTTCATCCAGCACCAGGCCTCTTCAGGCTTACTTCTCTGTTTGTTCTTTTGTTTGTGATTTTGCTTTTGTGGTTTCTAGAAGCTCTTTCAGTTCTCAGCACCTCTTATATACTCTTCTCTGTGCCTAGAATGTTCTGCTTTCTTCTCCAGTTTAAGTGACCCTTCTTCAGGGAAGACTTCCTGGACCCCTCAAGACCAGGTCCCAGGTGGTCCTTCCTTTCATGTTCTCACATCACCTTGAACTTCTCCTCTATAGTTCCAACCATAATATTAGCCACACAGTGATTTATACTTAAAGTCTGCTTTTCCTTCTGGAAGTTAACTAGTCCCATTTCCTAGCACAATGCTTAGCACCAAGCAGACACTCAGTACTTGTTTATTGAATGCATGGGGGTCAAAGTGAAGGGATTTTATTTACTGGTAGGATTATGCTAAACTAGGAAATACAGTGAGGCAGAATTGAGTTCTTCTGAAAGAAAGAAGGAATTCTGGAATGTGACGAAGTTTACTGGCAGCCATATAACTGGCTGCTTGACTTTCTGCAATTCCACTGGGTGCAGTTTGGGTATCTGACACTTACAGCGTCCATCTGTCAGCTGCCTCTGAGAGCGGGAAAAGGAGATGTGCAGACAGAGGGACAGCAACTCCAGAGAACTCGATGCAGGATTCCGGCAAGCACAGATCAGCACATCTGGTGGCAAACTGAAAGGAACACTTAGACTTTTGCCCCTTTGGGAAGTAAATTCCTAAGAAGGCAGAGCCCTAGCTTGCTTTCTAATGTCTGTTGTTTCTGGACTTTGGAGAAGTTTATTAAGTCCCTTCACCTTCAGTTGCCTCACCTGTAAACAGGGACATTACCTACCTCAGCTACTGGCTAAAAGGATTAAGACATGGTGGTCAAGCAAGGCCTTTGTACATTGTAAAGTACTATGCAAGTATTTTAGTTGCTGTTACTCTCTTTATGTCCTAAGCCGATATCCCCACACTGTTTGTGATGCAGCTGGAAACACAGGACACAGCCTGTGCAGCTACACCTTTGGTCAGTGACTACACTCTGCAGCCCTTCACAAGTATTACTGAGGATCCACTGCATGCTGAGCACTCCTCTGGGCCCTGAGGATGCAGGGCGAACAAAGTAAAACAGGTGTCAGTAAGTGCTGTGAGGCCAGCTACAGCTGGGTAAGGATGGAGGTTGGGTGGAGCTATTTGAGCTCTGGCTGTCAGGGAGGTAGTGACAACTGAGTAGAGATCGGATGAAGTGAGCAAAAGAGCCATGCAGGTGAGGTATCAGGTATGTGCCAGGTTGCTATTTAATCCTCTCAAATAATCCCAAAAGGCAGGTATTTTTACATAAGAGGAAACAGAAGCGTGGAAAAGTGAAGCAGTGTGCCCAAGTTAATACATGTGGAGGCGCAGGCCCGGGGCCACACCCTCCCCGTGCTTCCTCCCTTCCCGTTCTCACACTACCCCTCTCTTTTCACCCTCCACTGTGTCACCTGGTCCTCCTCTTTCTCTCCCCATGATGGTTACAAGAGTCTTTCTTCAACTTTCTTTGTATTTCCCTTAAAAATGGACAAAGAAGAGCAGGGGTGAAGAAAACTGTTAACTTGAGGTAAACATACGCTCACCGAAGAGGTCGATTTTAAACTCTAAAACTGGGGTCCCCAACCTTTTTGGCACCAGGGCCTGGTTTCGTGGAAGACAAGGAGCGACGGGGGGCGGCAGATTAAGCTTTGCTCACTTGCCTGCCACTCACCTCCTGCTGTGCGGCCTGGTTCCTAACAGGCCGCGCAACGGTACTGGTCCATGGCCTGGGGGTTGGGGACCCCTGCTCTAAAACATGTCTCACATGCTCCTACTTCTCTCCATCTCCCTGCCATCTTCCTGATCTGATTTGATTTGAAGCAACAGAGTATGGCAAAGGTGACGAGATGTCACTTCCGCAATTAAGTTACAATAGGTTGTGACCTTTGCCTTGCCTTCTTGGCTTGCACACTTTGATGAAGCCGGTTTCCATACTGGAGAGACCCACATGGCAAAGAACTGGGGGCGGCTTCTGGTCAATATCCATGGGGGAAGTTAGGCCTTCAGTCCACAGCCCTCAAGAATCTGAGGGCTTGGAACGGACTCAGAAGCAGATCCTTCCCCAGATGGGCCTTTAGGGGAGACTATAGACTCTGGGCTGACACTTTGACTGCAGGCTTGTGAGAGATGATGAAGCAGGGGACCCAGCTAAGCCGAACATGATTTCTGACCCACTGAAACTGTGAGCTAATAAATGTGTGTTGCTTTAGGCTGCTAAGTTTTGCGGTAATTTATTACACAACAATAGATAACTAGTACATTGTCCGAGCGTTCATCCATAAGTATTTGTTGAATGAATGAATGAATGAATGATTGCCTTTGTGTGCCCTGAATGTCCTGAGCAGGTTTGGGAAAGGAAGTGTCCAAAAGTACCAAGATGAAGCCTGTCATTGCTGTAGTTCTCAGCTCTCACAAGGCTTCGCCACAGGCAGCTTAGCCAGCTCTAAACAGAAGGCCTGCTGGTGTCCTGAAAAGCCAGTTTAAGTAAATTGCCTTACCTTTGACCTTACCTGTCTCAAGAGACCTCTCAACCTCCTAGGGTCCAGTGGTCTCCTAACAAGATGAATTTCAAAACACAACATGCATCCTTTCCAACAAAGCATGAGTTGTCCAACTGCACAAACAACCCAACCTCTTTTCCTGGTTATCAGTGAGGCCACCCTCATGTGATAATGCCCCCAAAATGAATAATTCATGGTTTATGAGTACACTTCACGAATATACAGGATGCCATATAAAATAACATAAATGTGTCCTAATAGAATTAATACACTTTCCAAGCAGTTCAGCTTGAGGCAATTATTGCACTTCCTGGGAGATACACATTACTTTGCCCTCAGCCTCATGCCAAATAACCCCCCTAAGACACACACTAATTACTCAGAAATACACTGCCTGCCATAGCTCATTGACTAATTGACAATCAGTTTAAAACTTCAGCAAAATATCTTAAAACTTAGGTGTTGCATTTAGCAAGGAAACCAATTTTGTTTATCGCTTCATTTTGGTCTGCCTCATTGGCAAAGTTGTAGCATGGTTTGTAAGTAATGACTGAGCAGGCTTATTACAATGATCAATGGTAAAAGAACAGCATTCCATCATACCATATAGCATTTCCATCTCTCATTTCTGTGATTCTATTAAGAACAATTACCAATATTATATCCGTTAATGTGATACAAAAATAGAATGCAACCGTGTATGTAATAGTTATTGCTAATGTGGTCTGTTAAGCTCCGTGTACAGCTGTCACCGGCTCTTTTCTCTTGCACTTCTAAGATGTGGCCTTTCCATGCTCTATGCCCTTTACATTCTGATCCAAGCACATGCACCCAAAACAGCATGAACGTGAGTTCATGCTGTACCTACACGTGATCCTTCTGCCTCAAAAATAAGTTCTGGGCAAAAGCCAAATCTTTGGGAATCATTCCTCTCTATTTCCTTCCTATTTACAAATCACTGTTGGAGACCTAGCTTCTTTATGAAGCTGTATGAGCCTAACTCTGCCTGAATCTTGTTTCTAATCACCTTGATTATTCCAGGAGCTGGCATACTACTACAAACGTTTGTTCTGGATTTTCTAGGATAGCCCAGTCTTACAGGGAAAGTGCATCCAAATTTCAAACAACTGATTTATGGTTAAATATCTGGGACCTGACCCATTTACACATTGGAGATTGCTGTTATGGGTGGTGCAGAACAAATCTGTAGTTGTACAGAGTATAGGAGGAGCACTCACTGTGGGATTGCTGGACTGGCATTTGGTCTGGTTGCAACCCCAGAATATCCAAGTAGGAGGGGCTTGAACAATTAGGGAATTATTTTTCTCACAGAACAAGACTTCCAAAGGCAAGCAGTCAGGGACTGGTGCTGCGGCTCAGTTGTTTTTCTCCTCTTCCATCCTTCGCAGATGGCTGGTTGCCTCACACTCTGAAAATGACTGCTGGAGAAGACAAGGGGAGGGGTCTGACCCAGCTGAGTCCAGCAGTTCTATCGAGAAAGCACAAACTCTGCCCCCAACGCTTGTCAGGCTTCAGCTTAGGTCTCATTAGCTAAACTGTGTCGCACTGGCCACTTTGGCTACAAGGGAGGCCTGGAAACACTATTTAACTGGACACAGCGCTGTCCCTAATAAGTCAGGGTTTTGTTAGTAAGGAGTGAGTGGATACTGGAGTGGGAAATGAACAAGTCTGTCACACCTGGGGAAGTTCTGAGAGGAGAGAGGATATCTAAGCTGGCATGTGCAGGATGGTAAGATTAAGGTGGAGACAGGAGAGGAAAGGGGACCTTTGGTAGAATTATAGTGAGAATAACTTTGGGAGAGGAAGTAATGGTGGCATGTCTCGGAGACTGTGAGTATGCTGCTCCAGGACAATTTTGTTCTGAGAAATTGGGAAAAAAGTCAGCCCAGTGCTGTGTGTCCAGTCCCTGGAGGCACCTCCCACCCTGCTCACCCCAGAACAGCGCCCTCATGCTCACTCCCAGTGCCTCCTTGGTCAGATTCAAGTGGACTTTCTGATCAAAGAGAACAGAACCTTAAGGAATCCTGCCAGTTCCCCTAAGCCAGTTGTTCTCAGTATCAGCTATGCATTGGAGTAACTTAGGGGTAGTTTTAAAAATCCCAGTGCCAAGGCCATTGTCCAGACCAGATAAGTCAGACTCTGGGGGTGGGGTCAGGGGTGTGCTGGTAAAAGTTTAATAACTGGCTTTCTAGAAAAAAAATACTCATGTATATATATGTACATAAATTTATTATAAATTTTACTGATGTAAATGATGTATCGCCTACAACTTACAAATGATATTAAAACATACAATACTCTTTATTACAGAATGATCTTTAGTCCATTGATTCTCAGATAATGCTTTCCTGGTTTTTTTGTTCTTGTTTCTTTTCCTTGTTTTTTCTTTTTTTTTTTTTTTCTGAACTCTTGTGTCTGTAGTTAACCTATGGCTGTGATTCAATTGTGATTTTAAAAAATCAGACTGCAAATGAATGCTTGGTTACCGTCCAATTCAGCCACTGGCTCACGAGTATAGTTCCAACATGAATGTATGTTGATGTTTTGTTTATATTAACAAATAAGATGAACGTGAAACAGTGAAGATGTATGTTGGAACTTCACTTGTGTGATGTGAAAGACTTCTTGGCTGATGGGTCGTAGCTTTCAAATCCTGGAAGAACATTTCCTCAATTTTCTGTGCCATTCACAGTGTAATGATTATAGGCAGGATACACTTTTAAGTTTAATTTGCATTATTAACATCTTATCCATCACTTTCTTAGGTCCAGACCAGGGGTTGGCAAAGGTTTCCAGTCAAGAGCCAGATAGTAAATATTTTACACTTTGCAGACCACAAACAGTCTCTTCCTTCTCCTCTTCTTTTTTAAATGAATTAATTAGTTTTTAACAAGCAATCCTTTAGGGACCCTCATGCACTATTGGTGGGAATGTAAATTGATACAACCACTATGGAAAACAGTATGGAGGTTCCTTAAAAAACTAAAAATAGAACTACCATATGACCCAGCAATCCCACTACTGGGCATATACCCTGAGAAAACCATAATTCAAAAATAGTCACATACCACAATGTTCATTGCTGCTTTATTTACAATAGCCAGGACATGGAAGCAACCTAAGTGTCCACCAACAGATGAATGGATAAAGAAGATGTGGCACATATATACAATGGAATATTACTCAGCCATAAAAAGAAATGAAATTGAGTTATTTGTAGTGAGGTGGATGGACCTAGAGTCTGTCATACAGAGTGAATTAAGTCTGAAAGAGAAAAACAAATACCATATGCTAACACATATATATGGAATCTAAAAAAAAAAAAAAAAAAAGGTTCTGAAGAACCTAGGGGCAGGACAGGAATAAAGACACAGACATAGAGAATGGACTTGAGGACACGGGGAGGGGGAAGGGTAAGCTGGGACGAAGTGAGAGAGTGTAATGGACATATATACACTACCAAATGTAAAATAGTTAGCTAGTGGGAAGCTGCTGTGTAGCACAGGGAGATCAGCTCTGTGCTTTGTGGCCACCTAGAGGGGTGGGATAGGGAGGGTGGAAGGGAGGTTTAAGAGGGAAGGGACATGGGGATGTATGTATGCATATGGCTGATTTACTTTGTTGTACAACAGAAACTAACACAGTATTGTGAAGCAATTATACTCCAATAAAAATCTATACAAAAAACAGGCTATCATTTATTCTACAAATACTTCTGTATGTATTTCTAATGGTTATGAAATACCATTATCATGCTTAATAAAATTAGTAATTATTTATTACTATTACCCAATACTAATTCTATATTGAATTTTTCTCAATTTTCTTAAAAAAGTTATTTTTAAAAATTTTTTTGTTGAAGTATAGTTGATTTACAGTGTTGTGTTAGTTTCTACTGTGAAAAGGTTACTTTTAACAGTTGTTTTCTTTTCCAAATTAGAATCAAAATAAGGAAGCTCTATTTCATTTGGTGGACTATGTCTTATAAAATTTTTTAAAAACATTTAACAGTTATCCATCTTATTTTTTACCTATTTATGGGCTAAAGAAATAAAGTAATTTTTCTATAAAATGTTTTATATTATGGACCCAGCCAATTGCACCCTTGAGGTGTTGTTTAACATATTTCTTTATTCCATATATTTCCTGTAAATTGGCAGATGTATCTAGAGGTTCTATTTGATGCAAGTTTATTTGGGGACAAGAATGTCATAGATGGTGTTGTGTACTTCCAAATTGTATCACATCAGGTGACACTAACATCTGGTTTTTCTACTTCTAGTGATGTTGAAATTGACAGGTGAGTTTAGGTATTATAAGTCTGATCCATTAGTTGTAAAATTCCCTATCAGCTTCTCATCTAAGTGTTTTAACTACCATTGCCCAAATACATTATTTCATTAAAGATTGTAAAAAAAAAAAAAAAAAGCAATCCTTTAAAAATGTAAAAACATGTGGATCATACAAAAACAGACTGTAGGCCAGATTTGGCCTGTGTGTTACAGTTTGCCAACCCCTGATCTAGACAATCAACATAGTAAATCAAGCCCTAATTTGAAGTGTTTGCTAATTTCTGTGGTGTAAATATTCCATAAGCCATCACGGAGTTGGGAAGAGTTGCAAAACGGTACATCATTATGTAGTGTTTCCACCATTCAGATGCGATAGACAACTTCAAGAGCATAGATAGTAGTAAAATAATTAGCAACACATTTTGAATTTATTTTTATTACCATTACTTTTAATAAAGACATTTAATTGTAAGCTTATGTAATCTAATTTTGAATAATGCTGTGTTTAACAACTGGCTTTGAAAATATAACCGTCTCTGTCTCTTGTGAGCTGGTAAGAAATGGCTCAAGCATACTACTAGCTTGTCAGCTTGAGCCTGGAATGCTTTGCTGAGGATTCTGGGCTTCATGCTTTATGGTGGTTAGTAGGATACCACTAGAGGTTTTTGAGGAGAACATGATCAAATGGAAGAAATGGGTGTTTTAGGAAGGTTCACTTATCAGAGGTGGAGAGAATGGATTGGAGTTCCTATGCACTGCCCAGAAGGTTTGTAGATAGCCTTTAAGGAGTCTGGGAATACTTTACAACGGCACACAAAATGTTGAGCATATGTGTGTAAGTGAATTTTTTCTGGGGAGAGCGCTCTTATCTTTCATTAGATTCTCTATGAGATTACAAAATATGTTCAGAACTACTGGACTAGAAGTAGGAAGACCAGGTGGAAGCTAAGGAATCCAACCTATCAGTCAGGGTCCTGGCAGACAGTAGAACTCGCCTGAGATGGTTCCAATGGTGACTTTAAAGGACTGTGTTCAGAAGTATGGGCAGGGTTAGGTGAACAAACAGGAGACGTGGAGATACCAAGAGATTAGCCACAGTGGCAAACTCTTAGCCCCTAGGACTAAAGGGCAAAGAGAAGAAAACCAACAGGTCTGGACCCTTGACAGCTGGAGCCCTGGAGGAGGGGCTTGGTGGAAGCAGGGGTGCTGGAGGGGTCAGTTTCTTCAGAGATGGGGAATCAAGCAGGGAGTGAAGAAGGAAGGCACACTCTGGCCTCTCTCCTCCCACCCTTTGATTGATTGTTGTCAGCGCCTCCCCCTGGTCTCTAGGCACCAGGAGAGCCTAGGTGATGTGGTCTGCAGGGCCAGAGCGGGGCAGCAAATGTGGCTACATGGATGGACTGGGACAGGACGGTGTAAATGGAGAATAACAAGCACACAAGGAATATATTACTTAGAACTTCCAGAACTGTCCAAGAAGGGAATCGGTATGAGGTCTTGTTTGGTAGTCCCAGGCACCATTGCTCACTCTCTGATTTTGGAATTCTGCTTTTCAGCAGACCCTCCTGCACTAACTTGGGTCTGCCCAGTAATGACAGATAAAGAGAAGCAAAGTGCAGAGGATTCTGTTATTGTTGTTAATTTTGCCCTTCCATTGCCGTTTGCAAGCTCCTTGACCCTGGCAGTCACTAATGTCTCTGTGCCTCCCTCATCCATAAAGCCTGGAGGTTGCATTTAATGTTCTCTGTGGTACCTTCTGGGACGAAAGTTTCATGAAGCTTTCAGAGGGTCTTTGGCTTCCTCCTTATGAAAGGTACCTATCAAATAGGTGAGCAGTACTTCCATGCCTGCCATCATCGGCGGTGGTTTGAAGTCTGAAGAAGAGCAAAGGTAACAGTCTCCTGGTCCCTCCAAGGAGCCCACTGCAGACTATTAGCACTTGATCAACTTTGGTTCTGCTGTTGGTTGGTAGGATTTGCCGTGAAATGCTTTCATACATGTTTGAGTTGAAGTGTTGCCCAAGCTGAGGGAGCACTAATTTTGAAGGTATGTTTGCATTCTAGTCTGTATTCTAGAGAGACCTAATATCAAGAAACACCAAGAAACCCTGCTTCCTTCCAAGAAACTCTGGTGGAGTGTTGCTGAAGGGAGCTCACTTTTGTATGCATTTCGGAGATTTAATTTTATCAGCCGATGCAAATGTAAAACAAAAGGACAAGAAAATGATCCCTTTGTCAACACCAGGATGTCTGACTTAAAATCGCATTCAAATAACTCCCTAAAAATGATCAGACACTGAATACATTATTTTTCTGACTTTGACAAAACCAGTCTGCACAAAGCAGCAGCCCCATGAGGTTATGGATAAACCAACCACGTTAAAACTTCAGCATTTTCATGTCAGTCACAGATTTTCTTAAGGGCCAAGTCACTGTTTAAGGACTAATGTGTTTGGAGAGGGGAAAAAAATCGCACTGTGTTATTAGGCAGAATCCCCTTTATATACAGGGATCGGATCAGTTTGACCCTGATTGTGTTGCCTGCTTTATTGTCCTACTTCAAACACAGGGCCCTGGGCATCATCTTAAGGAAGGGCTGATTGAACTGTCGGCCTGACACTTGTCAGCTGTGGATAATACGGGTTTCAGTCTGTCATGCTCACACATAAATGAACCATGACAGAAATAGACTGTTGAATAGAAAAAGCATTTTTACTGTGGATAACCTTTCTTGAATAAATGCAACAAATAATGAAGTCTGAAAAAGAGGACGTGTACCTTAGGAAAGCAGTGACGTTCAGAACCAAATGGTTATTATCTTTTGGGACCATCAAAAATTGCCCACTATCAAAGCATGTGATTGAGAGAAAAGGGAGAAGTGCCATGATTATAATAAAAATGAAGGCAGTTGAGTCCATGCAGTCTCCAATATAATATCACATAACAAAACCCAGCTACAGCTCACCAGGGTTAAAAAGGAGGCATTGTTTGTGTATCAAATGGAATCCACAATTGTTCTTAGAAAATAGTGGCACACATCTTAATTAAAACAGCAGAAAAAAAAAATCTGAAACTCCTTATTTCTCTAAAACATTTCTCTCTTTTTATTAAAAAAAAAAAAGAGCTCCCAGTAGAAATTGTGGAAACTCTGCATTTCAATCAACAGAGTCAAAAGAATGATTTGAATTTACAGGCCTGTAATTGGAACAAATTGGAAACAAAAGAAGAGCTCGTTTAAGCCATGTGATGTGGCCACAGTGCTGCTGTGTACAGCATGCTAGGAAAAAAAATCATGTTTCTTTAAAGCAAAGCTAACTCCACTGCAGGCTCCAAGCAATTTGCATAAATGTCTCTACCATGATTTTTTTTTAATTTATGGGCCCTAAGTTTCTAATTAAATACTAATTAATACTATCACCAGAATTGTCTCCCATCCCCAGCTCCTCATAGCTTTGTCACTTTGATTAATGCACAGTCATTTATTAACTTATTTAACAAGCTGGGGTGCCTCATGACAAACTAGATTAAATTATCCTCATAACAGTCTCATTACTGAAAAAAAAAAAGGGAGTTTTAAACTTAATAAAAATTACCCTCAATAATGTTAAAGCTTTTTCACCGTACCCTTAAAAGATAGAAATAGGTTTCTTGTTTGATTTATAATATATGGAGTTGTATAAAGCATCCATTAATAAAATTTATAAGTTCATTTAAGCTTGCACATTACAGTAGTGCCGTAGCCTTGGGTGCTTGTTATTTAACTTTTGCTGTAGTTATGAAGATAATTAATGTCCTGACCAGACAGGGACTGAAATACCCACTAGAATGAGATAATTAGAGACATAAAAAATGTTTAGGTTCTCATGTGCTGCTTTTTAAATTAATTGTTTTGTTTTCCACCCAAACTTGAGAAAGAGGAAAATAAGAGTTTACCAAGGAACTGTACAATAAAGGTGACATGTTTGTTTCAGTAGATCCACAAATGCTATGAAGCCTCACAGTTTCTGGGCTGGAGGAGGGAGTAGGTGTGCCGAGGATTCGGCTCTTTCCGGGGAAGTGTTGGGCCCTTGTTGCTCTCTGGCTCCCTCTAGTGGTCAGGTCTGGGTGGCAAGCACACCACATAGCAAAGCTGCCTCATTAGCGGACTCAGGAAGCCCAACGGGTGAGTCAGAACTGAAAACTCTCTCTTCATTACCTTGTGGGGTAAGCTTCTCATCTTAGTCACACTCCGAGGAGAAGGAGAGCCCCAGAGGGAGCTGAAGGGGCCTACAGCAGCAAATCTTTTCATGCTGACGAGGCAGAATGCAGGAAGCTGTGGCTCAAGCCCTGCTGGTCTCAAAAGAAATAAATACATTAAAACATAGGTAGAACATGGACTCTTGGTGGGGTGGCGTGTTACAATAGGTATTCAGCATGTTCTGAGGGCATATTTTCTTCTCATTTTTCAGTTTCTTGCTAAAATAGCACCCTCATTACCGTCCCTAGGTAATCTGGTGCCAGAATAGTAAGACCAGCATCTACTAATGGAAAAACGTTAGCTGGTTAAGCTTCCTTTCGGTCTGTGGTGTCCCAAGTCTTTGGGCAGGGCTGTTGGAAAGGGGCAGTAGCTCCTTGGTCACACAGAGGGAGCTAGCACCCTGAATGGGTAGCACTTCGCCATTTACAAAGCCCTTTGCATATATCACCCTCAGCTGCTCCAGAATCCTGTGAGCCCAGAAGGAGGGCTGTTCCTGTGGTTGCTGAGGAGTCCCCTGGTGCTTTGGAGTCTCAAACTGCCTAGCTGGCTACTTCCTCTCTGGGAAGAATACCTGGCTCCTTTTCTTTTGGTTTCTGACATCCTTCCTGCGCCTCTGTATTTCTGCGTCTCACCTCCATGTCTTCTCTCTCACACCCTCTCTCTCCCTCTCACCTTTCCTTTTTATCCTTGATTCAGAGCACAGATAACAATAACTCTACTTGTTCACATACGAAAATAGCTCACTTGTCAGAGCTGCATGGGGACTGGTGCCACGGAAATTCTATGAGCGAAAGAACGGTTCAGAGAATTTTCTCTGGGTTTCAAGCGCTTCATGGTCATGGTCATCTCAAGTTCACACCCCATCCCCTGGAGGTGAGTAGATGGCACATGTCTTTATTATTTGTAACTCTTGTTTAGCATTGATTAACATTTCCATCTTTGCAAGCCTATTACCAGAGACCTATTAGTAGATGGTGGTTTGGGCCAAAATTTGATCAACATTAGGCCAAATTTCAGCTCCCTGATTTACTTGGTTTCCTCCTGGTGACTTTATTTTAGTTCAGTGTATTAAGTCCCCAGCTTGCCCAGTATTCATTTGGGACAAGTAGGCCAGGTTAATTTAAGTGGGGCCTCTAGCAACCATGTGAGGAGATGTCGTAGATGAAAATAAAGCACAGTAAGGGAGGTGCTCATGGTCAGCACTGGAAGGTGAGAGCACAGGGGGGTCCCATTCCTGCCCAGGTCCTTCCGTCTGAGTCCCAGTTGGCTTCACTATGAATGCCTGAGGAGTGGAGGGGCAGAAGGGAATGGTGGTGAGGTGGAGAGCGGCTGTGGATTAACAAGGTGTAGTTGGGAAGAACAGAGGAGAAGTAACTTTTCAGCAGTTCTCGAACTTTAACAGGCAAAACAATGTTTAAATGCAGATTTCCTGACTCCAGTTTCAAAGTTTCTGATTTAATCTGTCTGAGACCCAGGAATCTGCATTTTAAATAGGCCTATAATGACTCTGATGCAGGGGTGATGTCCATGGACCACTGGTTATGAAACGCTGGACTGGGAAGGGGAGAAAGAGAAGATAAAAGAACTGACAGGAGGTGAGGGAATTTTTTCTGAGTCATCTTTACCTTCCTGAGAAAGTGCTGTAGCTGTCATGTGTCCTTCTACAGACACTGCTTACCTGGGGATGCATCTCCAGGTGGTGAGCAGGGGTGGGGGAGGGGCAGAGAGTGCAAAAGATTCCTTCCTGGCCAAAGAGGAAAGTTTGCCCACCAGCACATCTCCTTGGCTCTCAACATCACCTCTCCTAAGTGCTTATTTTGACAGCAGTGCTTTGGTCCCCATTGGTATTGCTCCTTTAAGATTTGTCCCTTTCTTGCCCACCTCTTCCCTGTGATAGCCTAGGAATCCTTCTGTGAGGGGGCCTCTGAAGGAAATGGAGGCGCCCTGAGCCCAGGCTGCTCCAAGCTTGTGGGTAAAGAGATTGTCTGGAGGGGCCCTATTTCCTGCCTCCATAGCAACCCCCTGGAACAGTCAAGGTGTGAGATGGGCTTTAGTCAAACTGCTTCAGTCACACGTGGCCTAATTAGAGCTCGCTCAGCTGTGGTGTGTCTGGCTTCTGAAGGCCTGGTCTATTGTTGGGTCATGGTGGCCAGACCGGTGCTCTGGGGGCAAGTGACCCTCATACAGCTTCAGAACCAAGCCCGTGCCCAGCTGGAACCCTTGACCTGTTGGGCTTTCTCTGTGTGCTCTTCATGCCTTTACAACCATGTAGCCGGAGTGATGGAAATGCCACCTGTGTGCACAGTGCAGTGCAGCAAACACTGGGGATCGCGGGCAGGTGCCAGGCACTGTCCTCGGTGCTGGTGGTACCGAGAGAAAGGAGGTTTTCTTGCCAGTGTGCTTGACTTTACCTCTTGGGGCTTTCAGTGACATTGCCTTGAGCAGAAGGGTAAGTCCACAGAGGCTCCCTGGGACCCAGCTGGTGCCACAGCGTCATGCAGCCACCTGGCAGAGAACGGGACGCCCGTGGCTAGATGGGTTCAGGGCTGGTGTCTCAGGGTGGCTGCGACAGAGGGAAGAGAGAGTGGAGGGCATGGGGATTAGGGCTGTGGTTCTCAGACTGGGGTGTGCTTTCCTCCAGGGGCTGTGTGAGATGATCCACTAGGAATGGGCAGAGAATACTGAAGCTCTTACTATATTGGCTGTTTATGCCCTTATATTTTTGTGGTATGTTTTAAAATTGAAGACAATGTTGATTTAATAGTGAAATGTATGTAATTTATGAATGAATGAATGAATGAGTGAATGTCAGAGATATGTGCCTGATTATTTTCCTTGTTTCACTGTTGGTTGTGCATTATGAAATAAATTCGTGACCACTGGTTTAGAGTATTGTCAAAAGAGTGGTTGAAGCACTGGACCCTAGAGTCTAGGCTGGAAGGGGAAGGAAGCCAAACCACAAGGGAGCTGAGAGAATGGGGAAAAATGGACAGAATGGGGGATGGAAGATGGAGGATACCTTAGGTGGGACAATGCTAGGTGATTCCAAAGTCAAATTTGTAACCAGGGGAGAGAGGGAATGAAGGGGGGCAGCACGCTGGATGTGTTATCCACATGGATTTTAAAGTGCCTGAGTTAATGGTAAGCTCTAGGATAGAAAAGAAGGTGGTGAGCCACCAAGATGCCAGTGGGAGGTTTGGGGATAATAGTGGGTAAACAGGTGACATGAGGAGAGAAGGAGGGGTTTACACGAAGGCAGAAGAGTAATGGTGTCTCTGGGGGTAAGGAGGACACAGATTCTCCGTCTCCAGTCCCTGGGAGTCTGGGAGGGGTGGAGTGGGATGGGCAGTGCATGGGTGAGAGAGCCAGACTCCAAAGGAAACAGGAAGAGAAAGGAATGCTCCTCACCCCCAGGCTAAAGTCAAGGGAGAGTTTCTCACCGGGGAGCAGGGGTTCCAGAGGGCACTGGAAACACTCTGGAATGAGGGGTGCAATAGGAGTAGGTGTTGGAGGAGAAGATGAGACGAGGCTGGAGGTGAGCCTGTGGGGAAAGAGGGAGCACCGCCCACGCTCAAGGCTCACCCTTCCCCACCGTGGGTGTGCTGATTTCAAATGCTCTATTTGGTGGGTTGTGGAATAAATTTTGTAAGCATAGCTGGCATTTTTTTTTAAAAGAACATACAAATGTCTTTTTATTCACAAACACAAAACATGTTATCTGTGGGCGTGCACAGTGACAGCCATAAACCATCATGCACTTTGTCAGCTGAAACCCCTAACTGAAACCCATAACCTTTTCTTTGGTCTTTTTTTTTCAAGTGATTTTTCTGAGGTTATTGGTGAGAAACACAGCTCTGAGCTTCCTGTAACAGTTCATCAAGAGTGATAATGCACTATTTCAGGAATGAGAACATGCCACCTCCACACCACCTCCACCCACTCTGCCCACACCAAGGTCCTCCTCTTCAGGATCTTTGTTACAACTTCTGCTCTGTTTCACACAGCAGTAGCAGCCATGAAGCAGCCCTTAGTACCCTAGTAGTGCCGGTGATGCCTTTTTCTACCCTAGCCATATCTCCAAGCAGAGCATCACAACCAGATTCTGAACGGCTTTGTCTGATGTTCTCAGCTGTCAAGGATCCTTCTAACTGTCACGCTTGGCAAGGTCATTGCAAGCATTTTGAATATTTTCAAAAATAATTTGTATATCTGTTTTTAAAATTTTTATTGGATTTGGTGAGTCCAAAGCTGGAATACACCGAACCCAAGCCTAACCACCTCCTAGAAAGATGCCTTCTTCAAAAACAATTGAGGCAGCATTGAGTACACCTAGAACTCTTTCTTTTCACTTGTCCCACCAGCCTTCAGCTTGGCTATTGCATCTGAACGTTTTACAACACATCATTCAATTCTTCCTCTTCATACTCAGTAATAGTAACCTTTCTTGATTGTGTTTTTCAATTTGCGACTGATCACCTTTTCCTTTCAAGAGCATAGAGTCATCTTTGACCTCAATGACTTCTGCTTTTCTGAGGCTGAACATCTTCAAGATTTAGGGTCAACTCCTCCTCTCTAACACCTGCAAAGGCATTTGAAAATGAGTCAGTTCCAGGGTTTAGTTTGTCTTTATTACACCAAATTTATTCATAATAAATTATGCAGGTGTTTTGATGAGAATCCAGAAATATTTTGAGACACCATATTTCTCTGAAATGTGAGAATTTAAGACCATTGCTGTTCCAGGACAAGTCTTGTGAATAGAGCTTTTATTGCATTCATTTGCATTATTTTGTTCACTTCTCAGAACTCTGTCAATTAACAACAGCTTGATCTTGCAGTTGAGATAGCAGAACCCAGAGAAAATTCACCCCAAGTCACACACTTGGAAGATAATGGAGCCAGGACTAGACTCAGTGTTCTCTCTGCTAGATCATTCTGCCTTTCAGAATTAAGGACAGATCAGGCAATAAGCTTGCTCCTGATCAGGCACGTGACAGGTTCAAGCTGGAAGACACCCCTCTCTGTATCTAATTCAACCCCACCTTCCTAGACATTCAGTAGATGTATCTAATTAGGAAAAAATGCAAATTATTTTGACTGTGTACCTATAAATGTTATCCCTGGAAAGAAAAGGAACATTTGGTAAATGTGAAAAAAATATGGGGAAAATTTGCATGTTATCCTTGTGTAGGGGCCATGTTAATCTTCCCTGTATTGTTCCAATTTTAGTATACATGCTGCCAAGCAATCTCCAGACTCTTTTAAAATGAATATATAATAGAAAATACCAAAGTATATGTCATATAGTAAAGATAGGTATTGTTTTGTGAGACTTTTGTGTTAGTTGTATATATGTGTAGATATTGTGAGTCGTAATATAAAATTTATTCCATACTGTGGATTGTGCTAACAAATGTTGAAAAGCCATGGGTATGGTGGAAAGACCATGAGAAAGTGGGTTCAGTTACTTGATGCCAGCCATTACTGTGCCAATAGCCACCTGCATGAGCTTGGCCAAGGAACTTAACCCCTCAGGGCTTCCATTTCCTTATCTTTAAAACGAGCAGGTCGAACTAGATGTTTTCGAGATCCCTTCCTGTAAGATTGTATCATTCTGGCAATTGTTTCATGGCATGAATGAGACACACATGCCTTCCAAATGAGAAAGGTGGGTGGAGAGAAGTGGCTGGAGCAGAAAGGCAACATTAGCCAGGTGCAGCCACCTGACATTGCCCCATAGCAACTGCTGCCCTGGTCCTCATTCTTGCTGCTTGTCATCTTGCTGGTAGCACCCCAAGATGCTGCTGCCACCAGGGTGTGAATGATGACCATGGTTAAATCCAAATTGTAGCCTGTGGACAGCAGTGGAGGTGAGGACTGCCAAACACACGCACATGGTACCACGCTTGGCACTGCTGGGTGCTCAGAAGCTGTTCTTGATGACAAGCATGATAAATATTCCGAGGGGGAAGCAAGGAAAAGGCAACCTGAATAGAGCAAGTTGAAACTTAAGGAGCCATTTTCCCTCTACTGTCTACATGGCCCTGGAATAATAGAGGCCTTCCTTAGAAAAGAATAAGGGAGGGGAGCAATTTCAGAAACTATGCAACATAAAATGCTTAGTACAACTCCTTTTCTGGTATAAATGAGTACTTAGTTCTGTGTAAAGAACAGGGACCTGTTATCACTTTTCACTCACTTGATGCATAAGATGCAAAGTTAATTTCATGGTGGAGAAACACCCAAGAGGTTGCTTGCTTTCTGTTAATATAGAAGATATCCTTGACACTGGCACATAGGGTATATATATGTACACACACACACACACACACACACACACACACATACACATGAGAGCTGATAAATGCATTACATGCATAAATTATTTGTTGGTCCTGGGAGAGCAGGCACTATGACAAGAAATGAGATGTATCAGTGTGATATGCACGCACATGTAGAAATTAAGGGAGTAATTTTTTTCTTCGGGTAGCAACATGCCAGAAAACATTCTGCCTTTGAAAAACAAAAGTACAGAGATGTTCCAACAATTGAAGGTTATAGTTTTGCACAATTGCTCATTATACATTGCATTTGGAAATAGGGCATGGAGTAGACAGTCGTCTTTCCCAGCCTGGATCTCTTTAGCACTGTTCCATTTAGTGTCGCCTGCTAGGTAAGATTTAACAAGATGTGGCCGTTGGCCTGGTTGACTTGAGCCTTGTGTGTCAGGAAGCAGATCAAGAGTGGGCTTTGCGGTCGGTGAACACTGTGTACTTTTGAAGAAACAAATTAATAAGTGAAGTCATTTTAGTATTTGCACTGGGCACTGAACTGACAGCTCTGGGGCCCAAGGCCCGACTGCTGCCCAGGTGCACCATGGGTATAAACGTGGAAATGACCCCACCCAGCCCTGCAGATAGATGAGCCTCTTACAGTCACTCCAGCCACTCCAGCTAGACTGAGGAGAAAAGGCATCCGAGTGGTGGGTCCCAGCATGATCATGGTTGTGCCGGAGGCACTGCCGGACAGAGTGGGGCGGAGATGTGCTTGCTAGACTCTCCTTTTATACAGGTGACTGGGGAGATTTAAGAGATGAATATCTTTCTGGCCATGACCCACCACAACTGGATTTAAACCCATGAGTCTAGTGTAGGATGTTGATGTAGCAACTTCTTCAGTTACTACGTTTACTTCCACGACAAAGACAAAACAAAACAAATTCAAAACCAAAACAAAAATACCTCCAAACAAAGTCCCAACAAAGGGGAAAAAAATTTCCAGCCCATACTCACCAAGTGGCTGTTATTTTTGGCTGTGGGCTGGGCTGGGGAGACGCTCTTTGGCCGGCTGTCACTGTGCACAGCCGTCTGACTGGAAGTTTTGTGAGCCGGGAAAGGGATGGTTATATTTGGCCTCTGGAAGGGACGTCGCTGAGATAGAGAGGCAGCTTTGGATCATAGGGTTTGAGCCCATGCCAAAGGGAGGGAAAGCAACTCACCCATTTCCAGCTGAGGAAGCTGGTGGGACAGCCCAGCTGAACCCTTTGGCAGGGCTGTTGGGGAGGTCTTCAGGGGAACACACCACACTCTTGCTGGGGGAGCTTATTTCGGTCCCATGAGACTGCTGTCCCTGGCTGAGCTGGCCAGGAGGGCTGGCATGGGCTCAGCTACAGTGCCTGCAAAGCAGGATTCACGCCATCTGTTTTCCTTTACTCAGCCCACGGCACTCAGTCTAGGCTACCTCCTGGTATTGCATTCATGGAAGTTTCTGCGTTGTTTACTAGTTATTATTCACATGTCCCGTGTCTTCTACTAGATCCTGAGTGCTTTGCTTTTACCTTTATGATCCACATAGTTTCCATACACAAGGATGTTTTAAAAATCTAACACGCACTAGGTTGCCCTCTCCCTTTAAGCTCTGGGTTATGTATACATAAAATAAATTATTAAAACTTCAGTTGTGTTATAAAAAAGAATGACACTCGAGTCATGATAGAAAAACAAGATTATTGTTTATGAATATACCACTAAAATATGCATTTTGTAAGGCTCATTGATTTATTTCCAATTCAAGAAACCACATAGACATACAAAATGGTTCATTAGATATTCATTATACCTCCTTAGCTGCTTTTAATAGAAGTGCCCACGGTGCCAATGGCAAGGTTGACATTTTCAGGGGTTGAATCGATGCTTGAAACTCATCAATTTCTTATAGGCAGTTTTGGTTTAAGGTATTTTGATGATTTTATAGAAATGTTTTACCCCATTAAAAAGCTATAACTTAAACTGTGGTGCAGGGCAGGCACACATTAGATGATAAATGGCTTTGTGTAAGAGATTTCAAATTTGTCAAATCTGCATTAAATAACTATATTTGAAATTGGTTAGAAGGTTGGGTGAATTCTCCAGGTGAAAATGACATTTGTTTTATGGATCCCTCTAAAACAATTCCCCCAGAGTTTTCATTTGAATAAATCACATCCAAGTTCAGCACTCCAGAAACAGCTAGCATTGTAGAGTAGCATTAGCTGCTTCTCTGTTTCCTCTTTTTAGGGAAAAGGGCTCAATTTCCTCATTTGTAAAGGAAGTGAGACTAGGCAACCTGGAATGAGAATCTTTATCTCCTCCCATTCATTCATTCACTCCATATCTAGTTATTGGCACTAAAGAAACAACATACGAAACCTAGACCTTGTTCTCATGGAGATGACATCCTAGGAGAAAGACAATACACAAATAAGATAATTTCATGGATTGATAAGTGCCCTGAGGCAATAAAGCAGAGTATTGTGATGGTAAGTTGGGCAGGTGCCCCTAGCCTCTCTGAGGAAGGGTCATTTCAGCAGAGGAGAAGCCACCTGAGTGAACATCTGGAGGAGGAGCATTCCAGGAAGAGGGGCCAGCCAAGGCTGTGGTGTGGCAGTGCAATACCGTGCTCCAGGAAGAGAAAGGCCTGAGTGTTTTCTTCGTGGATCTTCTTCCCCCACCTTTAGAGCTGTCAATACTTTGCTGCACGAAAATGAATGAGGCCAAGGGTGTTGTGGGAAGTGTTCAGAAGGGAGGGAAACAAGAGGGTAGGGGACCCTGGGGTTGGGCATGGGCAGCCATGTCAAGGTAGACCAGGCTCTGCTACACTAATGAACAACCCCACATCTCAGTGGCTTAACCAAGCATAGCCTGCCTGTGTCATGTCTTATGAGTGTCTGATGGCTCCTATCTGAGCAGGGAAGCAGATTCTTGCCATCACATGTCTCCACCATCTTGAAGTCATTTCTTTTCAGTCTCATGAGTTGGGAGGGGAGAATGAGTGAAAGGCTGATTTGAATGTTTTAGGGGCCAGGTCTGCACTGGCCGCCTGCCTAGAATCCAGGTCCATGACTCTATTCTAACTGGAAAGGAGGCTGGAAACACAGTCTTCCTGTGTGCTGAGGGAGGAGTAGCTGAACTGGGGAACATCAAGCCAGTATCGGCCGTAGAGAGAAAGGAGGAAAAGAGGGGACTGTCCCCTTCTCCCTGTGTCCTTGAAGACCTGCATGGCACAGGTTCCTTCTTGGCCAGGAGTGCTGGCCAGTGGGTAGGGATGGGGAGGGAATGTCCTCACAGTGTAACTTCTTACCATCTCACTGGGCAATACACAGAGAAGAAAGGGGGAAAAATTCATTTCAACCCTGGAAGGGAGGTCGCCTATATGAAACCCCCCAGTCTAGACTAAGTCATTTTAGTGCTTGTTAAGAGTGTGGAGGCGAAGCCAGGTTTGATGCTAGAGACCCCTTACTCCTACTGGCCCACCTTCAAGGCTTCCTTCCATATGACTTTACCCCATGTTAATCCAGCTCTACTGCTCATACCTCAGACCATCCATTCTAGCCAGGACCAACTTCTTAAGACTTCCCATCCAACAGAGAGCAGGCTCCATCCCCTGTGTTCTCATCATGCTCCTGAAATGCCTGCACCCTCCTCTCTACTAAAGCCTACCAGTCCTTCTTATCTTTATGGAACCTTCCCTGCCTTCTCAGATCTCAATGGAGTGCAGTTACAAACAGGCTGGATGTCTCTTCCATTCAACCTTCACAACTTCTCAGGTGGGTCCCTATTAACCCATCCTTTAGAGACATCTCATGCAGACCCCATAGCTTCCTGGATCACTTCCAACAATTAGAACAGCCTCAATTTTGAAAATGAGATTTATTTTCAAGTATTAAAAGTCCAGTCCAGTCTAATGTAATACTTCAGGCTCATCTCCAAATCCAAGTTACCTACATAAGCTTAAGCTCAGGGACATGCAGTTGGGAGGGAGGGGTTGATTTGCAATATTATCCTTCCTCTACCTCATTTTCCTTCTGGCTCTTCCATGATCCAGGTTGGTATTGGTGAGATTAGAGGAAGAGGGACAAAACATATATCTCACAGCAAGATTCCCTCTAGGCTAATATTGAGAGGCCACACGATGTCCTCCTTTCTGGTAAGAACCATTATCAGTTCTTTCACTGGCACAGTTTTGGGTACTTTGAAGAACCTCCTCTCACTTATCACATAAACCTCACAGCCCCGCATCCTTACTCTTCTCTAGCCACTCTGCCCATCTTTCCATTTCTTAATGTTGTCATGTTCCTTCCTGCCTCAGAGCCTTTGCAGTTGCATTCCCTTCACCTGGAACCCTGTCTCCCTAGCCCCTTGCCTATGTAACTCCTAGTCATCTTTTACATCTCAGCTCAAGCATCTATTCTTTGGAGAAGGTTAACTTGAACTCTCAGCCCAGGGCAGGCCCTAATTGTACACTCTCACAGCCCCTGTAACGAAGACATTAATTGTGTAAATAGTTTTTTAACATCTGTTTTCCCCACTTGAATGTGGATTCCAAGAGGGCTCGATAAATTGATATTTGTAGAAAGACAGAATGAATGCATTTTCCCAGTAAGCTCATGAGCACTTTGACATGCTAAGCAGATAGTAGGTACTCAATAAATATTTGTGGAACTGACATGAAATCGAAGGCAGGAGCCATGCCTATTAATCTCTGGATTCGCCGTATGACTTAGCACATAGTAGGGCTTCAGTTAATGTCTCTTACCTAAGTGTTTTGAACAACCTCATCAGAGTTGACCCAAATAATGGAGAATTGGCTGGAATGCAATTTTGACCTATGCCTTATGGACATTCCTCAATGTCAGCATGAGTTGCTCTGTTATCTTTGCGAAGCCAGGCTTCTTACTGGCTGACTTCATATTCTGTGGTCCAGGAGGAACATGCTGTAGAAGGGGGACATGGATAATGTGACCGTAGATCCAAAGAATGACAAGGTCTAATAATTTGTCCCTTTGCTCCCTTTAGTAAACTTGTGTCTTATCAGCGCAACTTATCCAATTCTTGGTTCCCCAAACAGGGTCCACCATATGGGCCTTCAACCTGACTTGCATGAAGACTCGTTTTATTAATCACAATTAGTTGCAGATGCAAAGATTGAGGGCGCAACTAACTGTATCTGGAATCACCCCCTCACATACGAAATTAAACACTTGCACACTCAGAATTAGGTTCAAGTGGCTAATTGCACCCGGAAGTAGGTAATTGCAGGTGCAATTAGCTGCAAGTGCAATTTTTTGCCCGAGACTAGTGCCTCCCAAAGTAAGGAGATAAAGATTGGAAATTCAGCACTGAATGGATGTGTGGTTATTGCAACCACCTGTGATTTTAATAGTCCTCCCCCTCCCAACTTAGAGTGTGGTGGGCCTCCCTTTGGCCTTTATGAACAGTTAGATTGCTTAACTCCTTCTGTATATTCATTTTGCAGTATTCTCTTCTCCAGTTGGGTCTTCTTTCCCTTGCCAAGACCCTCTTTCTTCAGGAGATCTGGAATCCCTGGCTTTTTAAAAGACATATGTTCCTCCACTGTTCATCTGTACATCAACCCCTCAGAATATAAGAAATGGTAGATAACTTGGAAAGTTGGTGGTAACTTCCAATTAGGTCTTGAACACAGTTCCTTAGGGATTATCATTTGAACATGGTAGATGGAAAGTTCTTCTCTTCAGCTTCTCCCAGGTAAGGAGAAGATAGATCCTCCATCAGACTACCCAGAAAACTGTCTTCACTAGCAGGTTCAACCTGACATATTTTCCTAATTGCTTTCTTCCTGTATTGGAGTCCAACCAGAAAAACAGAAACCAGCATAGGTTTTTTAAAAATGATTATAAAATTAAGGCAAAATTGGAAAAAATTCAATGAACTTTAAATTAAATACAGTAAAACTAACCAAAGAAACCAAAACAGTTAATAATACACTCCAGAAAGTCTTTTGATTATATAAACATTATTTAGGTAAGAAGTTGATCACCATAGTTGTCTTAACAGAGAGAATTTAATAAAGGGAATTAATTAAACTGGTATTAGCAGACTGAAAGGGCAAAAAGGAACCCTGAGGTATCTCAGAGATAACTGCAGGAAGCAGCTACCACCCCAAGGGCTGGGAAAACAGAGGCAAGAGGCTGGGCTTATTAGCACTAGAAGCTTGGAGGAGGGGTCCTGTACTGGAGCTGGCACACATACCTCTGGTGGAAGAGTGCTGCCTCGCTGGCTTGGTACCTCAGCAGCTTGGGGGAGGGATCACAGAGAGCTGGGACCCAGAACTCTGAGGAGAGGGCACTGTCCAGCTGCTTCTGGTGCCTCAGGAGAGAGACCCTGCAGAATGGGATTCAGAGCTTTGAGTAGGGCTGCCACCCAGCTGGTACTGCCCTGTGGACAACTTGTGAAACACTGCAGCACACTTTCACAAGGGAGAAAATTCCTTCAGAGTATGCCATGGAGCCTGGGGCTCGTGCGGGTTGGATTAAACCAGGATGTAACGTCTTGATATAAGAGGGGAAAGGATTTTGGAAGAAGGCATGAAGGAGATGAATGTGAGCCTGTGCAGGGTGTGTACTTTCATGTGTGTCTTATTCTTTATGTCCAGCATTTTTCTTTGCATGGCTTTATTTATTTTATTATGAAGGAAATGTGTGTGCGTGTGTGACAGAGACAGAAAGACACAGAGAGAGGGAAAGAGGGAATACGACTGTCACAGTGAATGCAGGCCAGTGGTGGTCCTAAGGTGGTGGTCTCAGCAGGTGTCCACAGCCGGCTCCGTGCAGTGCTCTTTCCTCACAGCCCACCTGACCGATCAATATCCTCTTTCCTTCTGGCTGTGAGTTCAGGGCTGCCTGAAGCCGACCTCCCGACCTCCTCAGAGTGCTGACTCCTCCACCTCCCTGCTTAGTCAGTCCAAGGTGGGATGGGAGCCCACTTGCTAAGCTGGAGGCGGCCTCAGCTGAACGCCAATCTAATGGGGTGGTGGACCCCTTTGAGCTCCCTCTGGCTGTTGAATCTGCCATTGTTTAGATGCTGAGGTGTGCGGGGACAAAGCCCGGCAAGAAAGCGGAGCGATTGCAGCCAGAGGGGAATGGAGGAGGGCAGTGGCCTTGGACTGGACCTGGGCACCTGCCCCAGCAGACTCACGCTCCAGGGCTGGGCTTGGGCCGTGAGGTCCGGAGCGCTCACTGCTGCTGCGGGAAGGTGGTATTCACTCTCCGGCTCCAGGGGCAGCTCCTGGTGGATGGATAGATTGCTTCAGCCCAGCAGTTCCATTTGGCAAGGGAAGCAGATGTGCCTTTGCCCTTATCACCCTGCTTGGTGGCAACTTAAGCCTCTCAAGAGGGGACTTAAATATTAGAGGAAGTTGGGTCACCTACCAATGGTTTGGACTAAGGAAAAAAATTTCTTCCCAGGAAAATAATAAAACCACATGAAAGAAATGCTGGAATTAGGGAAAAGAAAACAGCTTAAAAAAAATCTGACTAACCTACAATAGTCACTAATATCACATAAAGATATATTTCCCCACCCCTCCCTTGTGCAAATAGTTTGTTTAGCCATTCGTTCATTCATTCCTTCCATAAGTATTAGTTGAGTGCCTACTATTACAGGCACCTGGAGATAAGTCCCTGAACAGGACTGATAAAAATCCTAGCCCCTGGGGAAGCTTATATTCTTGGGGAAGAGGATCAAGTATCTTGCACATACAATTTCTTATGCAGTTTTCACTTGTCAGTCTATCTCATGAGCACTTCCCTTGTCACTGTGTCATCTTCATACTCACTGTTCTGGAGACTACTTACTTTTCCAAGTGAATGGATCAGAGTTTATTTAACCATTTCACTACTGCCAGGTATGAGCTCTCTTTCCCGTCTTCCCAGGTTTAAATAATGCTGTGATAAATATATTTGTATAGGTGGATTAAAAAAATTTTTTTTTCCTGTATTTTGGTTACTTACCTCCTTGGCTATATCTTTCACAGCATCAGGTAGGACTCCTCGTTACAAACAACATAGCCCAAATCTGGTTAACTTAAAGAGAAAAGGAACATATTGGAAGGTTATCCATCCAGTAGTTTACAGAATTGGCAGAAAGCTGGAGAACCAAGCTCAGAAAAGCAGCAGGAATGTGGGATTGGGGCAGCAAAAGTAGAGGCCAGGTCCACCCCCGGGAACAGTGTTCATGAACCTTGTGGCATCCCTTTCTCCTGGACGAGGCCTCAGTGCCTCCCCCAGCTCTACCAGCATCAGGAGGAATCTTCATGCTCCTTGAACCGTTGTCTCACACCCTCCTTTGAGATTCCAGGTTCAGGGCTGGCCAAGATTTGGCCAGCTGTGTGGATCTCTGCCTGTCTCTCTGTTTCTAGGGAGTAAGGGGAGGGAATAGCTATCCTTCCTCTACCGTCCTAGGGGGAGGTAGGTTTCTGCCTCAGCCCTGCAGACAAGGAGAGTGGTGGATCCTGGGTAGGAAAAAGGAAAAGTATTCACTACAAACACATTCTTTTACTTATTATATGTGTTTATGATATGTAAGGGGATGGAGAGGTAGGGGCATAGTTAACAGCACCATTCAATTTTGTCTGCCAGTGGAGGAGACAAACACTGCTCAGCAGGGCTGGCATATGGCCCAGGGTGTTAGGTACCACCACCAGCCCTGGTGTACTCAACATTCAAGAAATGTAGGTGAAATTCACATGGATTAGCTCTATTCGATAGGTAAGGAAACTGGGGCTTGGAAGGGATCTGTGATTTATCCCGGATCACACAGCCAGGAAACCTAAGCCAGCCAGACTTTACTATAGGTCTTCTGAAACCCCTGTGGGTTAGAGGATGACTTGACGAGTTCTGCTTCCCAGCACTGGGATGGCGGCTGGTATAAGGGATGCCTGGAGCAATCCAGGCAAAGGCCCTTTCAACAAAGGGGCCTTTGTCACAAGCCTTTCTTTGTTTGGCCACCAGACTGTTCCCTGGAGTAATTAAGGTCTGTAGTCCTTAGATATAAGGCTGGCTGACCTCTTGACAGTAATACAGGAATATGAGCTTAGGTGCAATGCTGTGTTTGAAATGCATGAGCCAGGGCAGCCCTCCTCCCAAACACCTGGGCACGAGCCATGTGGCTGGACACTGTCTCTCCTGCCTTGGTAGGACAATACCCACTGGTCCTAAGGAATGAGGTATAGTGGCACTCTCCTGGGCAGTGCCAGGCAAGAAGGCTGGCATGCAGCCCCTACTGCTGTGGCTGCATCTTCAGGACCTGCAGATGGACATCTGGCCCGCTGCTGCCTGAAAGAGAAAGGTCACAACCTCCTGAGGGTCCTTGAGTACAAGGCAGTGCCCGCCTGCATCTTTTCTGTTGGTGCACAGTGCCCTCCTGGGGTGGTGAGTAACTGCTATCCTCTTTGCTTGGGGAGATGGTCTCCCCTTGATTCCCATGGGTTCTTAGGAGCCAGCATTAAAATCAGCTTGTGTTTTCATTTTTCCTCTGTGAGTCTGTACTTTTATGTTCAAGGTCCCTCATCTAGAGGAGGAAAGACAAGCTTGACTGTCTCTGGAACTGGGAAATTAAGCTTTCATCAGATTTGTACCCCTGGGGACTGTGAGGGTCACTGGACAGAAGCTGGGTCTCTGCCTTCAGAGCACTTTTGATGTCTTTTAGGGTGGGTACCACTTGGAGGGGAAGAGAGAGAAGGTGCTTTCATTAAGAACAGTGCCCTGGTCCTGCCTTTGCTCTTCCTGAGCCCCCAAACACATTGGTGTAAAGCTCACGTGAATAGCAAATCAAGGAGTTTCAGGGTTTAGATAGAAGTGGAACTTTAGCATTGGTAGAGTTAACATCTCTGGATTCTACTGTTTGTGTGAGCCCTCAAGGGCTCATGACATGAAGGGATTTTCAATTGTGTTGAAACACACACTTTCCTCACACGCGCGGGTGGGTGACACTTCACTACTGAGAACCCGGAACCAGGGTTTCAGCAGAGCTTGGGGCTCTCGGCTTCTCTTCACCAAAGGCAATCTGTGAGGGGATCTTTATGCTTCAGTGACTTTTGAGAACTCAGGGAGTCATGAGGGTCTCTGCAGGGGGCTAAGTCCCCCGGAATGTGTGGTGAAGGTCCTGTGTCTCAGACTCACCCTTCACCACTTGCCCTCATGCCCCCTGCCTCTCCCGGAACCCTCAAGCTTGTGATCAGTCTCTTTCAGGCTCAGCCTCTGCTCACCTTGAGCTCAGTGTGGGCAGCGGGAGTGGTCCTCCTGGCTGGTGCACATAGTTCAGGGCTGCAGTGTCTGCTGAGAATTTAAAACCAATAATAAAATCGACTCTAAGTCAGTCTGCTTTTTATTGTCCCCATGCCGGCAATTCTAAACAATGTCAGTGATAAAATACTTTTTTCCCCCAAATCTTTTGTTGGTCCACATTCTAAACAATTGCTGTGGTGACTGTTGAATTTCAATTATATACATTCATGTATATATACATATACATATACATATATATATATATATATGCTTCAAATTAGCATATTTTATTACTTATCCTTTAATAAATATTATATCCCACATGAAAGTTAATTAGGAGAACTTCCAGCAAGAACAGTTCCGGATGGTTCGAGCTGGCTTCAGGCACAGTTTGTGTCTCCAGCCCCCATGGAGGTAGGTACTCCTGCATTTAAACAATAGGTAAACGATGATACCACGATGAATGCAAAGCCAAGACACAAAACCTGAGTTAACTCAATTTTCTTCTACATGACCACTTGACATTTTAGTGTTTAAAATTTAGTAAGTGCAAATTTTAGTTCATACATGAAGTGTTTGACTGAATTTGAATTGTATCTTTAAAATTAAAATCTATTCTTTTTAAATGATTGTTTTAAAAGTAACAAATAATAAGAATAATAACAATTACAGATTATGACATGATTATCATTGAAAATAATTTTGTCACATAGAAGAGGGTGTTAAAAAAATGATCCACTTTGGGTGTCACATATAGCTAGGTCCACCACTGTCTGTGCTGATTCACATGACAGAAATCACTAGCTTGTTGAAACAGGAGGGATTACTAATCAGGCTTTAAGTGGCCTACAAACATTGTGAAGGACTGGACAAGCAGGTTCTAGTCAAGAGCTCCCAGAAACAATTCCAGAGCTCAAAGAATTATTGTGAGATATGACTGAGGAAGGCTGTGGCCCCACCTGTCCTCTGCAGAGCCCACCACCTCTGCATGATCTGGACCAGCCAAGTAAAAACCTCATGCCCTGCCCACCTGGGCTCTCAATTGAGGTCTTGCGCCAGTACATGCAATTGGCAGAACCTACTCCCATCTGAATCCCTGCCTGCAGAGGAGGATGGAAAACTTAGTTGTTTTCCAGTTATGCAGTGTAGGATGGTACCCTGGAGAAGCTTGGAAAGGAGGTTGACCAAGCCAGTGCACAGCATCCTCTCCAGTGACCCAGCTAGGTTTGTCCATGCCACCTTCCTCTGGTCTCTGGAGGGGTAAGGACCTCCCCTGTTTGACAGCCAGGTTCTGGTCTGTGCTGGCTTCTGGGTAAAATGGCTGGCTCTGTAGTCAAGCATTTCCAATGCAGCCATTCTTGTGGTGTGCCACCTCTCCTCCACTTAGCAGGTATCTTCTCTGCTTGGGCTGTCTGTCATCGCTGTTCTGGTGGGTGCATCGTGAGTCTTCTCTCCAAGTCTTCTTTATATTAGCTTACTAACATCTGTCAGGGAAGAGTGGCTCAAAACACCCACAGCTCTCTGTGATGCCACCCCTAAACGCCACCCCACTTAAGTACATGCATTTGTATCATCATTATTCTTTTATAGTGACTTTCAGGGATTTTTCTCAATTTGCAGATTAAATGTGACTCTTGTCCTCAAGTTTGCATTATCATTCTCATGACATTAAAAATACTCTAATTTGCATTTATACTTGGGCCCCCAAACCTTTTGGGGACAGTGTGTAGCTGTGAGTGATGTTGGGACTGAGGAGTAGGCCCCGGAGGGTGACAATGCAGACAGTGGCTGGATGCAACTTTGGTGTGAAAGCGCCGGCCGAGGCCCAGCCTTGGAACCCAGTGTCCATCCTGCAGCCCGGGAGACAGGGCCCGCCTAGCAGTCACAAGCATCAAGTGAAGCTCTGCTCACAAGGCCAGAACAAAAGAGGCCGTGGTGATCTGCAAGGGAAGAGGCTGGATTTCTTTCTCTTGCAGCCTCTTGATAGCTGTGTGACATAGACCATGACCTCTCAGGGAAGGGATGTTCCTTATGTTGATGGTGGCTCTTACTTCTAGTGAAGTGGGACTGGGAAAGGAGTTGGCACAGAGGGAAGCAGGATTGGTGGCATCAGGATATTTCCTTCTGGATTGTCTCAGGAGGAAGCGCCTGAGACAGCGCCGACGGCCAGCATGGCAGGCTGGCTCCCTGCTCTACCCTCCCTGTCCCTGCCACCACCAGGACTCTTGGAAATGTGCCCACAGTCCTGACCCCCCAATACAGAGTGCAGCTGAGGAAAGGAGGGGCTGCAATATCTGCTTCCTTCCCCAGTCCAGTGACCTACACAGGCTCACAGGTTCACACCACTCTTCAGAAGCCATTCCTTTCTCTTCCCTGCAGCTTCCTAATGGCCTGAACCCCATTTTACTTCAAATAATGGGGACACAGTTTGACCCATTAACATTTCCTCTACTGAATACAGGAGGTCCCATTTCCTCATTTATTTTTTGTATATTTTACTTTATTTTTTAAAATAAAAATTGTATATAGTTAAGGTATACAACATGATGATTTCATATGTATACACATAGTGAAATGATTACTACAGTCAGTATGGAACATGGACTTTTTTCCCCAGAATCCCTGTTTTCTTCAAAGCATGGTTTCCCAGTGTCCTGTAAGAATAGGACATGCCACATGTTCAGTTTTTATATATATATATATATATATATATATATATATATATATATATATATATATATATATATAAAATATCTGTTCAATTCATGTATATATGTATTTGTATATATAGACAGACGTGTATATATGTATACATATATATGTATACACATATATGTATACACATGCAATGCACACAATGTCTATATATACACATGCAATGCACACATAAATTTATTATTTCTTTCTTCCTGGTTTCCATTTATCAGAATGACAAGGCATCTTGCTGATGCCTCCAACCAACTAGGAAGTCTCTCCAAAGGAGGACATGGTCAAGATCAGGCTCTTCTCCAAAGATACAGCTGATTCCAACCAGTACATTAAGATTCTGAAGTTAAGAGCACATTGTGAAACATGAATCGATGTGACATTGTCAAACAAAATGACCTGTGGGCTTGGGAGGTTGGCGCTTGTAGGAGGCCGAAGTGTGCATCTTAATCTTGATTTCCTTTGGGAATATCTCCTCCATTGTGTTCCTGACTGTGATTATGTTCTCGTGCAATAAAAATAGCTCTAGTCTCCTGGGCCAGACAATTCTTTTTCTTTCTTTCTTTCTTTCTTTCTTTCTTTTTTTAAACACAGGACAAATTGTTGTTTTATTTTTTGAGCAGGAACAACTGTTTGGTTTTTGAGCCTTAATGTCTACATGTGTATACAAAATCCCATCCCATTAAGAGGAAAAGGATTGAATTTAGAGTCCTGCTAGGTGTGTAAATTATTTAATGCACAGGGACCTCAAATGTTCAACTAGAAAGCCAAAGTTCAGCATTCAGAGTTCAACCTCAAAATGGCATGAACGATCCAATACATAAGCACAGATTTCTTCCTTTATATCCATAATCTCAGGATATTATAAAGCCTTTAGCCTTAAGAAAATTTCAGTTGGGATTTGTATTTAACATCAAGCTTATCTTTTGCTTGGTTTTAAATGTATAGTAGGGACTGGGTAAGCTGGGTAATAATAGAGGTTCTGAATTCTAATATAGGGTTTGTCTCCCTATCTCTTCTTCCCTGTCAATACATGATTTGGAAACTTCTCTACTGGATATTGTCATATAGCTGTTTTTTTTGGGGATCTTGAACAAAAGCATAGTGGTTAGAGTATCCATCCATCTCCATATCTGGACTTCACTCAGGCCCTCCCTAGGCTCTGTTTCAATTTCTTTGGCTATGTACTTCAGTGAACTGCAAACAAACAGATCATTTTGCTGATGGTGATAAGGCGGTAATAGACTTTACTTCATTGCCTAGTGCCCTTCAGATATGCTTCCTCCAAAACTCCTCAGCAGAACAAATGTAGTTACTGAATTTGGTTACTGGTACACAGTGAAATAATAGCTAAATAACATTGTTACATGGTTATAATATAGTTAAATCATGCAGCAAGTTGCACACAATAGAAAATGCAGTTAGGCAGAGAGAATGAAATTAAGGGTTAGAGGTAAAAGAGAGGATGTATCTTTAGATGTGATTTGAAATGAAAAGCAGACACCCTTGGAAGGACATAGAAAGATGTCACCAGATGATGCCTGAGGAAGTGACTTCTCTTGTCAACTAAGGCAAGGCTGGATAAGGACAGTGGGAAGGACGTGCCCAGTTGGTTATATATCTTATATATTCCTTTCTTGCCCCTTCTTCAGCAGCCATCCTCATTTAGTCCTTATTACCTCTTTCCTGGTCTTTACAGTTGTTAAATAGCTGATCTTCCAGTTCTCCTCTGAGTCATCCCACGAAGCACTGCCAAATCAATTGTCCTTTAACACCATGCTGATTATATCATTCTTCTGTCCCACATCCTCCAGAGCTTCTTTTTACTTGCTGAAGCAGAGTAGCCAGTTTCTTAGCTTGGCATTCAAGGCTTGTGACATATTCTTTGTTCTAGCCCTACTGTTCAAAGTGTGTCCCAGCACCTGGACATCACCTGGAAACGTGTTAGAGATGCAGCATCTTAGGCCCTCCTCAGGCTTATTAAATAGAAATCTGCATTTTATCCAGATCTGCAGGTGATTCCTATGCACAGAAAGTTTGAGAAGCACTGCTCTAGCCAAGCCAGAATACTCACAAATATACTCCCTACTTTCCTTTTTTAACTTTTGCCTGTGGACTTACCTCCACATTTACTCCATCTTTGCCTAAGCACACATGGGATCCTTTTTTATGATGATCATCTCAAATGTAACTTCCTCCATGGAACCTTTCCCAGTTATCCCATGGACCAGGCAGATTAACCTTGAGAATGCCTGTCAAGCCCTTTATACATTGAACTACCCCTGCTGAAGGGACAGCTTTGTTTATACCCCATGACCTGGTCCTTTTGGCCACAGAGAATTGGTTCATGGTTGGGTAATCAGCACTAGAGTATTCCATCTAGTGGCTGGCCAGTAACGAGCGTGGCCACATGAAATGTGAGTAGGGCACAACTAAATTTTCTCTCTCTCCTTTTTAGAAATTCAAATAAGGCAGTTTGCAGTGATTGCTAAAACTAAGCACCAGGAGATAGAGTGAAGGTCATGGATAGTCATGTGCAAACCACAGTGTGAGGAAACAGAAACTTTGAATAAGCCAAGTTAGTAGAGACAGGAGGATGGAGAGACCTGCAGGTGTGGTAGAGATGCCATAAGAGAAAAAGAGATGGAGAGAATAGTGGGTCCCTAGACCTGCCCAAGGTCCTGATGACTTTCTCACGCCAGGTCTTGTCTTACAATAATATCTAACCTCCGTGACTTGAGAAAACTTGCATAAGTCTCTGTTCCTTAGAACTGAAATAGTCACTTTGGACCCCTCAAATGGAGCTGCTGGCTTCATCCCTAGACGTCTCTTTGAGACTGTGTTCCTCATTCTTGTTGGCTGTTTCCTAGCCTTGCATTTTAACACCTGTGATGCTATAAACACTGGCTATTAGCAACTTGTGATAAGATTGTACCCGTCTCATTTTTCAGCATCTAGCAAGGTAAATGCTATAGAAGTAGTGGTAGGATTGATGCAAATTGAATACCAGGGAAGCAAAAGCATTATAGTGAAGAAATCTGGGAAGGAAGGTGATAGGATTTATCATTAAAAAGGGCAACCGAACTGTTGTGTGGCCAGAATTTAGTTGAAGTCCTTGGTGCATTGTACCAACCAAGGCAAAGAGCCACGAGCCAGTGTGTATTTTTAATACAAGCTGTTCAGTGTCATAGCAGCAAAATTAGTAATTCCCATCTCTCAGGAACCTGATCTCAGCTGACACTATTTTATCAGTAAAATAATTCCTTTTAGTGAGTTGAATGCACCAAACACATGTTTCCAGCTGGTCAGCAATCTTCCCTCTTAACCTCTAATCTGCTCCAGGCTGTTCCTACAGATTACAGAACAATGATTTTTGGAGAGTGATGGGTCTCTGTAGATTGAAGGAGGCAGCTTCAGTGCTTATATTTGGAGGGTTGCCTCCCACTAAGGGTCAGCGTGGGTCTGTTATGTGTGCAGAATGGTATATGCAGGGAGCTCTGTGCCCAACGAGAAATGGTTCTGTATGTGTGTGTGTGTGTTTCTTTTAGTGTGGGAGATCAACCTGAATCTGAAAAGTGTCATTATGGTTGTTTGGAAGGCAGGCAGAGAGGGGGCCCTAATTTTACAAATAGATGGGGATTTCTTTCCCCTCACTCACCTCCCTCTTGGAGAACATCACGCTCCAAATCCGGAGGTTTCATGTGCTTTTAAGCTGGAAGCTTCTTCTTTAATGGCTTTGTGACTCACAGGGCCCGGGTGATGGTTGCTTTTTCTGTGTATAGAACTATAATCCTTCTCAATTATCAAAGACATAAATTACTATTATTTCCTTACCAGATCGAACATCTCGCTTAAATATGTGAAAGAAAAATTGTTGGTTGTCTGGTGAATTTTCCTCTTGGAAAAACTGCCTATTCTAAATCTACAAGTTCAATGAAAGTTCAAAAGTTTATCAGTGCAAACTCTATATTCTAATAATTCATGAACCAGCTTCTGTATCCACATTAGGAGGCTCTGGGTTGAGATGTTTTTGTCTTTTCTCCCGTGTAAAAGTAATCAAACAGCACATTTCCTGGGCATATTGCAAATACCTATTGATCATAATCAGAGCACACATGGTATGAGAGAGCTTGGCTGACACGCAGGCCTCGTGTCAATCACAGGAACAAACTGATTTTGACCGCCCAGCCACGATTCTCCTACCCCAGCAGAATTCCATTCAGTGCTGCTGTTTGGAGAATTTTGAGCAGACAGCATTTCTGAAGGAGTGTCATAGTCCAAAGTTATTGTAGAGGTAAACTTGATTACTGAGAAAATGGTGATTTTAATGTACTTCATACTTACCTTTACCACAGGAAGGTCAATACCTTTCTGCAGTGTTGAAAGAGCTGTCATCAATTTAAAATTTATCCTGATTTATGTCTGCTAATTAGGGAAAAGGAAAACCCTGATTTGCATTTTTCTTTGATGGTATGAAGTGCCATTAATACTTTTCTCCAACTGGGATTTGTTTCCTTACTCACTTTTTTAATTAATAATTTTCATTGACAAAATTAAAGAGCTTACACTTATGCCATCAGTCTTTCCTTATGACTTGGGTATAGATATGTATGCTGAAGAATGATATAAGAAGAGAGGGCTAACACCCTCAATACTATTATAAGCATTAAAATCCTCTGTGAGAGCCAGATAAAAAAGGACCATCTTTGATACTATCCATTACTGTCCATTACTTTACTGCTTCATACATCGAGGCTGCCAAGTCAAGTTCAACAGGAAATGGGAAATGGTACTCCATCAGGGAAGCGTTTGGGATGTGAATGAGGAATGGCTTGGGGACCAGGCTATTCTGTCTTCATTCCAGTTCCCAGCTCTAGGCTGGCATGTTTTCCACATGATCCTCTTTCTTGTCACTCAGCCATCCTACACCTTTTTTCTTGAATTGCTCCCCACCTGTGCCCTCTCGCTGATGGTTGGGTGGGAGGGCAGACTAGATGACTATGTGTTTATGTCACTTTTTGTTAAATATCTAAACCTATTCTCCTGCTTTATTTGATTATACTAAGAGTAGATATTTGACTCAAAGGGAACCAGTCTACTGACTGGTCTAATCCAGACAGAGACCTCCTCTCCAGAATTCAAGATAAGAGACATCCAATCTGTAATCGGATAATGTTCGGTGCTTGGAATCAAAGGCATATAGGCCATGTAGAAATCAAACACCATGCAGGCCTGAGGCAACCATTTTCAGTTATGTGTACTCTGATGAATCAGCAGAGAAAGCTCCCTGTGACGACAAGCAAGAGATCAAAGCTAGCACAGAGATGAGAGATGTCAGGCCCCTCTCAGGACAGAGCAGGTAACCCTGGCTCCGGGGGTTACAGTGTCAGATCTGTCAATCTTCCTGTGACCCAGCTCCCTCACCTCTTGTCCTGGGATGCTCTTATGCTTGCCTGTTGTGCTTCGGGAAAGGTGACTGTTTTTCTTAAACTGGCTTGAATGAGTTTCTCTTCTTCACAGCCAAATATGCCCTGACCAGAAAGTATCCTGTTGGAGAGATTCAGATGGGAATTTCAGTCTCCTTCACTTACCTAGTCCAATATCTGGGAGCACTAGAACATCAGAGCACTCTCTTTTGTCTAGCTGAATGCAGTTCCACAAGAGAGGCTATGCCGGGAGCAGAAGTGTTATTCTTTACATGTTCAGTCTCTTCACCCCACCTTCAAAGCCCTCCACACTCCTCTCTGCCTCTTGCTCTAATGATTGTTCCTGCTCTCAGGCATTGCACGTTTATGTAAACCATTCTGCTTTATTCCCTGCTCTCTGGGGTGGATTAAAGTTGGCTACACATTCATTGTGATTTTTCCCATTGAGAGATGGAAGTCTAATTCCCATTCTCTTGAATATGGACTGGCCTTTGTGACTTGCTTGGCCATAGCATGTGGTGGAAGTGATGCCTGGGTTTTCCAAGGTTAGGTCATAAGAAGCCCTGCAACTTCTGGCTGTGCCCCTGGGGATCCTTGGAACCTTAGCTGTCATGTAAGAAGTCCTACTCCCCTGAGGCTGCCATGCTGTGAGGAGCCCAAGTCTAGGCGAGGGAGATGGAGGAGAGGGAGGGAGAGAGAGACAGGCAGGCCAAGGACTCCAAGAGCAAAACTTATGAGTGAAAAGCCATCTTGGAAATGGACCCTCCAGCCCCGCTGGCACCATGTAGATCAGAGACAACCCACCCAGCTGAGCCCTTCCTGCATGACTGAGGCACAAAAAGTGTGAGCAAAATAAAATGTTTGTTTTAAACTACTAAGTTTTGGGGTGGTTTGTTACAAACCAGTGGCTAACCAGAATATTTCGAGTCATCTGAAGGCTACTCCAGCCTCCTTGCCTTCTCTTACGTCATTCTCTACCCAAGGACACCCTCTTCCTTCTCCTTTGCCTCTGTTATCCTTCAGTTATCAGGACCAGCATCTCTCTTCTGAGAGCCCTTCTCTGATTATTCATCTCTTCTGTAGCACATTTGGCCAAAGACACTCTTGGAATCCTTTGCTTGTTCTGTCCTGTGTGCTTCTTCAATATACTTTTACTGTCATGTCCTAACTCCCCAAGGACAGAGCCTATTCCTTGTTCCTTTTTTTGATCCTTCTGCCCCTTGACAGAGTCCTAGATAGAAGGAATTTAACATATGTTTTGAGACTAAATAGCCCTAATCACCTTAAACGAAATTTATATTGGTACTAATCAAAGGTTTGTCTTCAATTACACATTCCTGATTAAGTATTTAGATTTAGAGGTACTCTTACTTTTAATTCTCAGATTGTGTATAGACTTTAGTCTTTTGGGGTGTTTGGAAGAAACTCCAAGGTGCGCAGACAGAAATCCCATGTAGCATAAATAATGGGCAGAAGCAAGTAACACACTCCAAGTTTGTTTGCTTGTCCACACATGCCTGTATCATTTATGGGAGGTCAAACTCTATAGTCTTCTTCTATCCAGGGTGAGTGAGTATCTTTTAAACACATCACCTTTCTAATACCTATTTTGTTTGGACTTCTCCCAACCCACCAAATGAACTTTCCCATGTTCCCAGGACTTTTTTTTTTTTTTCATTTCCATATACCCTTTGGTTTCCCTTTCACATGCAGCGTTCTTCTTTGCTGTGTTCAGAAAACTCATTAGGGTCCAACCTCTTCAATTAGGCAGGGTAAACATACATTACTCTGAATTGTCCCCCACTACAGTAGATACAGATAAAATTCAAGCAAAATGTTGGCTTAGTACCCAAGGATTTGGCCACTGAAGTTTACTTCTCTTCAGTCAAATTCAGGTCACACCTTCCTGTAGTTTTCTATATAACTAAGTAAGCTCTTATCTTCAATTTTCAAAGGATCGCTCTTTCCTTTTCTGCTTATATCCATTTCCTGTTTAATTCATGGTATGTACTTATCTATTATTGTATGTGCACCATTCATTTGTGGAATCATCTGCTGTTAGATTTCCCCATTTTTTCTTAATCTAACAATCACAAAATCAGCTACATGGTAGCAGGCGAGCCAAATTGAGAGGCAGAGATCTTTTTTAATGCTGCAAAAGAAAAAGGGCACATTTAAAACATTCTGCTTCTTAAAGAAACCAGTTTTTTTTTAAAAAGCTGAGAAGTTATTGCACTTCTCCCTAGAAACTGCAACTCTATAAATTCTAACTTTTCCCAGCTCTCAGGCTCACAAGATGCAGGGAAATATTAGCCACTTTCTATTCATGTTCATAGGTCGTGACTAAGATAAATAGATTTTCAAGAAACATTGGTGTGGGTGTACTCCAAGTGGGAGGAATTTTATGTTCCAGTCTCCCTGATGAACACCTAGAATATTAGAGACTCTGGGAAGTTTGTGCTTGACTCTTTTTAAAGGAGAATGTGATTAAGGTCACAGTGTGATAAATCTCTGACACACCAATGTGAAGGAACAGGGATCTGAACAGAGGGGAGCGAAACAAGCTGAAGTGAAAAGTTCAAATGTATGAGTGGTACTCTTACAAGTAAGAGGCAATTGAGGGTTATTAGAGAGTAGCTTTTCTAGAGGAGGTGGCTAATCATCCACATTTCTAACAAGAATGTGTTGCGCTTTCTCTTTCTTTCCTGTTTTTCGTTTGTAATGCCTAGCCTGCACCCTGCTTATTTATATTAATATCCAATCTGTTGAAAAGTGTTTACTCTTCTTTATCAGAATGCTGAATTGTAGCATATATCTTCAGTTCCTTAGCAACAAACTGTCGTGTCACCCTTGTGAAATTCTGGTCATTTGAGAGGAAAGGGGATGCTGAATTGTGATGGAGAAAATCCTTATTTTAATCACAAATGTGTATAAGAACTGAAAAGACAATATGAAAAGGAAGGTCAAGGAAGCTGCGTTTGAACAAGTGTTTTTGATTAAAGTTTGTATTGGCCCAGAAGTCCCCTTTAAGTTCCTTTTTATTGAATAATTTTCCTTTGATCCTTGAGTAACTAAAAGAAAACCCAGCACTTGACATTAACCTGGGACTTCGAGCCCTGCTAGGGGGCTCTGCCAGACAAGAGTCTCATCCAGCACAGTGTCAGCCCCTACATCTATTTTCCATCTCAGCTTTTCCTTCCCCCTCTCCTGGGTAGGGGTGGAGGACACTCAGCTGAAGCAGTCATTCTATGTGTACAGTACTTATTTCTTTGCTTGTCTTCAACTTCAAAGAGGCCAGTCAGTAGACATTAATGACAACATAAGAAAGCATTGGTTATCTCAAGAAATTGGCCCTGGAAAAACAGTAGAGATCACCAGACACTGGGGATGTTGAGAATTCCATCTCATTTTCTTTCCTTGTTTTATTTGTTAGAAATCATGGGAAAATAACTTTTTATTTTTGGCTTTGTGGGTACAACCAAATCATTGAACAACATTAAAATTGGAAAAAATGGGAACAAAATTAAAAGGAAGAATTCAGAATTCTTTGAGAGAGAGAGAGAGCACGAGAGAGAGCCAAGAAAGCAAAAATTATTTGAACAACTTTGAGCATGTTTTTAAAAACTGTATCATTGCAATTCACTCGAATTCCCAGTTTCTGTATTTAAATGTCCGATCAGTCATTCAATTCCAGTGCAGACATGATGTTTGAAGGCCACTTTGTAATGGTTTTACCCTGGTTCAGATTATTTGCAATCCAGGGGGAAAATGTGCATTCTGTGCTGAAGCAAATAGAAAACATATCTGAGCACAAATCAAAAGAATGATTGCCACACTCTATGCTCTGTACTCATTACTGGGTCCCCAAGGCTCTCGTTCTGTTTGCCTTGGCACTTTTTCTTTAGCTGCCTTTGGTTGGACTGGGTGGGAAAAACAACAACTACCACCCACAAAACCCTCAGCAGGGAATGGGGGCAGTGGAAATGGATAACCTGAAAAGATGCGACCTCCTGTGAGGGCTTGGTGCTCCAAACTTCATGGTGGGGGAAGCGGCTTGGGGAGACCTCCCAGAGCTCCAAGTCAGTCCTTGCTGAGTGCATGTCAGGAAGTGCCTGACCAGCTGCGGGGAGGGCAACCCTGCTCTCATTTCTATCTCTAGTAAGCTCCCACTCCATAGGTAATGAAAAATGGCATTTGCACAAAGTGGTGAGAAAAAGCATTGTTTCTATAACACATTATGCTCTGCACTGCTCAGGAGACAACATTTCATGTCCTATGAAAAGAATTATCTAGATAACTTACTGTGCATGCCAGAAAAGTTTCAGTGTGTCTTTAAAAGAGCTGTCTCCACACTGCAAAACACTTTGTCTCTCCTACTCCCCACTGACAGAATAGCCTGTGTTTAAAATCAAATCCACTCAACCCCTTGATGATGACCTAGAATAAACATTTGACATACACTAGCTTTCAAGGTCTCCTATGTTTAGGAATGAATTGTTCATTTCTACGACTTTTGTCTGAATGAAAGACAAAAGATGCAAGGAATGATTTACATTATCATTGGAGGCAGAGGTTATGCCTGTGTTTATCTGATCCTGTTTTATTGTGTAACAAATGGTGAGACAACCAGCCTGGTGCACAATGACCATTCAGTTTGAGCCACCCACCCACCTCATTTCCTCGGTGACTTTAATTTTAAAATATATTAAAAACACAGGCCCTTGAATTGCTAGGCTCCTTTGGTTCAGGCGTGTCTGTAGGTAAAGGATGGGTTCCTCATTAGTGTCAGGCTTCTCCATCAAGCTGCAAGGGTATTGCCCCTGGAACATTCCTCTCTTGTTGCACTAGGAGAATTGGTCCTCTATGAGGATGATGTGGATACCCAGCTCAGGTTGACTCTCCATTCTCAGCAGAGCTCTGGAAACCTGGACCAAATCCACCTAGCATCAGAAAAGACTGTAGAGAGTGTGCATGAGCCTGAAGAATAGGAAAGCCTGCTTTTCCTTTCAGTAAGTTTATAAGAAAAATCAAGTCATCTCATGTACTATCAGTCTGGCCTGGAAGAAGATTTCTTGAGACTAACCATAGGCCTCCAGGACAACCTGTACCACATTTGAACGTGATGCCCCAAGACTGAATTCACTAAGTATCCCCTTTGGAACAAACTACTAATTCTTATGTAGTAGGAATTGATCTCTGAAGGAAGAAATTCTTCTTAGTTGTCTGCGCTCTCTGCAGTCCTCCATGTGCCAGTCATCACAGTTGCCTCGACCCCAGCTGCAGACGATCCCTATGGAACTCATGGAGATGAGGTGGTGGTAAAAGCAGTGGTTGTGGAAGATAAGCTCATGGTGATGGAGCAGTGGTGGTGGTAGAAGGTAAAATGGCCCAATATATCGGGTCCCAAGCCCTTTTCTGAACAGGCTCAAAGAATGTGGGGGAAAAGTTGCAGTTCTGGATCGTATAGAAGAAACATACTGCACCTGGTTGTACTGAATGACCACAACTATGAAAACAAGACAACATGGATGAGGGCTCTGAAACATAAAAAGAAGCAAGTGAATTAGGGATGAAGATCAGAAATTGGAGTACCACTGAACTGGTGGTGAGTTTATCATTTTTTCTTCCCTCCAATATGCCCCATCCTGAACTCAACACAGCCTGAAAACTTAGAAGTGGGCTCTAGGGAGCAGACCTGGAGAGCTCCAGGAAGCAGACTTGGAGAGCCCCAGGAGAAGCTGGTCCAAGGAATGAGAAAAGAGACTCCTAACTCTCAAAAAGTGTAAAAATTCATCATTTAGTTTTTCTTTTCTCTGTTCCCTTACACCCCAGTCCCCAAGCAATCCCTTAATGGCCGCAACAGGAGCAAAGAAAGCAATAAAGAGCAGAAATCAATGAAATTGAAGACAGAAAAACAATAGAGAAAATAAAAGAAGCCAAAATTTGGTTCTTTGCAAATATCATTAAAATTTACAGACTTCTAGCAAGATGGAGAGAGAGAGAAAAGGAGAGAGATAAAGGGAAAGAGAGAAAGATTGGGAGGGGGGTTCAAATTACCAATACCAAGAATGTAAGAGAAGATGTTGGTATAGATCTCACAGATAATAAAAAAAAATCATCAGGGAATACTACAAACAACTCTATGCACATACATTCAACAACTTAGAAAACTGTATCATTTTGCTTGAAAAGCCCAAGCTACCAAAACTCACCAAGGTGAAGTAGACAACCTGAATAGTTCTATAACTATTAAAGAAACTGGATTTACAGTTTAAATCTCCTGAAAAATCTCCAGGCTCCGATGATTTCACTAGTTAATTCTCTCAAACATTTAAAGAAGAAATTAGACCAATACTACACAATTTCTTCCAGAAACAGAAGATGGAACACTTCCCAACTCATGAGGCCAGCATTAACCAGATACCAAATAGATCCTATTATTTTATTGATTTCTGCTCTTATTTTTATTACTTCCATTTTCTCTGCTCGCTTTGGGTTCATTTTGGTATAGTCTCCCTAGTTTTTTAAGGTGGAAACTTAGATTATTGATTTGAATCCTCACTTCTTTTCTAGCATTATTAAATATTTTAAGTAAGCCCTTAATGCTATAAATGTCCCTCTAAACACTGCTTTAATGTACACCTCACAAACATAACACAAAAAAAGAAAGCTATAGATCAATATCCCTCATAAACAGAGATACAAAAAACTTTTAAAGTATTAGCAAGTCAAATCCAGCAATATATAAAAAGAATATTTTACCATGATCATGTGTAATCCACCACATTAACAGTATAAAGAAACAAAATCACATGTTCTTTTCATTTGCTGCAGAAAAAGCATGTGACAGAATTCAATGTCCATTCATGATAAAAACACTCAACAAACTAGAAATTAAAGGGGACTTCCTCAAACTAATAAGTGGCATCTATAAAAAACTTGTAGCTAACATCATACTTAATGGTGAAAGATGATATGATTTGCTCCTAAAATTGGGAACAAGGCAATAGTGTCCACTCTCACCACTCCTATTCAATGTTATACTGGGATTTCTACCAAGTGCAGTAAGGCAAAAGAAAGAAATGAGGCATACGCTTGGAAAAGAAGAAGTAAAACTGTCCTTATTCACAGGTGACATTTTTCTATGAAGAAAATTCCAAGGAATTTACAAAAAAGCTCCTAGAACCAATAGGTGAGTTTAACAAAGTTGCAAGATACAAGGCAAACATACAAAAATTAATTGTATTTTTATATACTAGTAATGCACAATTAGAAACCAAAAATTTAAAACAAAACCCACAATTTACAATAGCTCTGAAAAGTGAGATTTTAGCTATAAATATAATGAAACATGTACAGGATCTGTTTGCCTAAAACTACAAAATGGTGAGGAAAAAAATCAACAAAGACTTAAAGATGGAGAGACATCCTATTTATAAGTTGAAAAACTCAATGTTGTAAAGAGACCAATTTATCTTAAATAGATCAATAGATTTAACACAACTACAATCAAAATTCTAGCAGGCTTTTTTCATAGGTATAGACAAGCTGATTCTAAAATATATATGGAAAGGCAAAGGAATTAGAATATTTAAGACAATTTTGAAACAGAAGAATGAGGTTGGAAGAATCATACTACCCAATAATAAGACTTATAAAGCTAGAGTAATCTAGACAGTATGGTACATATTGGCAAAGGGACAGGCACATAGATCAATGAAACAGAATTGAGCCCAGAAATAGACCCCCAGAATACAGGGCCAACTGATTTTTGACAAAGGTGCAAAAACAATTCAATGGAGAAGGGATACTTCTCAACAAATGGTATTAAAGCAATTGAAAATCCATATGCAAAAAAACAAATCCTGACCTAAACCTCATACCTCATACAAAAATTAACTCAAAATGGATCATAGGTTTAAATGTAATATCTAAGATTATAAAATTTTAGAAAATAAATTGGAGAAAATCTGCATGATCTGTTGTTATACAAAGAGTTTTTTTTTTTTTAACATCTTTATTAGGGTATAATTGCTTTACAATGGTGTGTTAGCTTCTGCTTTATAACAAAGTGAATCAGCTATACATATACCTATATCCCCATATCTCCTCCCTCTTGCGTCTCCCTCCCACCCTCCCTATCCCACCCCTCTAGGTGGTCACAGAGCACCAAGCTGATATCCCTGTGCTATGCAGCTGCTTCCCACTAACCATCTATTTTACATTTGGTAGTGTATATATGTCCATGCCACTCTCTCACTCCGTCCCAGCTTACCCTTCCCCCTCTCCATGTCTTCAAGTCCATTCTCTATGTCTGTGTCTTTATTCCTATCCTGCCCCTAGGTTCTTCAGAATCTTTTTTTTTTTTTTTAGATTCCATATGTATATGTTAGCATACGGTATTTGTTTTTCTCTTTCTGACTTACTTCACTCTGTATGACAGACTCTAGGTCCATCCACTTCACTACAAATAACTCAATTTTGTTTCTGTTTATGGCTGAGTAATATTTCATTGTATATATGTGCCACATCTTCTTTATCCATTCATCTGTTGATGGACACTTAGGTTGCTTCCATGTCCTGGCTCTTGTAAATAGAGCTGCAGTGAACATTGTGGTACATGACTCTTTTTTTTTTTTTTTTTTTAAATAAATTTATTTATTTATTTATTTATTTTTGGCTGTGTTGGGTCTTCGTTTCTGTGCGAGGGCTTTCTCCAGTTGCGGCGAGCGGGGGCCACTCTTCATCGCAGTGCGCAGGCCTCTCACTGTCGCGGCCTCTCCCGTTGCGGAGCACAGGCTCCAGACGCGCAGGCTCAGTAGTTGTGGCTCACGGGCTTAGTTGCTCCGTGGCATGTGGAATCTTCCCAGACCAGGGCTCGAACCCGTGTCCCCTGCATTGGCAGGCAGACTCCCAACCGCTGCGCCACCAGGGAAGCCCCATGACTCTTTTTGAATTATGGTTTTCTCAGGGTATATGCCCAATAGTGGGACTGCTGGGTCGTATGGTAATTCTATTTTTAGTTTTTGAAGGAACCTCCATACTGTTCTCCATAGTGGCTGTATCAATTTACATTCCCACCAACAGTACAAGAGGGTTCCCTTTTCTCCACACCCTCTCCAGCATTTACTGTTTGTAGACTTTTTGTTTGATGATGGCCATTCTGACTGGTGTGAGGTGATACCTCATTGTAGTTTTGATTTTCATTTCTCTACTGATTAGTGACGTTGAGCATCCTTTCATGTGTTTGTTGGCAATCTGTATATCTTCTTTGAAGAAATGTCTATTTAGGTCTTCTGCCCAGTTTTGGATTGGGTTGTTTGTTTTTTTGTTATTGAGCTGCATGAGCTGCTTGTAAATTGCGGAGACTAATCCTTTGTCAGTTGCTTCATTTGCAAATATTTTCTCCCATTCTGAGGGGTGTCTTTTCATCTCGTTTATGTTTTCCTGTGCTGTGCAAAAGCTTTTAAGTTTCGTTAGGTCCCATTTGTTTATTTTTGTTTTTATTTCCATTTCTCTAGGAGGTGGGTCAAAAAGGATCTTGCTGTGATTTATGTCATAGAGTGTTCTGCCTAGGTTTTCCTCTAAGAGTTTGAAGGTGTCTGGTCTTACATTTAGGTCTTTAATCCATTTTGAGTTTAGTTTTGTGTATGGTGTTAGGGAGTGTTCTGATTTCATTCTTTTACAGGTAGCTGTCCAGTTGTCCCAGCACCACTTATTGAAGAGGCTGTCTTTTCTCCATTATATATTCTTGCCTCCTTTATCAAAGATAAGGTGACCATATGTGTGTGGGTTTATCTCTGGGCTTTCTATCATGTTCCATTGATCTATATTTCTGTTTTTGTGCCATGCCAGTATCATACTGTCTTGATTACTGTAGCTTTATAGTATTGTCTGAAGTCAGGGAGCCTGATTCCTCCAGCTCTGTTTTTCTTTCTCAAGATTGCTTTGGCTATACGGGGTCTTTTGTGTTTCCATACAAATTGTGAAATATTTTATTCTAATTCTGTGAAAAATGCCATTGGTAGTTTGATAGGGATTGCATTGAATCTGTAGATTGCCTTGGGTAGTATAGTCATTTTCACAATGTTGATTCTTCCAATCCAAGAAAATGGTATATCTCTCCATTTGTTTGTATCATCTTTAATTTCTTTCATCAGTGTCTTATAGTTTTCTGCATACAGGTCTTTTGTCTCCTTAGGTAGGTTTATTCCTAGGTATTTTATTCTTTTTGTTGCAATGGTAAATGGGAGTGTTTCCTTAATTTCTCTTTCAGATTTTTCATCATTAGTGTATAGGAATGCAACAGATTTCTGTGCATTAATTTTGTATCCTGCTACTTTACCAAATTCATTGATTAGCTCTAGTAGTTTTCTGGTAGTGTCTTTAGGATTATCTATATATAGTATCATGTCATCTGCAAACAGTGACAGCTTTACTTCTTCTTTTCCGATTTGGATTCCTTTTATTTCTTTTTCTTCTCTGATTGCTGTGGCTAAAACTTCCAAAACTATGTTGAATAATAGTGGTGAGAGTGGACAACCTTGTCTTGTTCCTGATCATAGAGGAAATGGTTTCAGTTTTTTGCCATTGAGAACGATGTTTGCTGTGGGTTTGTCATATATGGACTTTATTATGTTGAGGTAATTTCCCTCTATGCCTACTTTCTGGAGGGATTTTATAATAAATGGCTGTTGAATTTTGTTGAAAGCTTTGCCTGCATATATTGAGATGATCATATTGTTTTTCTCCTTCAATTTGTTAATATGGTTTATCACATTGATTGATTTGCTTATGTTGAAGAATCCTTGCATTCCTGGGATAAACCCCACTTGATCATGGTGTATGATCCTTTTAATGTGCTGTTGGATTTTGTTTGCTAGTATTTTGTTGAAGATTTTTGCATCTATGTTCATCAGTGATATTGGTCTGTAGTTTTCTTTCTTAGTGACATCTGTACAAAGAGTTTTTAAACATGACCAAAAGTAAGATTTACAAAAGAAAAAAAATGATAAATGGACTTTACCAAAATTAAAAACTTTTGCTCTGTGAAAGACACTATCAGGGAAGAAAAAGACACTATTAAGAGAATAAAAATCAATACACACATTAGGAAAATGTATTTACAAGTTACATATCTGAACAAGGACTTGTATCCAGAGTATATGAAGATCTCTCCAACGTCAATAGGAAGAAAACAAGCAACCCATTAAAAAGTGGGCAAAAGAATACTTCACCAAAGAGAACATAAGGATGGCAGATAAGCACATAAATAGATGCTCAGCATCGTTAGTCACTACGGAAATGCAAAGTAAAACCACAATCGTATACCACTAAAAATCTATTAGAATGGGTGAAATAAAAGAAAAATGTTCACAACACAAAGTGCTGGCAAAGAGCCAGAGTAAATGAAAAACTCTATTACATTGCAGGTAGGAATGCAGAATGGAACAACCACTCTGGAGAACAGTTTGGTAGCTTCTTATAAAGTTAAACACACCCTTACTATACAACCCAGCAGTCCCACACCTGGGTATTTACCCTAGAGAAATGAAAACTTACGTTCTCACAAAAACCTATACAGGAATGTCTGGAACAGCTCCTTTTATAATTGCCCGTATCTGGAAATAATCCAAATGCCCTTCAATAGGTAAATGGATAAACAAACTGTGGTGCATCCATACAATGGCATACTTATTCAGCAATAAAAAGCAACAATTTTAATGAATCTCAAAGGCATCTGAAAGGCATGCTGAGTGAAAGAATCAAGCCTCAAAAGGTTATATACTATATGATTTAATTTATATAACAGTTTCAAAAGAACAAAGCTATAGTAATGGAGAACAGAGCTAAGGGATATCACCAGGGAGTTTTCTGGGCAATGGAATTGTTCTGTATCTGGATTGTGGTGGTGGTTATATGTAGCTATACAAGTGCTAAAATTCATAGACCTGCACATACCCACCTGCCCCATCTCCCCTACGTCAGTTTTACTGTATAATGATTAAAAAACAATGTAGGAACAAAACTAAAGTCTTCCCCCACAGGATCTCTCCACGGCCATTCTCCTAGGGAGCCCAGGCCTCCCCCTTCTCTCCTTGCTGCCCTGGCCCCAGTCTCATGGCATTATTCTCTTCCCTCCAAGTCTCCACCATGGCCGGGCTGTAGCTCTTCGCCAGGCCTATCCCTGCCTGAAGGCTTTGCACCACACTCTTCCTGGTCAAGAGCAACCATCAAAATCCCCTGGGTTTTGATCGGATTCCCTCAACAAACCAACAAACAAAAAAAGCAAAATCCATCCTTGATTTCCACTTTTTTTCCACCTCTGTATCCAGTTCATCTGCGAGGACTGCCAGTTCTTTCGTAATAGATCTGGGACCTAATCACTGCTGCCATTGCAGTGCAGACCATCACCATCCTAGGCAGCTGCCTCCCGTCCCATCTCCCTGCTTCCACTTCGTCCCTGCTATTGTCTATTCTCAATACAGCAATCAGTAATCCTACTAAAATAAATATGTCATTTCTCTACTTAAAAGCCTCCAAAGTCTTTCCAGTGATTTAGAATAAAAGGACTACTCTGGCCTCCAAGGGCCTTTTGAACTGGCTCTTGCCTGCTTCCCCGGCCTAGTCTCCTCCCATAATGTAGACCAGCCATTCTGACATTCTTGCTCTTTCTAGAATATGTCAAGCTTATTCCCACTTCAGTGTTGTTTTCTCTGCCTGGAACTAGCTTCTCCGAGATATCTGCATGATTGCTGCCTCAGGTAGTTTAAGATTCATCCCTAAAGTCACTTCCTCAGAGAGAATGTCTCTGACCGCTTGTTTTAAACAGCCTCCGTGGTCTTCCTGTCTCTCTCTATCCCCTTAACCTGATTTATTTTCTCTCGACATGTAGCCACCTTGTAAAAAAAAAAAAAAAAAAAAAGTCAGCGTATTACACATGCTGACTTCCCACTGCAACACAGCATCCAAACTGCTTACTGTGACCCGTAAGATGCTGTGTGGTCTGGCTCCTGCCTCTGTCTCCGACATCACAATCCTCTGCTCCCCAGGGACAGTCTCGTCATGCTGCCCCACCTCTGCTCACCCCTCTGCAGCTACCCTCACCTCCCTGTGTTTCTGGAACACGCAAAGCATGCTTCTACCTCAGGGTCTTTGCACGTGCTTTACCATCTCTGTGGGATGCTATTCCTCTAAGTAGCTTCCCAGCATACTCCCTGCAAAAAGGTCACGTAATCAGAAACCTTCTTTGACTCTTGAATCTAAAATAGCAAGCCCTTCATCATTTGGTAGCCCCCTTACCTGATATATTTTTCATAGCATTTGCAACTGCCTGGTTTTTGTATGTACATATTTATTTGTTATGTGTTACCTGCCTCTGGTTACTAGGCTGCCAGCCTGGTAGAGTAGGAACTTTGTTTTGTTCACTGTTGTCTCACTTGGCTCACGCCAATGCCAGTTTGAGGACGACTGGGGGCAGGGAAGCACGGGAGGATCAGGAGTTCCGGGGGGACCCAGGCAACTCCTCTCTTGTTCCTGATCTGTCTCCCATAGGTGTAAGCTCTATATGGGCAGCTGCCCGGCACACAGTGGGTGCCTGGGAGTAGTTGTAGAATGAATAAATGATAGAGGCCTTTGGATATTTTAAAAGGGTTTTACAGTTTCAAAGAGGAGTTTTCCAGGTTTTAAAACCCAAGTACAAAGTAATGGTATGGATTAGGGGTAGGAGGGTACCAAATTTGGAGGCTCTTTCTGACATCTTTACATTTACCCTGGACAGGTAAACACATTTTGATGGCCTTCTATTTTTCTTAGGATAATGATAGCACATTTTCATATGGCCTCCACCCCCTCCCTGCCCACCTCCCCCTTGTCCTGGGCCTCAGTCACGCACAGCTCTTGTCTCAATTCCTCCTGTGCGTGTTCCCTCCCCAACTCCTTTGCCTGTGCTTCTTCCTCTGCCTGGACCATTCTCCCAGCTCCCTAGCCTTCCCCAGTTAACTCTTCCTCACTCTCCCATCTTAGCTCAAGCCTCCCTTCCCCAACCTTCACACCAGGTGTGGCCCCAGGAGGATCACAGTTGTGATTTGACGTGTGTTTATATGATTACTTAGGGAAGGCTTCCATGAAGGGGGAACAGTGGCTGCCTTTGTCCCACCATTATCTCTCCTGGAACCCAGCACTGCCTGACATGGAATAGACTTAATAAAGATCTGTTGAATGAAAATATTAATTAATGAATTAATGAAACAAAAGCTGCTAACTTTTCAGTACAGCCCCAATTTCAGGATAAGGCAGTGAAGGCAATTGTTAAAACAAAAGGCAAAGTAACACATTAAGCTTGTAACCCCTTGGTACTATTAGAATATAAAAGATGCCATGATGTACAGAGCATGGGACGTGGGACGGGTGGATTTCTAGGAGCCAAGAAAGGACAGATGAGCTTCAGAACCGCTGAGACCTGCCACTCTGACCTGAGCAGGCTTCTTCATTGTTTGAAAGTATAACAGGACCAATCCTATAAATACAGCTGGTGCTCAGGTATTTTTTTTTTTTTTTTTTACATTGTGTGGAATTTTCTTTGTGCCTTTCTACTAAAACTCAAAGGAAAGGAATAAGAATAGAAGAGATCATTGAAATCAACTCAACATAAGGTGAACTTCAAGCAGTCAGCTGTGTCCCATTCTGAGTTGCCTGGCCTCATGTGTGTTTGGTAGGGAGAAGTGGTTTCCAGAGGCCAAGGCACCACTCCTTGTCCGGGTGGTGTGGTGGTGAGTCGACCCTCAGGTAGGGGACGAGGGACACTGGTCTGGTCACATTTAATGGACCACTCCACCTGGAAACTCCCAGAGCTTATGCTCACGCTTTCTGTTAGTCCAAGCTTCAATCTTCTCCCTTACCTAACCTTTGCAGGAAAGGCTAAAGCAGTGTTTGCCATTCCTGTTGCTCATTGGAATCATATGGAGAGATTTAAAAATTCTGAAGCCTAAGCCCTGCCTGTAACTAATTAACTTAGACTATCTGGGGTAGGACCAGATATCAGTATTTTTAAGAAGCTCTCCAGATAATTCTGGAGTGCATCTGGAGTTGACAACCACAGTAAGACATCAGCTCGATAGGCTGATTTCCTTTTTCTTCTTTCCTGTTGCTCATTCTGGTTCTCAGATGGGCTAAATGGTAATGGTGTGTGTGGTAGGCAGACTTCTGCAATGGCTGCCAGTGGTCCTGCCTCATGCCACTCCTGCCCTTGTGTAACTCCTGCACTTTGAGGGTGGGCTGGACTTGAACTCAGATCAGCCTAACCATCCAGAAGGAAATGGCCAACACAGGGTAGGGGAGGTGAAACGAAAAGCCCTGCATAATCCACAAACTTAGGGTTTGTCTGGGTCACTCTGTGGTTATCAATGACCTTCACCAGCTCAGGTCTCCCTCCTCACCCTCTCCGCCAACTCTAACCCCAACGCAGTGAGGGTGGTTTAGGGGTTATCAACCCCTTGGTGCTCTAAGCATCCTTGATAGAACCTTTCTTCAAGGCTTCTGGTTCTGCCCTCCTCCTTCTTTTCATCTTCTCCTTACCTTGGCCACCTGGTGTGAACTGGAAGTTGGCATCATGCCCTCTTTCTCTTTCAGCTAGAGGAAATTCTCCTCTCAACGTAGAGACAGCCAAGACCATGTTGTGCATAGTGCAGCCATAAGAAGCTGCGTATCTAGATCATTATTGCATTCATTACTATGGTGTGAACCTAAGCACCAGGGCCAAGGTCTGGTTGGATGCCCTGTCTCTGGCGGTGAGTTGCTCTGGCAGAGCCAATGTGTGGTCTTCGAGAGCAGAGATCAAACCAAGGCTTCCTGACCATTGAGACTCCTGGCATTTCTTCAGGGAGATTTGGACTACCAGGCCAATCGGTTCCTCTCCCTTAAATTTTCCCCAAGCATCAGAAGAGTTGCTCTGGGGATTCTAGCCATGTCCCCAGCTCCCCCCACCCCCAGAGGTGCCAGCAGCAATTTTGTTGCTTTGGTTCTTCACTTAGATCATTGAAGCGATTTCAGATCCAACTGGGCAACACTCAGCATTTCATTTATGTCTTGGCAAGGTTACCATGTTATTACTTAACTGTGCTGCTACTACCCAATAAGTGGGAACTGATTGAAATAACCACAGGAGTTGCTGGATTCCCCTAATTTTAGCACAGAGTTAAAGCTCACTCCCACAGTTGGAAGTTAAAATAGGCTGCCAGCCCACAGAAATGCCCACCCACCACGCCTAATTGTCACACCACTGATGCTTGTCATGGAAGGAGACGTGGAAGGCCGCAGAACATTCTTAGAAGCAAGGTTCTTCTCCTTGGCAGATGCCTGAGGTCATTTTGGCCAGGCTTAGTTTTCTTCAGACACTATGCCTGTGGAACTTTGCATGGCTGCTTTAGATACTCCTGTTTTCCTCCCTGATTTGTTTAACAGGCGGTCCAAGTACAGAATACACATTAGCGCAACGGAAGAGAACAGAAACTTCTGTTTGGGGGTGCCTCTTTAAATGACTCATTCCTGGAGTCCAGATGTGTGAAGGGCAATGACCCTGAGCAATTGAGGTAATTTGGAAAGCGGAAAAATTATATTTAATCCAGGCTAACTTGCTTTCTCTTAGTGTCATAGCAGTCAACCACAACCCAAATGCCACAACTTGAAGAAAAATTTGGAGTAAATGGCTTCTTGTGTAACTCCTCTGAACCCTATCCAATTCTTTTGGTTTTTTACTATTGAAAACTATATTTTACCAGAATGTTGAAGGAATTTTATGAGAAGTTATTTCTTATAGTGTGCTTGCTGCTTAATATTTCTTGTCGCTGGTCAATTGGGTGTTCTCTTGCTCCTATTCGAAGTCATCGTCTGCCTCTGACATCTTAGCACAGCATCATTGATCCGACTGTCAAGGGAAAAATAAAGGAATAGAATAGGGGGATTTTTACAGAAAGAGAAAAAAAAACTTTATCCATGAAGTATTTCCTGAGAGGGTGCTGGGCAGCTCCCAGAGTTCCGTCAAGTCTTCTTTGCCCGTGTTGGTCATTCATTTCTACCCTCTCCACTGCCAAGGCCACCATCTTCTCCTACCTTGTGGCCTCACAGCTGGACTGCCCAGGAGTCTCCTGACATTCATTTTGGTTATCAGTGCCACATTAATCGTCTTTAAAGGTATCTTTCCCCTGCCACTCTTCTGCCTAAAAATGTTCAGTGACTTCCTGTTGCCTGTAGGAGCAAGTCCAAATCTCGTAGGCTTCCAGTGAACTAACTGGTTCCTAATGACATGCCACCCCCAGGTGCCTTTACCTCTTCATGAAAACTCTTTCTAGTCAGACTCACCATTTCCTTAACACACCCGTTCAGACTTACCTTCTCACCTCTGTCAACCTGTACCCCACAAATGCCGCGTCTTTCCTCTTCCTGCCCATCTCGCTCAGTCCCATCCAGTCAACCTGCATATCCAAAGCTCAGCTCACCTCTCTGCTCCTGCATGGGGTCTCTCCCAGTTGTTCCCAACATACAGTGATCTCCCCACTTTTAGATTTCCACAAGTACTTTTGGTACAATTATCATGCTGATGCTTTTTTTTTTTTTTTTTAATTAGACTCCTTGAGTGTTCTAACCCTTTGCTATTTGCTAATTGATTATTTTTTTCAGAGTCAGTATTTTGAGCATCCAAAATGGGTAGGAGTCTATGGATCCAACAAAAGACAAGGGAGATACAAACAAAGGAATGGCCAATTTTGTCTACAGCATGATGCTTTCAATGTTAGCTGGCTGCTCTCTAAAATCTATCAGAATTCCCACTTTGGGATTGCTCTGTGACCAAGGTCTGCCACTGTGGTATTGGGACCACTTGCACATGGAATCACAGTTCTTGCCTTTCAGGAGACTATTCTGGTAAGAAAGAGACTTGGGCTAGTTCATTTTTTCTAAAGCTGCAAGGAAATCAAGTCCATGACCATACTTATTCACACATTTACTGAATCAGACCAAGCTCAGAACTAAAGAATGAAAATGAAAATTAATCAGGGACACCCATGGATCTCACATATGGCAGTTTTTTTTTTTCTTTTTTTAAAGTGAGGGAAGGGGGTGGGGGATGGACCCAGTGTTTCCTTTTCTTTTCTTTTTTATAAATTTATTTATTTGTTTTTATTTTTGGCTGTGCTGTGTCTTCATTGCGGTGCACGGGCTTCTCATTGCCTTGGCTTCTCTTGTTGCAGAGCACGGACTCTAGGTGCGTGGGCTTCAGTAGTTGTGGCTCATGGGCCTCAGTAGTTGTGGCTTGCAGGCTCCAGAGCACAGGCTCAGTAGTTGGTGTGCACAGGCCCAGCTGCTCTGCGGCATGTGGGAGCCTCCTGGACCAGGGCTCGAACCCATGTCCCCTGCACTGGCAGGCAGATTCCCAACCACTGCGCCACCAGGGAAGCCCCATATGGCAGTTTTGAATCATTTTTTTTTTCACTATCATAATTGTTTTTCTTATTCATTTTCTTTGGTTGAATACACAAGTGTAAAAAAAAATGGGGTCAGTAGTAGTGATGGAAATGAATAAACCCATGGAAACAGTGGAATATCTACAGAGATAAAATTAGGCAGGAAGGAAACAAAAGCAATTTCAGTATCTCTGTGCGAGGCACGCAGACCTTTCCTTGCCAAGACCCCTGGATCAGGTTGTCTGACTAGGTGGCAGGTGCTTCCTCAGCTCACACAGAAAACAAGCTGTGGGCCTCTCATACTGTTGAGGCTAGTTACATCTGGCACATAAACACTGCTCCCTGCACCTCCTTTCTGTCCCTCACAGAAGAGATAAAAATGACCAAGTAGTTGAGAAAAGAGTGAGAGAGAAGGCTTTGTGCATTTTTTAAATTCATGAGGATTTAAGACAAAAACCCTTTTGACATTATAAAGTAGGGTTATGTCCCCTTTATTGAAAAAAATCAAACCACAGTAGAAAACAAGCAATCATATAGAATAACATGCCCTCGAACATCATTCACCTTGGTAGAACATAACCACTTTAATGTATAGAAACCTTTTCTTTTCACTCTGGTTAACAAATAACATTAAGCATGACTCAAGTCAGACTTTAAAAACTTGTTCAACACCTTTCATTAAGAATTAAAAACTATGTAAGACTCTTGCTCCAGGAAACTGTGTTTGACATTTTAATAGCATTGCCTTAGCAAGAGCAGGGAACATCCAGAAGGTAAATCAAGAATGTGTCCAAAACAGAGTGCCTTCTTCTGAGCAATGGGGTGGTTTTAATGTGAGATGTCAGTGTAGTTTCTATATTTGACATAAAAATTCCCATAAAAACTAAACTATTGCTCAGTTTTTAAAATCAAGCAGAGTTATCCAAAGTGCTTTTTAGAAGAGACTATCAGGAAAAGACCAGAAAGTAGTCATTATGACTAATCAGCTGTAGGAGTTGGACTTACCAGTATTGGCAGTGAGGGACTTCAGGGCCCTGGGGACCTTTCAGACAACTCAGATTCCTTCAATTGTTGGAAATGGTGCTCTGGAAGGGATACAATGAGTTAATGTGCTGATTGAATATACTGCCAGCTGGTAGTTTACTCTAGTACAGGAAGGCTGCTTTCCTTACACACAATGCTTTGTTGTGTTGTGCTAAAGAGAAATAAACATATAAAAGCCTAAAAGAAAGCCTTCAGTTCTTTATGTCTGCCAACCTTGTCCGTACAGTGTACCTTGAGGATATATCCACCATGCTTCCCTTGCAGGGTTGTTGTGAAAGAAGAAGATTGTACTATTAAAACCACTCCATACACTTTACAGTTTATAAAGAACTTGCATGTACATTTTCTCAGCTGAACCTCACAACGTCAGTGGGAGGCACGGAAGGCAGATACTATTGTCTCTTGAGAGGGAGTGACCACGCTGCTGCAGCATGGGGGCGGCTTGGGCTTTAGGAAGCCTGAGTTTATTGTGTTGTATTTTCAAGTCATATTTTGTATTGTACAAAGATGTTTATTGCAGCAGTGTTTATAACAAGGAAAATTGGAACTGACCTGAATGTTTGTTAGTAGAGGACTGATTAAACTATGGAAGTGGCATAGGTGGAATACTATGCAGCCATTAGGAATTTTGACTTAGAGGTATTAGAAGCAAATTCATTAGTGTTGAAGTATACTTACTGAGGAAGAAAATTATTCAGAATATATTTAAGCCAATAAACAATGCAAGATGATCCCTTTGTGATAAGAAAAATTGTTCGTGGTAAAATAATGCTTATCTTTGGTGCTGAGAATACGGGTAATACTTGTTTTCTTTCTCATGTTCATCTGTCACTTCCAATTTTAATGTTAATCAGCATTAACAAGGTACTAGTCAGCATTTACAACCAGATTAACTTATATCATAATAATTAATGGAATAGGTACAGCTCTACCTCCGGGCTTCATGGGTAAAATGGTCCCCATGCACATAGGTATATCAGCCAAGGTCCTGGCAGGGACCTGGGTTCAACCAGCTGGTGGAAGTGCAGAGCGTGAATTAAGCCACAGTGGTGTGACATGGGTAAGGGAAGCAAGTAAAGGTGACAAGGCATCCAGACACTAGGAAGAATGGGAAGCCATGAGCACCCTTAGGGCAAAGGGACAAGAGGAGAAAATAGTTACCAGAGCCCAGGGTGGGGACTGTGGAGGAGGGGACCCTTGATGGAAGCTGTAGCAGTGAAGCTCATAGCCCTTGTCAGACACTGGTGAAGCAGGGAAGAACTATTCTGATCCCTTTCTCCTTCCTTTTTCTTTTCCACTGGTGCCTCTCGTTGACCAAGCCCAACCGGAAGCCCGCTGGCAAGGGAGTCTGGCTAAACAGTCCATAGAGGTTAGCCTCCTGGGGCACAGGAGAGGGCAGCGAGGGCAGGGAATGGGTCTGACGATGCGGGGTGTGCAGCAAACGCAGAGAGCAGAGCCCCTGGTGTTAGACCCCTGGAGAAAAGGAGTGTCTCTTAGGAAACTGAAACAGAAAGGAAGTGCCTGTCGAAGCAACGTGAGGTGAGTGATTTGATTTTTCTGCCTGTGCTCAGAGCCTCAAAAGCACGGAGACAGGATCACAGATCACCTGGCCCACGTGAGCACAGAAATTCTTTGTGGAATGTTGTACAGAGATAAAATTGTGCATTCTTGGATCCCAGTAGTATCATCCCTGCTGCCTGGGGGAAAGGGGGACTTCCAGGGAAAGGAAGACCCAAGTCATCCCCACCTTGCTGTTTCCTGCTGGCACATCTCTGCTCCCATGCCCTCTTCCACTTCAGGGTCCTCGTCACCAACCCCCGATGAGAGCAGAGCAAGAGTAATAGTGACAGCTCACATCTCCTGAGCACTCACCACGTGGCTGGCACCGCATGCTCTAAGCACTTCACGCGACTAACTCATTAAGTGTCTCGACAACCCTGCGAAGGACGTAACACTGTTTACCACTCTACTGAGTGGCTAAGAGCATGGATAATGGGGCCAGCCCACTGGGGTTTGAATGCTGCCTCTCCCACTTCCCAGCTGTGTGACTCGGTTTTTCCACCTGTAAAATTGGGACAATAACAGTGTCTACCTCATGGGGTCATTATGAGGAGTAAATGAATAAATATGAGTAAAGGGTTCTAAACTGGGTTTGGTGCTTAGTAAGCAGCCAATAACTGTTAGCGGTTATTTTCCCCAATTGCCACATAAGGAAACTGAGGCACAGAGATGTTAAGGTAGCTGCCTCAAGTCACAGAGCTGGTAAGCAACAGAGTTAGGACTCTAACCAGGAAGTAGGGGTCAGTATTATACAAAAGGGCCCAATCTTTCCCTCCCTCCTACTTTGAAGCAAAGGGGGTGAGATCACCTTCTTGGATCTGCAGTTGGTCCACTCTCTTCTTGACTAAGATACAAAACAAGTCCCTCACATTATGGAAGATTCTCCCCATTGTGCAGGTGATGATCTGCAGAAATCCTGTCCATCCTTCAAATCTCACTTTCTCCAGGGTCACTTCCTACAAGTGTGTAACCCCCCAGCAGTAGGCAGCTGGCAGATCGGGGCAGGTGAATAGCTGCTTCTCAGTTTCATATTCCTTGAGATCACACAGAATGGAGAGCAGAATTGTGGGAATTTGGGGGCTCAGGTCAGCCAGGTGAGTCCTCAGTTTCCAATACCTGCAACATGGAGAGCCGTGGCAAATGTGTGCTCCAGCTCAGCTGCCTGCTCTGGGCCAAAGGAGAACATGGAGGATGTCAGGCACATTGCCATCATTAGTTTATCTATTAACCTGAGAAAGGTCAGGGGCAGTCACCTGGCCGAGGTAATGAGGAAAAGCCAGCACAAAATGTTGAGGTAACTGACAGAGCTCACACTGGAATTCATGAATTCTTTAAGCCTGGGCCACAGCACAACCTCTCCTGCTCTCTAGTTCATGTCTTGGAAACTAGCTTACCTGCATTTCTCTCTTAGCTTCCTCTTAGTGGCTTTATAACCAGAATTTTTTTTGTCAGTCTTATCTTTCATTTTACAGTGAAATATGATCAATTACAACCTACAACAGAACATGCTCAAAGCTGTGCCACCAGTGAGTTAAAAGGCCCCAATGTAATGTCCATGGCTTGTTAAAAACACAACAATCAAATGGCCATTCAGCAAATCTCTTTTTCTTCTCTTCTTTTTTTTTTAGCCTGTTGTTCAAGGTACATTGAAATAATATGAATACAATAACATGTCCTCAATTTTACAGATGCCTAGAGCCAAAGTCAAAGGAGATTACCTAGTATTCATAAAAAACAGCAATTCCTCCAAAAAACATCATGCACAAGAGAAAAGTGTATATTTAAGTTTGCACAGTGTTGATTGGTGCTTCATTGTCTCACTTATCTTCATAACATTGCTTTCAGGAAAGGGGTTACTTAGTCAATGACAGCAGTTCTTTACTTGAGACTGAGCTAGGTCACTGATGCTGCCTGGCAACACCCTGGCTGGAGCCTGGCATCCAGCCTGGTGAGAGGAGGAGGTGATGTAGAAGTAGTTCTGGACTCACTTTCCTCATCTGTGAAATGGAGGGGTTGGCCTAGCCTTAGATAATTTCTAAATTTCATTCCAACTACAAAAATATTTTTTCTCAAGAGTTCTGGACCTGAGAACTTTAAAATATGTGCTGAACTGTGTTCTGAGTTTTTTAATTAATTAAGAAAATGTGCTTAGCTTTGAACCAAATGTGGGGTCATCAAGAGCTGAGTAACAGAGGTGGGACTAGGGTGGATGCTGCTTTTTGCTGGTCCGTGGGATGATTTTCTGGTGATTAGAAAATGTGCCCTCCTTGTGTGGAAGGACTTCTCAGACACATGGCTTGGTGAGTCGACAGACCCTTTTTGGAATTAGGAACAGGCACCCTTTCCTCTGAGCAGAGGCAACTTGTGCCAGGACTCTGCTTCTGTGAATGAAGCCCCACCCACTCCTCAGCCACGCCCCTGTGCAGGGCACCACCTGCACAGCCTACCTGAAGACCAGTGTGATGGGCATCACATTCGTGAACAGAATCTACAGTAGCTAAGCAGGAACCTGATTTTTTTTGTGTTCTCCAAACTCCTTTTTTTTAACCTAAAAATAAGCAAGCAAGTAAGCTAACAAACAAACCAAAAAACACCCTGGTGCGCATGTGAGTGGAGACTGCTTGAATTACAATACAGGGACCTCTCACTTCACAGGAAAAGCATGTTTTGTGAATAGGTCTCAGAGACTGTCTTAGCCTGGATTCTCTTAGAAAGCAGAACTTGAGGAAGGAGGGTGAGGGATGTGTTTTATTTGGGAAGCACAGACACCAGGAACAGGAGATTGAGAGATGTCAAACAAGATGGAAGGAAAGCCAGTATAAGGTGCTTTATCAAGCTGTTCCCTAGCGTGGTCAGATGGGGCTCCGTCCTGCTTGGACCTTTGAGGACCATCCTCTCAAGGAATGAAAGAGAAAAATCATTTCCTGGCCCCCGGCATCAGTCAGTCAAGGATTGTCCCTGGGGTGTTAACTCCTCAGACATCCAGGTGTGCACATATGTAGGGATGGTTAAGTCCATGGTGGTACTGCCAGAGGCACTGCATCAAGGAAGGCAAACCCATATCTCTTTCTGGTACTAAGTCACTGCTTAGAGGATAGAAGGATGTCTAGTGGAAAGAAACCTGCCAGCAAGTGACTGGCTGGTCTCCTTCAGGGATGCCTGTGCAGACAGAGGTTCCCATGTCAGTCTCTCTGTGACAGGAAGACATTCAATACAGCAGTTGCTAGACTGGTCTTGGCGAGATGGCACTCATGCTGTTGGGGCCATGCTGACCCTCTGTCCCTGCCCCATGTCTCCTCTGTCATGCAAGTCCTGGAGTAGCTAGGGAGAGAGCCTGGCTGGCATCCTCAGGATGTCCTGTCCACCCAGTGGTTTAGTGCTGCCCTTGCAGGGGAGGTGCTCTGATGCGCCTGTGTGTGACACAGAGATCTGGGTGTTATGTGCCCAGTACAGCTGGTCTCTCTACATGGCTTTCTCCACACTTTCTTATCTCCTTGACTTCTGAGGCTGAGTCATAACAGGCCATGTAACTTCTCCCTTGTATTGAGACACTTACTCTTAATTACCCTGAAGCTGCCACATTATGAAGAAGTCCAAGCTAAATAATGAGGCCATCTGTTGGTGTTCCAGTTGACAGTCCTCAATGAGCCTAACCTTCAAGTCACCCAGCCCACGCACCAGAAATAGGCGAAGGTGACTCTATAAGATTCCAGTCCGGTTTGAGTCACTTCCTGCCATTTGAGTTTCCCCCCTAAGGCTTCAGGCTGCTCTTCCAACTGAGTTTCCTCGTCTGAGCCACAGAAAAGAGAAAACGGTTTGAGTGACTATTTTCTCAGTTCTCCCATTCTAGATACACAGGAGAGAAATTAGTTCATTACATACAAATGGATGCCTTTGGGCATTGGGGCTTAATTCTATCATGGAGCCCCAATTGAGAAAAGCTGGCAGAAATCAAGAAGTAGAGACAAGACTTTCTTGGTGTGTCCTGCTCAGATTCCTGACCCACAGAATCTGTGAGCACAATAACGTGGTGGTGGTTTTATATCTCTAAGTTTTGGGGTGGTTTTTTATGCAGCAATAGAAAACTGGAAGAAGATACAAGATCTAACATCTTGTGCTTTACCTCAAAGAGTTTTAGCATCCCCAGATCGTTGGACTCCTAAAAATATCACTGATGGGGCAGGTTGTGGAATCTTCATGGAGTTTCATTTCTGACACACAGCTTGCCGTTTCTGTTTACCAGGTTAAATTTGCGTAATGTCATCAATACAGTGTTCCAGCATGCCTATGGAATAGCAAAGGCAATTAAGATCCCTGCAGTCTGTTTTGTGACATTGCACAAGAGACTTCATATAGCCTTAAGCAAGACTATGAATGTGTACTGATGTCCTTCCCACTTAAATGATACCTGCTTTTGATCCTGTTTATTGACAAGGGGTTGAAAAGTACATACTCACCAGATCAGTAGCAACACATGGAGTGCCAGAGGCTGTGTTGATCTGTTTTAGTAGAGATATCATATCTAACTCAGCAACTGAGATGATTGGGGTTACCACTCTGTTAGTTTTGTGGTAGTCCGCTATCACCCGCCATGATCTGTCAGTTAACTTTTTCAAGGGCCGTATAGATGAATTATACAGGGATATGATAGAGAACATCATCCCCATATACTTTGTCTTTGATGGTGACACCCATTCTTTTTAGGATGCAATGTTGACTTGGGTTTACTCTCTCAGCTGGTGGAGCTGGGGCTGGATAGTTTTCAGATAGATGGATAGTGCCCACTTGTCCCTTCCTATCCTAATGGCTCTTACTGCATAGGTCAGGGACCAAGGTGAGGATTCTGCCAGCTACTTTGAATATCAATCCAAATTATGCACTTGGGGAATGGGGAGATAACTACAAGATGGGTCTATGGACCTATCTGATCTACTTTGAGGTGTGTTTGTGCTAACTCAATTTTTAAAATCCACTTGTACAGGTTAAACACCACTCTAGTTGGCTGTTCATTTGTCTCATCACTGGGAACACTCTGGCCTTTTAGCCACTGCCATAAATGCCTGAGGGCCAAAGCATCTTCCAGTCTTGTTGCCCATGTAGTAATCACAGATCCTTCTACTTTTACTTAAGAACTGCCACCTGGCCTCTGACACTCCAGAAACCTGTCATCCTGATCGATGCTAAGGAGCCTAGACCCATGGCAGCATCTCCTCCTATCAACCCCAGTTTATAGGAAACAGCATTAGAGTTTCTCAAAAGATGACAGTGTTTTCTTCATCAGTGTGTTTCTTATTGCTTTAGTCAATGGAATGTGTTCTAGGACCTCCTGGGGAATATAGACAAGTGGAGAATTCTCTGATCTCGCTAATAAATCCATTTTAACATTTCTATCCCCCCTTGACCCTTCCTGGATAGTCTACCAAGGCCATTCTAAAAACTATACCTTATTTACTGTGATCTATTGCTGTATCCAAGCTTCAAAGAGTCAGGCCAGCAATGTGTTAGGACTAGATCCTGGTGTTTTTGCCGGGATGTTAAATCCTAAGTCAAGGAAGAATGCTCCCATATCAATAAATTCTTCCCATCCATCTTTATATGCAGGTCTCCCTTGTCCAACCCTCTCAAGATGCACTTCCATGTGTGTTTTGCTGGTTTCTGCAAGCACCTATTTGCCAGGTCTTGCAAGTCTTTTGGTATACAAGGAGCAGGCATTGTACTTCCTGAATCAAGCTGTGCTGAGACCTGACTCCAGTTATTGATAATGACAGGAGGGCAAGGTCAGATCCTGAGGAGGACAAACATCTCGTGAAGTACCTGCCTCAGATGAGGCCTTGGCAGTGTTTCCACATAAGGGGAGGCTGTTTACTTTGGAAAGGGCAATGTAGTTTTTTCTTTGTGTCCAGAGTGGATGATAAAATCTATTTTTTCCCCATCAGTTACTTGTTCCCTATTTCCTCTATTTTTGCCTTCTTTTAGGCTGAATTTTTAAAAATTAATTAATTAAGTTATTTTTGGCTGCGTTGGGTTTTTGTTGTTGCACGTGGGCTTCTCATTGCGGTGGCTTCTCGTTGTGGAGCACGGTCTCTAGGCGCACAGGCTTTAGTAGCTGTGGCACGCGGGCTCAGTAGTTGCAGCACGTGGGCCCTAGAGTGCATGGGCTTCGTTAGTTGTGGTGCGTGGGCTCAGTAGCTGTGGCTCGCGGGCTCTAGAGCACAGGCTCAGTACTTGTGGCACACGGGCTTAGTTGCTCCGCGGCATGAGGGATCTACCCAGACCAGGGATTGAACCCATGTCCCCTGCATTGTCAAGTGGATTCTTAACCACTGCACCACCAGGGAAGTCCCTAGGCTGAGTACTTTTTATGATTCCCTTTGACCTCTTTTATTGTCTTCTTCGCTAAAACTCACTGTTCTGTTAACACCATACTTCACACAGAGCTTAGGAACCTAATAATGAAATACATCCATTTCTCCCCTCAAGGCTTGGTGCTATTTTTGTCATACATTTCCTTTATATATATTATAACCTTACTTTACTTTATTTTTGTTGTTTAAATTGTCAATTATCTTTTAGAGAGATTTAACCAAGTTTTAAAAATCTTATATACTTACCTATGTTAGAACCATTTCCAGCATTCTTCACTCCTTTGTGGAGATCTAGATTTCCATCTGGTATCATTTTTCCTTCTGCCTGAAGAACTTCCTTTAGCATTTATGGTAACATGAATCTGCCAGTGACAAATTCTTTCTTCTTTTGTATGTCTAAAAAGTCTTTATTTTGTCTTCATTTCTGAAAGGTATTTTCACTAGATATAGAATTCTAGGTTGACAGGTTTTCATCTTTAAAGATATTACTCACTCTCATCTCGGTTGCATTGTTTTTGATGAGAAACCGCTGTCATCCTTTTTTTGTTGGCCTTCCTCTGTACACAGTGTGTCTTTTTCCTCCGACTGCTTTTTAGCTTTTCTCTTCATCATTAGTTTGAACAATTTGTTTATGATGTTCCTTATTTTACTTTTCTTTATGTTTCCCATACTTGGGCTTCAGTTTTTTTTTGTTTTTTTGTTTTTCCTATCCTATTTACTTTCTTTGTAGACCTCAATTACATGAATATTGGACTGCTTTAAGTTGTTCCAAAGATCAGTGAGTCTCCAATTTTTAAAATTTTTTTCCTCTGTGTGTTTAACTGGCCATAGTGTCTACTGCTATTTCTTGAAATTCCCTAAAGGTTTTTTTCTCTGCAGTATCTAACGTGTGGTTAAATCCATTCAGTGTAATTTTTATCTCAGAAATTGTAGTTTTCATCACTAGAGTTCAGTTTGGGTCTTTTAAATATCTTCCATGTTTGTACTTCACTAGTTGACCCCTCGTAATACAGTTTTAATACTTGTTTGAATGTCCTGGTCTGTTAATTCTAACATCTGTGTCAGTTCTGGATTGGTTTTGATTGGTTGTTATTTCTCCTCATCATTGGTCATATTTTCCTGCCTCCTTGTATAACTGGTCATTTTTTACTGGCTGCCATACATTGTGAATTTTCCTTTGTTAGGTACTGGCTATTTTTGTATTCCTATAAATATTCTTGAGCTTTGTTCTGGGATGTAGTTAAATTACTTGTAAACAGTTTGCTCCTTTTGGGTCTTGTTTTTAAGATTTGTTAGGTGGAACCAGAACTGTGTTTAGTCTAGGGTGAATTATTTTTCATTATTGAGAAAAGAGCCTTCTGAGTATTCTACCTAGTGACCCCATGAATTATAAGGCTTTTCAGTCTGGCTGGTGGAAACAGGAACTATTCATGGTCCTGTTCCCTTTAATTTTGGGGGGGTGGTACCCTCCTCAGTGGGCAGCTTCCTCACATGCATTCCTTGATCAGTACCCTGTGGAATATTCAAGGAGGATGTTCTGTAGATGTCTCGTGTTCTTACTCTGTGCAGCTCTCTCCTCTTGAATAGGCTGTCTTGCAAACTCTGGTTGTCTTGGTCTCCAGCAAGTCTACTTCTCTCAGGGAGTCCACTGGACTCCTATGCCTGGATTCCCTTTCCCTGCACAGGGACCTGAAAACTCTCTCCAGGCAGTAAGCTTTTGTAGAGCTTATTTTATAGGGATAATTGTTTCCCATCTCTTGGGAATCACTTTCTTTTGTTGCCTGATATCCAGTGTCTTAAAAATTGTTGTTGCACGGATTTTGTTCATTATTTTGGTTGTTCCAAGCAGGAGGGTAAGTCTGGTCTCTATAACTCCATCTTAGCCAGTAGCAGAGTATCTCTGTCTTTAAAATATCCAACACTGCATTTGACCCTTCATTTGTAGAGCATTTGCAAAGATCTTGAGTGTAATAACCAAGCTGAATTTATCTCTGTAATCCTAGATGATTGACACAGGATTTTGCATATAGTAGGTGCTTGGTAAATGGTTGGTATATTGAATTGCAGAAGGACAAGCAGGTGAAAATTTCTCAACGGGTTATTTTTTTTAAATTTCTATTGGAGTATAGTTGATTTACAATGTTGTATTAGTTTCTGCTGTATAGCAAAGTGAGTCAGTTATACATATACATATATCCACTCTCTTTTTAGATTCTGTTCCCATATAGGTCATTACAGAGTATTGAGTAGAGTTCCCTGTATTATACAGTAGGTCCTTATTAGTTATCTATTTTATATATAGTAGTGTGCATATATCAATCCCAGTCTCCTAATTTATCCCTCCCCCTCCCTTTCCCATAAGATTGTAACCATAAGATTATTTTCTACATCTGTGACTCTATTTCCGTTTTGTAAATATGTTCATTTGTATCATTTTTTTAAGATTCCACGTATAAGTGTTATCATATGATACTTAACGTATAAGTGTTATCATATGATACTTGCCTTTCTCTGTGTGTCTTACTTCACTCAGTATGACAAGCTCTAGGTCCATCCATGTTGCTGCAAATGGCATTATTTTGTTCTTTTTTATGGCTGAGTAATATTCCCCAATGGGATATTTTTTGCCTTATCCAAGAAAGAAATATCTAACTAAATGTTCAATAATGAAAACTTCTAAAAGAAGTAGTGATCTTTCTTTCTATCATGGGAAGTGTTCACGGACAGTGAGGGTGCTCATTTTATGGGAATCAGCATTTCTGTATTGTCCACGGAAAACCTCAGTCCGATGCTTTCTTATCTTACTCTTTGCCAAATGTGAGCTCTTACAAAAATCATTATTAAGGACTCTCTCTCTAGATTAATTATTAATTAATTCTGAATAACTGTCTCGCTAGATCAATTATAAAAAAGATATTCCCCCTCTAAATTTTTCTACAGCTATACTCTCTATTATCTACAGAACATCAGATAACAAGGAAGCCTGGACACCATTATCCCCAATAGGCTGATTGAGAAATGAAAATATGTGAGGTCTTAGGGGGTTTGTTTTAAGTTACACAGTCAACTATAGAACCAAGCCAAGAAACAGGTCCCTAAATGCAAGGCAGCATCATTTCGCTTTGGCAGTGTTGCTTCAGAATACCAAAGGAGCTTAAAAAGTCCAATTCTTTATTTTTTTAACGTGGGTTTTTAAAAGTAGGTAGGAATAAAGATAGTGGAAAAACTGTAGGATTCACATAACATGGCATGTGTTTCCACCATAGAAAGTAAGACAAATTGGAGTTCGGCCGCAGAAGTTAAACAATAAGAAAATGGAGTAGGGATCCCCAAGGCCCTGATGATCTGAAGAATCTAGGCAAGCGTTGAATTAAATCGGGCAAGCAGGGCTTCAGGTGAGCTAGACAGTTTTCAAAGTAAATAAAACATACCCAGTAACTCAACCTCACTTCAGATAACAGAGTTTCTGGATAAAGGAATTTTAGATAATCAGGGCTTTGCAGCATAAACAAACACAAGGGACATGGACCGGGAGGAACTAATTGAGAAGATTCAGGTAACGAGGAAGCTGGTATCCATAGCCACATTCTGTTTGGCTTTGGATGATTAAATTTCCAGAATTCACCAAGGTAGTGTGGTGAACAGGATAAAAATGTCGGGCAATTAAATAACCTCTCTAGCCTACGTATTGAATGCCAAAATAGTACTGCAATTTATGAATGCCTTAGGAAGGCAGGACAGAGTAAAGGCTATCAAGGGTAAGACTGGAACACGCTGCTTGTTATGGAGGAGCAGGGAGACAGGAAGGAGGGTGAAGGGAGGAAGGGACAAAGGGCTTTGTCAGGGGGTCAGGATTAGCATTTAGGCTTAGCTGCATTCCCACCGCACAATGCAAACTAGGAAGAACTAAAGGACTAAACAAGCCTGGATAATTGAGCAGGAATAGCAGACCTGGTTAAGAACAGTGGGCTTTACCCATCACCACCACCGCTATCAACTCTCCTCCTCCATCTCTGAGATCCAAAGCCTCCCCTCACCATCCAACAGGGAGCGCTATGACTCGAGAACCAGTAATGTAGAGGCAGGGCCTGGAATCAGGGAGCAAAGGGGATAAAAGGATCAATAAACCATGGGGAAGAAGGAGAAGTAGAGATGGTTCATCCAAGAGGAAAATGGGGTGGCTCCTTGCTCAAACTGGAGAGGCGAGGACAGTGGACGGGGCGGAGCCTCCATTTCTGAGTTCCTTCACAACCTCTGTAATGTTGTATTTCTCCCGTGGGTTGAAGGCAGCAGGAACACGAGATAATTTTTGTGAGGAAGTTATTTCTTTTTTTTTAACTGCCTTTCCATATTCTGAATAAGTCTAGAGAAAGCCACAGTTTGGAGTCAGTTTTCCTTTAACACCTCTCTAACACTACCTAATCCATGCCCCCCCACCCCCGCCCCCAGTTCCTGCTTCCTCTCCCCCCCCCACCCCACCCAGTTCCTGCTTCCTTTCCGTTACAGAGAGCAAATAGGCCTCAGTTTCAGAGCCCTGGTAGGCAACCATAGTGAGCTGGAATTCCATCACAATGCTTGGTGTTTATAGTATTTCTATTGGTGGCAAGTGATCTGGTTTTAAATTTATACTAGCTTAAGTTTTCTTTACAGTGAAATTTGGGAAAAAAATTATTGTACTGAAATTCAAGCTGTGTGATTTGAAGCTGTTTATCACAAGATGTGCTTATTTGAAACAAGATTTGTCATTGACCTAAATGTCAAGAAAATGACGGGATGGTATGATGGAACTAAACCCTGGTCTGGAAATCAGAACTCTGCCATGGACCCTGAGTGTGATTTGGGGTCACAGTGATTTTATTTGCATTTTTACCAATTAAAGACATAGCTGCTAGCCAGAACCTAGCAGGAGATGTCCGAAGTTTTAACATATTTAGTTATTAAAGTTCCAGTCAAAGGTAAAGAAATAAGAGGTTTTAGTGAATCTGTGCCACCTTAACATGCATGTAAGTTTAGAAATAATGATAGGTCATGTGAAGACCCCCATCCTTAAAGGGGTTTGGGGATGCCAGCCACTGGCGTAGATTATTTCTAAGGGATCTCCTTCTAGAATGCTGTGCCAAGCATTCAAGCCGAGGGTCTGCAAAGGCAGTGAGCTGATAAGAAGAGTGACAGATTATCACATTAAAATCGCATGTTCTTTTTCTCTACCCCACCTGTCAAGTAGGTAGCCTGGAATGAATCTACTTGAAACAGAGGTCAGGTACCCAGCGTAACCATTTCCCTCGTTACCTACTTCATCAGAAGTTTTGCATGTTTTTGAAAGTCAAAGGAATTGGGGACTTAACTAGATGGGCAAGGGGAATAAGCTGGTTGGCTTTTGTTGGCCTACTTTTGGCCCTGAAGGGAGAAACTGCACCTCCCACTTCTGTGAAGCTTCTACCAGTTGGCTTGCCCATAGAATTTTCTATCTGTAGAATCCCCCTGAGAGATTCACTTCTCTGAATCCCAGGGAAAACAGCAGGGGTTAGGATAGGTGCTTTAGAGACTGCCAGTCTGGGTTCAAATTCAACTCCCCTAGGGAGCCTCCGTTTTATTTAAATTTCTACATTTATCTAGCATAATAACTCAGCGAGGTAGGTTCAATTTCAGGGCAGTTGCTATTACTACAGAACTTCTGTGTGAATTAGAAAAGCACATATCCCTTTCCCTAAACCAAGCCCACCCCCCCACGCCCTCCTCCCTGCACACACGCCCGCGCACACACACACACACACACACACACACACACACACACACATATATATATATATATAAACACTCACTCACTCTCACTCACTCCAGGCCCATGAGTCACAAAAAAGCATCCTGTCCTCAGGGCCAATGCAGTCTCCCAGTCTAGCAGTCTTGGCAAGCAGAGCAGGGAGAAGATTTAGCACTCATCTGCCCCTCCACTGGGTGCTTTTATGAAGGGCTCAACCTTACCAAACCTCACACAGTGGCCTGATAGTTATCACTATTTTCAAGGAAGGTTAAATATTTGTGTTTTAAAAAGATCACTCCGGCTATTTTGTAGAAAAGGGATTGGAGGAGGATGAGGTTGGACACAGGGAGTTGTTAGAAGCCTGTCACAGCTGTCCAGGTGAGATGGTCATTCAGGTTCAGGAGTGGAGGTGGGACAGTGAGAAGGGAACAGATTCCCTAGATGTTTAGGAGACAGAGTCGACTGGTCTGGAGGCTGCTGTGGGGATTCAAGTGATGATAAAGATGATGATGTTAACTGAGTAATGCTATTTACTGAGAGCTTATTTGTACCAGGCAGTAAGTTATTTATAACAGTTCTTTTTTTTTTTTTTTTTTTTTCATTTTATTTATTTATTTTATTTATGGCTGTGTTGGGTCTTTGTTTCTGTGCGAGGGCTTTCTCTAGTTGTGGCAAGCGGGGGCCGCTCTTCATCACGGTGCGCGGGCCTCTCATTATCGCGGCCTCTCTTGTTGCGGAGCACAGGCTCCAGACGCGCAGGCTCAGTAATTGTGGCTCACGGGCCCAGTTGCTCCGCGGCATGTGGGATCTTCCCAGACCAGGCCTCGAACCCGTGTCCCCTGCACTGGCAGGCAGATTCTCCACCACTGCGCCACCAGGGAAGCTCCTATAACAGTTCTTTAAACCAGGAAAACTGACTACATTTCATTTCTACATGGTTGCCTGAAGAATCAAAGATAACATAAAGTGCCCAGTCCAAAGTAAGTCTTTCATAAGTGGTGAATACTAGTCTATTATTTTTGAACAGTTAGTATTTGAAATTCCTATGTTAAGAAGCCCTAGTTTGTGGGCATGGGCCGTGGTAGGTGGGCTAGGCAGGGGAGCATAATTAAGACAGTGATTTCATCACTTACTGAGTATCAGATTAGATACTTCCTGTAACTTTTAAAGGCAACAGATGTTCAACCTCACTTCCACCCCATTCCATTGGCTTGGAGTAGGGGTCTTGGTATCAATGTTTTAGAAGCTCCCCAGATAGCCAGGGTTGAGAACCACTGAATTAAAGGAAGAGTTTTTGGAATCAGACAAATCAAGGTGGAATCCTGGCTCTCTTCTTCCCTGTGTGGTTTCCTCGTCTAAGCCTCAGGCTTCCTATTTGTATAAGGAGGATTGTCACATAGTCCGTTCCAGGTTATGTGAGGATTAAATGAGGTTTTATACAAACTCCGTGGCACCTCCAGGGATATCTCTGTTCATGCCTCGTTTGGCATGGTGCCTGGCCCCTAATGTGGGTTCAGTAGATGTCATGGTAATGACAATAGGGTCACGAAGCAAAGGGACCTAATGGGGACGTGAGCCAGCCCTGGGGCTCAGTGCTCTACATCCATCACTTTGTGTAATCCTGGCCCAAAGTGTGGCCATCTCTCATGGATACAGAAGCCCAGGCCTAGGGAGTAAATCACCTCCCTAAGGTCACCAAGAGGGAGAGCTGGGATTGGAGTTCCCTGTTCTGTGTCTTTCTGCTATACATCCTGAGTCAAATTCATTGCTTATTATTATGGAGAAATACATGTCACAGAAGCAATGGTACCAGGGAGAAGAGCCCTTGTTTGTCCTGCTTTGGACTGCTGGCCTGAGCCACACAGTGAAGGACAAGGAGGAGCTGACAACCAGCCAGGGCAGCTCAGAGCCTCTCAGAGAACTTGGTGGTGGGCAGTGGGCAAGGAGAGAAGTGCAGGGAAGGGAGATGGGCAAGAGGCCGGGAGGAAAGGGGGAAAGGGAGCAGAGTGCTGCTGATTTCAGGGTGAGCAGAGAATGACCACTCTAGTGTATGGCCAGGGAAATGAGATGGCATATGCCAGCCAGTACAGTAGCTGGTAGATTGTATTGATAAGTGTTCAGTAAATGTTATTTTATCTTTTTCCTTTTTCAGAGCTGCCTCCGGCCCCTGAGATCAGGGCGGGGGTCTGTCTGCTTTGGTGGGACACATCTCTGGGCTTGTCTGTTTCTCCTTCCTCTTTCTGGGCATTGCTCCCCCCAGTGACATGTTTATGGGGACAGACATTTCCTACAATGTCCCCATGGGTCTTGGGGGGATTCAGAAAGGGTATCTATTGGAGAAAAACAGCCACTCTGGCCTGGGAGATTTTTGACTTTGTTTTTCATGTGTGTTTGTTTTTATCAAAGCAGCTAATCTCCTACTGACCAGATACAACTGCATTTGGATACTGCACTGGGGCCCAAGGACGTCCCAAACCACTGCCTGGGCATGCCAATTTCTCATAACAAATTAGAAATCAATGATAGCAGCTTCCCTGCTAAGTAAAAAACAATTACATAATTCCTTCTGCACCACTGCATTAGGCAGATTTTTTTTTCTTTTCCTGAACATACAGTAAGTCCCAAGTGGTTTAAGCCATGGTGTCTCTTCTTTAAACAAATATGAAATCACTACCAAATTTAAATAAAAAATAAATTCTGTGTTGTGCTAGGAGATTCTCCTGCCAAAAACTCTCACACAATTAACACACTAGCAGAATGTGTTGCTAATTTCATGCCACTGAAGTCTTTTCTACTTCAGAATATAGAAACAAAATCGGGTCAGAGCTCCAATAATAACAGGATTTTGCTAAAATATACAGCCCTGTGTTGCAGATATGTTGTAGACATGGGCGAAAAGTAGAATCACAGTGGTGCATGAAATAGCTTACTCCTGCAAATAGAACTGGAGGAATTTGTATCCAGCTTCTCTGCACCAGGAGAGAGAGACAGAGTTCAGAATTGTCCGGTTCTGTGGGAAAAAGTCTAATTATCAATGTTTGTCCAGCCACATGCTTATACAGGGGAGGCAAACTCCAGGCAAAGAACTCAAGGATGCAAAGCCAGTAAATCCTAGAGTTCTAATGCCCCCCTTTTTTCTCTCAGACTCCCTTTCTCCAGCCTGGGCTTCCACCTCTTAGCATCCTTACACAGGGCCTGGTCTTTTCCATAACAAAAACAGCGATAATGAAAATATTTTGGCAGCATTCAGGGCTTTTCACGTGGTGACCCTGACCTCCAAATCAATTTTCTTTATTCTTAACCTGACCTTGGCATCCATTCTCCCCGGCGTTCAATCTTAGTTACAAAATCCTGAACTCCAGGAGACCTTCCCTCCTCCCCCAGATAACCAAGGCAGGCCACACTGGTGAAGCTCCAGAGAGGAGAGAGAGAGAAGGCTTCTCGACAAAGAAGAGTAAAAAAGAGAACCACAAGCCCATGTGGTCTATAGGGTTCTCATTTGCCCCAAATGCCATTCGCCCTGTTATTTACTCAGACAACAGAGGAGGCAGCCGTGTTCCCCGGCTTGCATGGGGCGCGTTGGATGACACCATGCGTCACCAGCTGGCACAGCCGCTTCACTTAAACAGTGATACGTAAGGTAGAGCCTGTTACATTAAATCCGTCACCCATGGGTTCCCCAAGTGCAGGGACTGGAAAAATTGGGCACGTCTCTCCATTGCTGCCTGCATTGAGACTAAGAAGGGAATGGACCGAAAACAGAAAGTGCCAATTTCAGCACACATGTTAAAAAGAGAAGCAAAGAATAAAAGGAAAAGAAAGCATCTCTCGGACTGGGTGGGGGAGGGGTGGCGGCAAGGGGGAGTTTTTTTTTTTAACATCTTTATTGGAGTGTAATTGCTTTAGTTCCTGCTGTGTAACAAAGTGAATCAGCTATACATATACATATATCCCTGTATCAAGGGGGAGATTTTTAAAGACTGCTTTTCAGAACTCTTGTGCATTTACTATGAGAGTAAGTACCCTCAGAAACAAGAGTTTAGGAGGAGAAGTTAGCTGGCAGGGGCTATTTTTCTGCAAATTAGTTTTCTCTCAAGGGTAACGGTGTGGGAGGAGCAGAGGAAAATGAATTGGAGATTTTGAATAACCGCGTATTGTTTGGCTGGTTGTGGGACCTCTGAACTGATGCTCCAAGAAGTCTTTCCAGGCCTTCCTTTATTTATTTATTTATTTATTTATTTATTTTTGGCTGTGTTGGGTCTTCGTTTCTGTGCGAGGGCTTTCTCTAGTTGCGGCAAGTGGGGGCCACTCTTCATCGCAGTGCGCGGGCCTCTCACTATCGCGGCCTCTCTTGTTGCGGAGCACAGGCTCCAGACGCGCAGGCTCAGTAATTGTGGCTCACGGGCCTAGTTGCTCCGCGGCATGTGGGATCTTCCCAGACCAGGGCTCGAACCCATGTCCCCTGCATTGGCAGGCAGATTCCCAACCACTGCGCCACCAGGGAAGCCCCAGGCCTTCCTTTTAAATGGGCCAGGATGGGAAGCCTCCCACTCAGCTGTTGATGAGTGTCCTGTAGGGGCAGCAGTGGGGACAGCAGTGTGGCCCCATAAAACAATGGTCCACAGAACGTCGGCTCCACCTGGCAAGAAAGGCATGGACTGCTGTCATTACCACTGAGAACAGGGCTGGACATGTGGCTGGGCAGGACAGTGAGAAGAGGCAGGGTCCAAAGTTTGTGCTGGTCACAAAGAACTGAGGCAAGGGCAAGGAGGAAAAACACAACAATGTGGCAGGAAAGGACAGACCAGCTTTCCTTGGGCGGGGCCAGGGGGTGGGGAGTTGTTTATAAAGTGAAAATGCACGAGTTCATTGAAAAGCGTGTGTGTCTCATTGTTTTCAGGTCCAGAGCCTGATTGGAAAGCTCAGCATCGTGTTCATCCTTCAGACGTTTTCCTATTTTCACTCTGGCATTTACAAATGCTGTATCATCTAAACCAGGGTTTCTCAGTTTCCCCTGGAATCCCCTAATGGCAGAAAGGCCAAGTTCAGAGACTCTGGAGGTAGAGCCTGAAACTCCTCCACAAAGGAGAGACTTCTTTGAAGTCTTGTATTTGTTTATTCTTTTTAAAAGTAGCTTAAATCGATATATTGTGCAGTCGTGGAAATATTTAAAGCTAAAAATAACATTTTAAATTCCTCTATTTCCTCAGTTCTAAGATGTAGCTCAGTCTATCTCAGAAAAAAAAGGACACCCCCCCCCATCTAATGCATACTTTGAGCGTGAGAGGCATCCATCCGTATTTCCAAAGCTTAAAGCATGAATTAGAAAAATCTGTGTCATAAAATCAAGAAAAATGGAAACGTTAGGAAGTAACAACCAGTCTAATCTGTGGTTCCAGACACACTGGGGCAAACTTCAGTTTGCAAAGCATTATGGAGGAGAAAGTTATTATAAAGTGATGAAAAACAGACTTCCCTGGTTGTAACCACCTCGTAATAAAAGTGAGTGTCTCATTCACACTGGTGCTGTCAGAGTGCAGTGCAGACCCAGGCACACAGCAGGTGCTCAATAAATATTTAGTGAATTGAAAGTTGTTGATAGCACTTCAAATTCATTCTCCCCTTTGGGTAGCCCGTGACAGGGTGTTGAGTGTGGGAGGGGACATCTACTCAAGCAGCGTGACAGGCTGCCCTTCCTGGGAGGGCAAAGCAGTTTACAGTAGCACGTGGTAAAGGCAAGGTGGGAAAGAGAAGTCAGTTCTTCTCCTATCTCTGCTGTGCCTTCCCTGCTGGAAGGGCAGAGAAGGCCCAGTGGGGTCCCTGCCTAAGGGGCTGCTCACTTTGGTGCCTTTGGCCTTGTTGTAGAAAGAAAAACCTTAGAACCGAAGACATACTCCAGAGTGCGATGATGAAAAACACGGCTGTTACCTTATCGTGAATTCATTGTATATTAAGTAATTCACAAAGCAGGTCACTGGAATTCACAGTTTACTTCCCCTCTTCCTCCCCTATCCCACCACCTGCAGTGGCCACTTTCTAGTGCGTAGCTCACTTAGCACAGGTAATCGAACTTTGGTCAAAGTGACCAGAATCATCTTAAGTCAGTGTTATGTGATAGTGGCTCAACTTTTTGTTAAAACTGATTATTTGTAAAAATGACTCAGATTTTAGGGTCAAAACAGAAGGAGCAGAAAATGAAAAGAAGTAGATGATGATTTCAAGTTTAAAACATAAGGCAGAAATGCACACTTTTATTTTGTTCAGTAAAAAGCAAAGCTGGTGATTGTTAAAATGAAAATGCAGTGTTTTTCACTTGAAGAAATCCCAAACTTGTAAAAATAGTTAAATTAGAGAGTAATGTTTTTAATCATAAAAGGATTTTGCTTTCTACAGTAATTCATCCTATGGTTCCAACTTCCTAGAAGAATTTAAAGTGCTATTTAATCTCTCTCCCCCCACAAAAATTTATATGCCACTTTTATAAACCAAATGTATGACATTTGAATATATTTCAATATAAATAAAACACAGAACACCTATATTCTTGATTTAAGATTGCTTTCCTGAAGTATAGAAGCTTTGAAATTCTATCGTATTTACTCACTCAGGTTTTCATTCAAAAAAATATTGATCAAGTCCTAATATATGGCAGGCATAGCACTAGTTCTGGGGATATATCCTGATCTTCTGACAGTTTTCTCCATGGCTTCCATCCACTCTGTGTCCCAGGTGCTGGGTGAAATCGTGGATCTGATCCACTGGAGAAGGGGGTAGTTATATTAGGATGACAAGTAATGCCCTTCAAGAATAACAGTGAAATTGCAGCTATGGTAAACAATCAAAATAAACTTTAAGTCAGAGGTTGAGGAACTTTTGTTCATGGAAATTGGCCTAAAGCAGTGGTTCTTGGACCCGCAGCATAGGCATCACCTGTGAGCATGTTCGAACTGTAAAGTCCTGGGCCCTGGCCCTAATCTACTGAGTCAGAGTCTCTGGGGACGGGGTTTAAGAAATTGTGTTTTAACAATACTCCCGCTGCTTTTTATGCATGTTAAATTAAAGTATGAGAATCACTGCCCTGAAATTAATCAGGCTTCACCCAGGCAAAGCCCCTTAAGAGGCTTCGTTCACATCCCAATAGTATTGCCAATTGAGTTCTATCACTTGCCTGCAATATCTCTAGTTCAGTCTTCAAAATCACACAAGCATCTCCCAACCAAGTCATTTATGCAGAGTTCCAACTCCGGGAGAAAAATAGCAAATTCTCAGTGATAATCAAAGGGGAAAATACTTGGACAGGTAATTTTAGGAAACAGCCATGGATCACTATGTACAATAACGAAGTTGAGCAATTAGGTTTGGAAAGCCGCAGCGCAGAAAATAATTAACCCACAAAGTAATCATCTTGTTAAGTCCCAAAGCTAACGATTAAAATAAACCTGAAACAAATGATTGTTTAACTTTTAAGCTGTGCTTGTTTTAGCCACAGTGTACTTCAGGTATGAGCTCCTGGGAATTCCTCCCGTCTTCTGAGATTGGCTTTAGGACAAGGGCATGTGTCCATTTTTCTGCCTCTCCTACCCCTGGGGAGGTTGCTTGAGTATCACAGAATACCACTCCAGCATGGGTTGAGGAAGCTGGCTGGGTTGCTTTTCGTGCCCAGCACTGGGGTGCTTCAAGCCCCGGAATTTAGTCTGCAGCTGTGGTGGGCTTCAGCCATATTGAATCCTATATAACCTTGGAGGCTGAGATGCATGCTTCGTTTTTATGCAGCTTGCTTTGCACTTTCATTGGCGGCTCATTATTGCAAAGCATGGCATCCCCCTCCCCCACTCGCCTCTCCACCCAAAGAAGTGAATTAATAACTAGAAAACGAGACAGAAATGAGATCTAGAAGAGCCTGGGCTTCTGAATGTCACTGTGAGCAAACAGCAGTGGAGAGAAAAGGTTCCTTTCCATCTTTATGTGCAGTGCTGTCTGAGC